>NC_135841.1:6050000-6612500 GCF_029677425.1 Wolffia australiana | reverse complement strand
CTACTTAGGTATCATGATGATACTGATAAATATGACAATGGATGTACAGGGAGCATCCTAATTTTTTTATCTTTGCGGAAACCAGTGGAATGACACCATTGTCTAAATATTTTAAAATTTGAAGATAGATGAGATATTGTATGGGAATAAATAAAAAACTTTATTTCTTGGGGACTCTCACATATAAATTAATTATGTGGCATATTTAAAAATAATATACTTTATTTAACACGGGTAGATGAGAATGTGATTTAATGAATTTTCACACTAAGATATTTGACTCTCACATTGTGCAGATAATATAAGTTATCAATTTTACATGAATACTATAGATTCCAATTTGGCATGAGATGTAAAACTATTTGCTTTATAAAAGTGGAATGCATCTCTAAATATCCATTAATTCATAATTTCACTCCTAAGAAACTTCATAAAGATTTTGATATGCTTTATAACAACATTTATTTAACATATGTAGTATCTTCTGATGGATATTATGTGCCCGTCAAGCCAATCACACTATCATGTTAAGTTCATTGAATAAAATATTTGCGTTCATTATTATTCCGTGTGTTGTTTATAATGAAGTCCATGAATACGTGCAATGACCTAGTGAATTATAATGAGATCATAATACAATGATCACTAGTCTTTAAACATGTATTCTAAATATTCCTATTCAATGGATAGTCGAAATGGACATCGAATTATCCGGATAGAATAACACTAGCTGATCCTACTTATACGATAATTATAGCTGATCCTACTTATACGATAAGTATAGCTGATCCTGTGGCTATTAGTGTGGTGACACTAAGGTAAGATCGTGGGTGCTCTTTGGAGAAAGAGCTCACTGAATTGATCTGTACGAATCTCTGAATGGTATTAGACCTAAACGTCGATCAGGTTGATTTAAGTCACGGTTGTATAATTGATCCACTGATCTGAGACACCAAGGACATCTCATGAGTGGACGACGACGTTTTGACTATGACTTACAAGCCTCTAACCATGGGATTCAAATAAGTTATAGATCGGATGTAGTAAGAAGCTTATGGAGATGATTGAGTGGCCAAGAGGGGATCATCCACCCTTGGTATAAGAGGAGATTGACTCATGGAAGATGATGCAGAAAAATTCCTGGCCAGGGTAGTGAGGATATTGGAGAAGGTGTTCTCCAATGATCGCCGTTATGCATAATACTAGTCGAATGACAGATTAGGGTTTGACGATGAACCATATCCTAAGTTGCTCGAGAGTATCATGCAGATGATGGATTATACATGTACAGTAACCGATGACGATAAAGTTTCCATGAGACAGTTCAAGACTACTCGGTATCTTCTAGAGCACGAGGTGTAGCTTGGCACCCCACGGGCTGGAAACTTTACCTATCGATTGGGTTAAATCAATCCTTATTTAATTAATCTATATATTGATATGGTTAACTAATAAGGTTGGTCAATAAATGTATTTGGGCCACTAAAGTTATTAACTAGAATGATACATGGGCTTAGAGGGTCACATGCACAAGGTCATAAGGGCATTGGTGGATATATTTTACTTTGTAGGGTTTTTGAGAAAAACATCATTTTAAGCACCCATGCAAGTCTGATTTGAGAGCCCTTCCCTTCTCCACTCTTTTCTCCACTCATCTAAGGAAGAGTGTCTTCATGGTGAGGAGATCTTCAAGATTTTCAAGAAGAGTTGAAGAAGAAAACGTGGAGATCCAAGCGCCGAGCGATTGCATGGATACTTCTAGAGGCCGAACACGTGAACGACTTCAAAATGATCTCAGAGCGGCAAAGTCAAGGGTGGAACGAGTTCCCCAAAAGGTACATTCAATATGTTGATTGTGAATCGATCTACATGCTTCCGCATCTATGGAACATGTTTTCCATGGACGAACCAAGGCATCAAACCCAACATCTTCTTCCATATATTAATTAAGTTTGTTTGATTCAATAATACTTTGAGAAAATCATTTCAATGGATTGTGAAATGGTGATGAATGCTTATAAATAATTTATATTTAAAGTGAAATCTTTGTTGCAATGTGAGTTATTATTATTTATTTTCAATTAAATCTAAAATCATGAAAATTTCTGGGTAAAACATACTAAAATTATGTAATACGTTATTTACCTCAACGTAACCTATAATTTAATCCATGTATTCAATTTATATCCCAAGTTTCACTTAAAAAATAAGACATTTCTTCAAAATAATAATAAAATTTATTTTATTATTCATACAATATGAAATTAAATCTATATTTTTCCTAAAAAAGTTATGTTGTTAATCTTTTTTACTCTTTATTTTAGTATATTGTTTTCATTCCCTCCGGTGAACATGTTTTTCTATGTATTTTTAAGGTTATTGGATCATCCATCAATCTTCAGAACTAAGATTGATTGGATAAAATTTTCCTAAGGCATGCATTTGGTGAAACTTTGTAATTAAAAAAAAGCTCCAAAAAGATAAAACATATGAATAGAGAACTTTAAATTAGTGAATATTAGAATTTTTTTAGTATTTAACAAAGTTTGATATACCAGAATTTCTGGTATGGCTTGTTTCCTTCAAAACTGGATGAGAAAAAAGTTGAAACATGATTAAAATGGTACCTGAAAATTGGCATAGAAGTTTCTGGTATGGCTTATTTCCTTCAAAATTGGCTCAGAGAAATTGAACCATGCTTAAAATAGTACCTAATAAGGCCTCAAATGAAGAAAATAGTGGTACTGACAAAAAACAAGATAAGGTTTGATCATGGTTTTGATTCCTCAAGTCAAGTCTAATCAGTACGATGGAAACCTGTATTTCTTGTATTAGGGTCATTTTGAATCCAGGTATAAATAATCATAACAAGATAAATCATATGAAATATCAGATAGATGTACATGATATATTAGAGATGTCAGAAATCAAGCTCTAGTAGTGTCATTTTGAATCCCAGTATTAGTTGAAGATTGATATTCAACTACATGTCCGCCTCCAACTTCTTAAGGCTAAGTCGTTAACCATTAGGAGATCCAGAATCATGGATTGTCTCTTAATTGATATTGAAAGCCTTTGATTGTTGAATAGAAGATATTTCTAAGAATTCTATGAAGATCCCAAGAAGGAAGCTTCCCTTTTGTGTGGAAGGAATGAAGTAAGAGAGAATACACCTTAAGTGTAATTAGAGAAGTAATATCATGGATTAAAAATTATGAGAAGGTAGAACCACTTGTGAAGGTTAGGGTTGGTAAGCAGATCCTATGCCACCTGACCTCTGATTAGAGAAGGTCCTGTATTGATATATGAAAATTCACATACGTGTGTAAATTCTTCGGTCGCACCAATACCCTTGTGTGATGTTCAGTGAAAATATGCGCAGAAATTTGCATCACACATTGCACAAATCAGAACAAATGATTGCAAGAGAGGGAGAGAGATAGAGGAGCCAGCGAGAAAAAAATGATAAAGAAAGAGAGAGGGAGAGAGGGCTGAGCTACATATTTGAGAGGGAGGGAAGAGTGAGGGGAGAGTGAAGTGCGATAGAGAGAGAAAGAGGTAGAGAGAGGAACAAGCGAGAGTGAGAGGAGTGCTAGAGCTAGAGAGACGAGCAACAGAGAGAGAGAAGAGCGTGATAAAGAAAGAGAAGAGTGATACAGAGAGAGAAAGAGGGAGAGAGAAGAACAAGAGAGGGATAGAGAGAGAAAGAGGGACAAAGAGAAGATTGATAGAATGTGAGAGGGAGAGAGAGGAGTGAGTGAAAGAAGCTCGAGAGAGAGAGATATGAATGTGAGAACATTCTTCTCTTTTTTAATATAATTTTTTAAAAACATTTTGCACACAACCCGTACATTTGCATCACACATGCAGCTGCATGATGTGATGTTCAAAAAATAAAACTGCACCACACATCAACCAAAATTGCATCGGTCTCACAAAAGGACCTTCTCTACCTCTAATCGGTATCAGAGGGCTTTTTTACCTTAACTAGTGCTAGGATATGAAACTATGAAGATTGGCCCAATGAAAGACAAAATAATTGTAAAGAATCTTGAAAAATATTGGCAACATGATGACAACATCACCTTGATACAGATCAGATCCATGATTTCCTGATTCCTTAAGTGCAGGATGTTAATATTCTCAAGTGTGTGTACTCTGGACATATCCACCTGATCCATAGAAGATTAAAGTTCTTCCTGTAGCTTGATGATATTTGTTATCAATTTATTATCATCATTTTACCATTCCAATTGCATTGGGAGGGGACAATGTTGGGTTTTTCTTGGGTTTGATTGATGATTTGAACAGTAAATGTAGCATAACCATATTAAACTATAAATTTAAAGATGATACTATCATTTCATGTGGAATTTGTTCCACCCTCACTTTGCTCCTTGGAAAAGCGGCTTCAAGCTGTTCACATGTCCAACCTCTAGGTGTATCCATGCAAAAAATGTGATATTGAATCTCCTCTTAAGTTTCTCCAAATCTCCTTGAAGGTCTACTATATCTTCTTACCACCAAGTCTCACTAGTGGATGGAATATGTTGAAAAGAAGGGAAGAAAGAGGATGTGGGGGGGCACTCAGGTCTGGCTTGTTTAGTTTGAGGGCCACGATTGAGATAAAACTTGAATGATTCATGTAGTGAAAGAATCTGAAAATGGAATTTTAGTGGCACTCTAAACTAATGGTTAAATCCCCTTGGTGCCGAGCAGAGCTGGGAATTCTTTGTTCCTCAAGTGAAACATGTTGAGTTATTCATGAATCTAGCTTCTAGACATATCTTTGGAATCCCTAACACATCAAATCTCCTTCATCTTTATGATCCCCATTATCATTATAAAATCATCATTATACTGTTTAGATCACATATGGAGTGAAAATGAGCCAAGGGGATAAGAGAGAAAAAGGGTGGAGACCTGAATAATCATGTGTTGG
The DNA here is from genome assembly GCF_029677425.1 of Wolffia australiana. Taxonomy (NCBI): domain Eukaryota; kingdom Viridiplantae; phylum Streptophyta; class Magnoliopsida; order Alismatales; family Araceae; genus Wolffia; species Wolffia australiana. The sequence continues at coordinate 6,607,558 of NC_135841.1, read as the reverse complement.
GTGTATTTCTTTTAGGGACTTCCCGTTTATACAATTTTTTTTTTCTAAGCTATGAATTGATGCTTGGAAAATGCTTTTCTTAGAACTAAAAGCTGGAAATTAATTTATGATTGATTTTAAAATAAAGTAAACATTTTATACCTTGTGGGGAACTTGATCCACCCATGACTCACTCCCTAGGAGAGTGTCTTTAAACCTTTCGTATGCCTATCCTCTAGAAGTATCCACACAACCAATGGATGGTCTGATCTCCTTCTCCTTCAAATCTTCTTGAAGAATTTGATGATCTCCTCGTCATCATGAGTACTTGCGGAATGAGTAGAGAATGAAAGGCAGAAGAAAGGGTGGCATCCAGATCTGGCTGACAGGGTCCCCTAAAAGGGTTCCCCCCTTATTTATAATTTTTAGGAACTTTTCAAAAAAGTCCTTATTAATAATGAATATATTCAAACATCGTTAAATCTTACGTGTGTGACCCTATAGGCCCTTCAATCTAGTTAATTACTTTAAATGCCTAACTAGTTAATTGAACAAACTTATTTTTTAGCTATATAAACATATATTTTAATTAATGGAGGATCAATTTAACCTAATTGATAGGTTAAGTTTCCAGCTCGAGGGGTGCCAAGCTGAACCTTGTTCTCTAGAAGTAGAGTAGTTTGAACTCTCTCGTGGAACCTTTACAATAGTCAGTTGTCCTATATTAGTATAGTTTATGTTTTTGGGGGGAATTAGGACTATTAATTTAGATTATGGTTAGTCCCCAAACCCGAATCTGTTATTCAGTTACCAATAATGCGTAACGGGGATAATTGGAGTACACCTTCTTTGAAATCCCTACTACTTTGGCCAAGGATTTGATCCGTCTTCTTCCTCGAGTCAATCTTGTCCTATATTAAAGGTGGAAGATCCCATCTTGAATAGTCAACGACCCTTGTGTATATCTTATTATGTTCAACCTAAGGCATGTTTGAATCCCATGGTTAGGGACACTAGTGTCTCAGTCAAAACATGGATGTCCATACACACTATATCCTTGGTGTCTCAGATCAACAAGACACTTAACCATGACATGAATCAATCTCATTTATTATCAAGTGTAATACCATTAGGGGTTCATACGTATCACTTCAATGAACTCTTTCTCTTAAGAGCTCTCACCATTTGTCCTTAATGTCTCCACACTAATGGTCACATGATCAACTATATTTATCATATAAGAACTGATACTGTTATTCTATCCATATAACTCGATGTCCATCTTGAGTATCAGGAGAATAGGAATATTTAAAACATGCTTTAAGACTCATGATCTTCGTACTGTGGTCCGATAACATGTGTTTTAAAAAGTTCACTAACTTTATCTATATTTTAAGTAATATATAAATCAAAAAAGTCAAAATAGCTTAATATGACCATATTTACATGTTTATATGCATTAAATTGATTATATGCGTGTTATTAAGCCTTAATTTTATAATGATATTTTGAATTTTATGACTTTTGAAGTATTTCTAATGATTATTCTGACACCAAATTGTGGAAGAACATGATTTTTGAGTCAGAATATAATATTTCCTGATGTGATTAGCAATGCCATAATGGCATTTAAAGCTAATGATTTTAATTTTATTTTTATTTTTTCTAACACAAGGTGATATGGACCATTAAAAAATGACTCTTTTTTTAATAAATGCTGCACAGAGACCAAGAAGAGAGGAATTAAACAAGTCCTTTTTTATTTTCCTTAGACTGGACAACAATTGCGGCCGCACTCACATGTCACGCGATGCATGGGGCCATGTATACGACGCACATGTATCATACCTTTTATGGATGGAAAAGGGAAAGCATTGGCATGACACCCACTGAAGTGTTGCCACATCAGCCACGACATAGGTATTAATAAAAATATTTAAATAATATACTATTATTCTTGTATTCTGTCTTTTTTTCCTAAGGTGACACGTTGCATGATGAGAGCCGTCAATCACAAATGAACATGAAGAATCTGAGCCACTCATGGCATTAAATGCCAGGACAGGATAGAACCCTAAACAAATGACGTGACTATACTAACGAGGACGAGGAGAGAGAAATGTTTCAATTAAATCAACGACTAGGAATAGTCACACTTCCAGGCTTGATATCTGACAATTCAAAACTCCAATTGAGCTGAAATTTTAGGGGTAGCTTTGATTGAAATCTGATTTTTGTAAAAAAATCTCAACGCCCACTTTCTCCTAGAGCAGAAGATTGAAAGAAAGTGAAGTTTTGAAGGTCCATCAAAGGTGTCTCTGGTACTTGGAGAGGGTAAATAGAGAAGTGGGGAGGTTGATCCCTATTAGAAATATGCCTTGATCTTGACGAAACATAGCGATTTAAGGTTATCCTCTTTCCTTACACGGATTCTTCTTCAACACAATTAGGTATTACTTTCTCAAATCCTCATAAAAAATTTAAAAATTCTGTATTTATCTTTATAGCTCTTAAACTCCAATCTAATATCTATTTATGATTATTCATGCACTTCATTATGCGCATAACAAGTGCACTAATATCAATATATTTTATTAATGAACATCAAACTAGATATGCAATGTGTGATTGTCTTGCCGGCCACATATATTTCCATCACACATAACAGGCAGGAATACTCACCACTATCCATATTTGAGTGATTTTAGGTAATAAAATATTTATTTGTTCAAGGGGAATTAAATTATCAATGTTATCAAAATCAACCTCCTAATTTGCCTTCAAAAGAGGGCAACCACATCTTGACAATTCAATAACCTTCATAAACAATGCAAATCAGATCAGATTGTCCTATTTTTTCTTGACATTTTGATGTCCATTTTGAGTATCTTGAACAAATATATTTAAATATTTTTGATCATGGAAATATGATTTCATCATACTTCTATAGGTCATTACATCTATTTAAGGATTTAATTTGAAACATCACACGAGAATGATAATGAATAAACATTCGTTTTGCTGAACTCATATATGACCTAGATGTGTGATTGTATTAATTGCCACCTCATATCTATCGTACCGATCAATTTGAGGTGACAATTTTACAATGGCAATGAGAAGTTCTTTCATCTTGGAATTTCCCCTTCAATTTTTTTTCTTTTTGCTTGTCTTGTATTGTCTTCACTATTGGTATAGTGACATTATATTATGCAATCCATTCATATAAGTTCTAAACTTTGAGTGACACATGATTGAGAAAGGTATGTATGTGATTATGAAGAGGTCCACTAATTCTTCTTTCATTTGTTACGTGTTTTGCCTATAGAAGTATGATGATTGAGAAAGGTATGTATGTGATAATTGATGGAAATATATGTGGCCGACAAGCCAATCACACATTCCACATCTCGTTCCATATTCATTAATAGAACATATTCATTATAGTGCACGTGTGCTGCGTATAATGAAGTCCATGAATACATGATCAGACTTAGTGAATTATGATGAGATCGTAATACGGAGATCACTAGTCTTTAAGCATGTGTTCTAAACATTCCTATTCAAAGGATATGCGAGAAGGACATCGAAGTATCCGAATAGAATAGCACTATCTAGCCTCACTCATATGATGAGTATGGCCGGTCCCGTAGCCATTAGTGTGGCGACACTAAGGATAGATAGTGGGTGCTCTTTAGTGGAAAGAGTTCACTGAATTGATCCGTACGAATCATTTAAAGGTATTATACCGAACTGTCGATCAAGGTGATTCACGTCACGGTTGTGTAAGTGGTCCTTAGACCTGAGACACCAAAGATGTCTTGTGGACGGACGGTTGTACTTTGACTATGGCCAACGAGTCTCTAATCATGAGATTCTAAACAGTCTTAGTTCGGGTGTATCGAGAAGTTCAAGAAGACGATTGAGTGGTCAAGATGGGATCGTCCACCCTCGGTATAAGAGGTGACAGCTCAAGGAAGATGATGCGATGAAGTCCTTGGCCAAGGCAATGAAATATCGGAGAAGAGTTCTCCGATGATTTCCGAATGCATTAATACTAATTCGGATGACCGATTAGGGTTTGACAGTTGACCATACCCTAAGTTGTCCAAGGAGCGTCAAGTGGATGAGGGATTATACATACACGGTAACCGATGATGAACAGGTTCCATGAGTGAGTTGATACACACTCCTTTGTATATTCTAGGACACGAGGTGTAGCTTGGCACCCCACGTGTCGGAGTCTCGACCTATCAATTGGGTTAAATCGATCCGACGTTAATTAATCTATATGATGATACAGTTAATTAATTTGGAAGGCCAATAAAGGTTATTGGGCCACTGGAGTCGTTAACTAGACTGACACATGGCCTAGAGGGTCACATGCAAATGGTCTTTTGGGCGTTGGAAGATATACTTAAGTTTTGGGGGTTTTTATGAAAAATACCCACATAGTGTAAGTAAGGGAAGGCCCTGAACGAAATTCACATAGGCCAGACTTGTTCAGGGGCCTTTCCCCTTCTTCTCCACTCTCCCCACACACCCTCTCCATCCCTGATGTGATCGGGACGACGTAACGACGCCGATGGAGAAGAACGGGGCTCGTCAATGAGACGGAGGAGATTCAACGCGCTGAGGATCGCGTGGATACGTCTAGAGGCTGGACACTTGAGCAGCTCGACTCATCTCGCTCCGGGATAGAATAAATCATGAACGAGATTCGTACAAAGTGATGCCGGACGTCGTCAAGACGTCGTCCGGTCGACACCGAGGGTAACAGCTTGGTATCGAATCAGGATCTCACTCGGACGTCGGCTGTCAGTGTCGTTCCAGAGAATTGACGGGATCGCTTTGAGTGGGGTCGGATGGACCTCCTAGACCTTGCTCGAGAGGGTCGAGGGCGAGTACGTCGCCGAACGGGGAAACCCCGCTGAAATGCTCACACGCGTCGGGGGAACTCGACTCGTAACGGGCAGGTAAGACTCTCATGAAATTACGTCGTTTTCTCAACCTGTCTCGCTCTCACCTATCTAACCCGAGTGCGGAGTAGTCAATATGAAAGTATACTGAAGAAAGTAAGAGACGTAAAGAGTGCAGGGCAAGAGAGTACCTTCGTTGCGCTGACGACGTCTATATCGTACCAATAAGATCCGGAGGAAGCAGGAGAATCACGGGCGCCACTGGGGGTGTTGATAGGAGCACGACCGAGGTGTAGGTACCTTCGCTAGCCGTAGACGGTCACAGGAGGACGACAACGAGGCCCGTGCGGCGCAGGACTCAGTGAGCACTATGGGGTGTCCAGTGTTGAGCGCGGATAGGGTTATCGCGCGCGGCGCGCGCAGCGGCACAACACACAGGGCACGCAACCAGCAGCCGCGCTACGGGGAAGGATGCCACCAGGAGACGTTGGGACGGCCGACGCGCGTGGTCAGCTGGCAGTAGCGGAGAGAGAGCGGCCGGTTGAGACGAGGCGACGGCGAGCGGCCTTGGCGTGCTGGTCGGGCAGGGAGCCGGGTAGCCCGGCGATCACGATAACCGGTCGAGCGGCCGCGCCGACCGAAGGCCAGCAGGCCAGCGGCGGAGCGGGTCCAGGCGAGCGGGCGAGAGGCGTTAGCCAGTCTACGGCGGCGGGTCTGACGAGGTGGGGCGAGAGACGGGTGAGAGAGTAGGGGCGGAATGAGGCTGGCGGAAGGGATGCGTCGACGGGTCGAGTAGCGGTGACTGGTTAGCGGGCGGCAAGGCGATCGGGGCGTCTGGGAATGCGGGATGAGGCAGAGGCAGGGAGGTGACGCGGGCTTGAGCCGTCGGGGTCGACGCGGAAGGAAAGGGCAGATGGAGGGATGAGCTTGGTCGGAGACGGGGTGAAGGAGCCGAATGACGGCGGCTGGAGCGGCGGTCGGCGGCGTGAACGGCGGCGGTCGGCGGCAAGGATGAGCGGCGGTCTTCTCCCTCTCCTTCTTCTTCTTCCTCTTCTTCCTCCTTGTTCTTCTTCTTCTTCTTCTTTCTTCTTCTTCTTCTTTCTTCTTCTTCCTCTTCTCGCGATTTGACTCTTCGACTTCCACGTAATAAACTTCCAATTCAAGAGTGACTGTCTTGGGCGCCCACCCCCTCCTTATATAGGATGGGTGAAAATGGGCCCCCTTTAAACAACAAACAAAGAAAGAAGAAAAAGGAAGATAAAGGGGAGAATGAGGCTAGTCAGGCCCATGGGAGGGGAAGACGTCCTCATAGGGGCTCTTCCCCTCGCTACACGACAATAAGGGAAACGGTGATGACAAAGGAAAAGGAAAAGAGAACAAAAAGAAATGGATAAGTGGGATGCTCCGACGATGAGGTGGCGCGTGCGTCATGCCGAATATCTGAACTCGGGGTCGCGCGTCGCTGTGGCGGCTCATCGTGTCGGCTGGATACGTGTCGGTGGCGAGCTCGATGACGATGCTGGCTCCTCATGTGACGGCTCGACGGTCTCGGGCGGTGCGGCGCCATCACAAAGGTACTTCGTTCAATGGTTTTTTGTCGATGCTGTTCGATTTGCAAAAGTCTTCCGCTGCGCATCGTTTTTGTTCTATTCATCTAAGCCTAGGCCTACAGAACCCAACAGGATGAAACTCAACGAATAGGTGATTATCAGTGGTTAACTTATGAATGGACAAGAGATTTTTTGAAATTTGAGGTACATGAAGGCAGTTTTTAAGCAAAAGTGGATGATAAATATTAGAAGATAGGATAGAAGATGTGCCTAGTGATTTAATGGACAAACTTGTGCCATCTCCGACGTACAGTTGTCCTGGTCCCCCATAAGGAACAGAGCCATGGAGCGACTGAGCATCAGCAGTGACATGGTGAGTTGCACCACTGTCAGGTTATCATACCGTTTGATAAGGATGAGGACGCTGCATGGGAAAAGCTGGTCCAGCATGTGAGGCTGTGTACGCTTGTGGAGTTCCTCCAAAGGACTGGACTGTAGGTCGCATCATCATGGGCATTGGAGAGGAGGCTCGAATAGAGCGACATTCGGGTGCTCGATGGCCTAATTTGAGGCATAGCTGACATTTGGGAAGGAAACACCCATTACGTCCATCGCGACCACTATTGTCACCATTCCGTGTGACATAGCGTGGGTTGCGTTGGCGGTTGTTGGCCGGCTGTTGGTTGTTTGAGAGATTTGCTTGGGCTTGATTAGCAATGGGAGCAACTGGAGCTGCTTCTGATTCATCATTGCTCCCAAAGTTGTCCAGCAAGACCTCAGCTTGGAGAGAGGCAAGTAAATCATCGAAATAAATATTTTCATTCCGTGTGGCAACTCCGGTGCGAAACGATCAAAATTTAGAGCCAAGGCCTCAGAGGAAGACAAATTTGATTGTGTGATCCACAACAAATTTGCCAGCATTCACCAGCTCGGCTAGGAGTTGACGAAACTCCGAGATATACTCATCGAGGGATTTAGTCCCTTTCTTTATGGAGTGAAATCACGAGGTTAACTCCATAATCCGAGACTCCGAAGCAGACGAGAGCTTGGTAGCGAGCTTCTCCCATGCGTCTCTGGCTATAAGACAACCAGAGACGACCGAAAGAAGCTCGGGCGTCATGGATGAGATAATTGTTGATAGTACCTGTTGGTCGGCACGTTTCCACGGTGTATTTTTGTCATCGGTATCTTGTTCTTCAGGCGGTGGAGGATGCGTGAGGTGCTTCCCTAGGCCTTATGCCTTTATAATGGGCACGATTTGGATCTTCCAAATCAGATAGTTGAGCTTGGTGAGCTTGACGGACATTGAGGGCATCGTTGAGACTGTGGTTGCTCGCACTTGCGAGGAATTCCCGTCAGGAATAGGGGATGGAGGCACGAGCATAGCCAGTGGAATAGGAAGACCTTCTGTAGAGGCACTGGCAGCTTCCCGTAGCTCTGATACCATGATTGAAGTAAAGGAAGATGGAGTAGTAGCAAAAGGAAAGAGGTTGAGAAGATGAAGTAGTTGGGATATTAGAAGGAAATCCCATAAAACAAACTTATCATAGTGTTCGACTATTTATAGGGGAGCGAGTGCTTAGTGCATTTAATAAATGTGTCAGCCACGTCTCTTGTTGCCATACTGTCAAGAATGATGGCCGCCGTCTGTCTTGTCAGAGCACAGCAAAGGACGTCTGGCGTCTTGGGACACTGCGAGCGCCGTCATGTAGTGTCCCGTCGGTCCCTGACAAAGGTGAGTCTTGGCGTCGGTGACAGCTTCCGTACGAGTTTCTCAAAGCGTCCTTGTCAGTTCTCTGGAAGTCGAGGTGGTTATGTGTCCTTGTCGTTGTGACAGGTCATAATTGTTTCTGACATTGATATCTCTTTAATTTGTGAGATATCATCAACACATAAAATTGGGGGATAGCGAAATGGAAGAGTAATATCTTGAGAGAGCTATAGAGGAGAAGTCTATGAGATGGAAATAGATAGAGTTAGAAAGAATGAGAGCTTGAGAGAAATAGAGACTGAGAGATTAAGAAAGGATGAGAGATTGAGATTGATGGAGAGGCAGAAAGAAAGAAATGATAAGATATTGAGGGGGATGGAGAGGTGGAGAGTAGGAAACCTAGTGGGAGAAAGATTGAGAGCCTTTTCCTGATTGGTTGATGGCAATAGTGTGGGAAGTGTCTAATGGAGTTGGTGGCAGCGATAGTAAAGATGCAAATTGTTGGGTGATAAATCACTAATAAGTAGGTGAAGATCATTGAATTTACTGGATTTATCTATTTATTAAAATAATGTTAACAACCGAAAGTGAGTAAATCCATTTTTAGAGTGATATTCTGGTTTTTGTAGATTTATTGGAATTTTTAAGGATTTTTCAAAAACATATTCTTGAATAAGTTATTTTTTCTTACTTGAAATATGATTGTTCTGCCTTTTTGGTATTATATTTATGGAAATTATTTAAGGCTTTTCTGACCTTACTGTCCTTACCTTCCATGTTTCATGATTTGATTTGATCCAATGGCAACCAATGGATGCCACTTTGACATCACACATTATGATGTCATAAGGACCAATGATTACCTAATGGCCTTTTCATTTTTCAATCGGTAGGGTGATGGGGATGACAAATGATGTAAATTGAAATCACAATAAATGTTATTTTGGATGATGAGAAAGAATGACTCATGTCTGTTGTACAAAACTATCAATTGTAGTGCATTGAATGCTATAAACGTCAAGAAAACTAGCAAGCTAGGTGGCATCACACAATTGGGTTAAAACTAAAATGCACTGATGTGCTGCCTCAAAAATGCATGGTTGCACCAACATGCTAATTTCCAATGATTGAAGCCTACTTTTCTATATTTGACAACAATATATGGCTGCACGTTTGGCAGAGTAAAAAAATGTGTAGATCTGGTGTACAACATCAAACGTCAAATGATTACTTAAATTAATTCTTTTTTTCTTATTGTGTGCAAGACAGTGTCATTCATGGAGTTTTCGATATTGGATTATCCAGAAAATTACAGTTAATGATTGCAAGAGTTTTGAGGTTGTGAAAATCGTGAATGGATAAATCTGAAGTGCACCAACACTAATAAGGAGATAGATAATATTTAGTTGAATAAAAAGGTGGGACTTCACCATGTTTAAAGCTTGATATATGACAATCTAGAAGGCTGATCAAGATGGAGAACTTTTGAGGGATCTAGAAATTGAAGTGAAGATCTATATTAAACTCATCCTTGCACTTTCTTGCTATATTTATGGATATTTTGAAAGAGAGTGATTTTTATTGATCCAATTTTCTTAGTGTCCTAGGTGTCTGAGGATAGGCAACATAGAAAAGGAGGTGCTAAACTTCATTTGAACATTTTCATTATCGTGACAGAACTGAAGGACCTAGGGTAACTGTCCTTGCCTTATATTTTCTTCTCTTCCTCCTCATCATTAGCTTGAAAACCATAGTCAATATCATCACATCACATCCTTCCATTTTCTATCATGTCTTCATCATCTTACTATCATCCCACGTACATAAAATTTTGACCATCACATACTTATCAAGCTATCTTTGTATTTTTTATCTTGATCATCACTTCATCCTCTGTCTCACTCTTTCTCGTTATCTTGCTCATATTAATATCTTTTATCTTAATCATCAAAAAACAACTATCACCTTATCACCTTGAATTTTCCTCATCTCACTGCCTCATATTATAGAAAGATCCCATCTCACCTCATTAATTATCACCTAAAGAGGATTAATTTTCTATCAATGTTCCACGTGGAGAAAATCCTTAATCAACAATAAGTAAATCAATTTCAGTCAGTAAAGTTAGTTGTAAATATTATTGATTAATTCAAAAGCAAACAAAGTTAGAATTAAGAACCAATTCATAAACCATTTTCTATTGGTAGGGGGATAGGGAAAACAGTTTGCAAATTATTTTTTATTAATATAGCCTACCAATCTTAAGTTTGGTATGTGATAATCTCAATTTTAAGGTTTTAATTTTTTGTTGGTATTTTGAGTTAATTTAATAAAATATAAACATGTACTCACTTAGTAATCTTAGCCAGTGATGAGTACGGATTGTCTCCACATGGAATTGTGATTAAGGATTTGATATTCTTCATATGAGAATATCATTATTATCAGAAATAAGAGAATATCCCCTCATGATTGCCTGACATGGCGCGCATTTCCGTGTGCTATGTCAGGATCTAAATCTCTTTTTAATCAATTGCGATGATACATGTGTGCGTCACGTATACTACAGCACTTTTGACTTTTCTTTTATGATTTTTTTACATATTCTCGGTTTACGAATCACATTTACTGCGATTTAAATCATTTCTCTTTTTTTCATGGATCCACATCGTCTCCAACAAAAAAGTGCATCAGATTGTTAGATAATGATTGGCACATTGTAGTATCAGGATTTGCGATGCCATAATTGTGCATTTTCGCAGATACTCATGATTGGCCACCATTCGATGAGTTGAATGGAGACATGTGGCTGGCGCATATTGAAGCCTAACAATATATTAATAAGAATATATTTTGACATAGAAAATTCTTAGTCATAAAAACATAGTAAACATATATTTCTACATAGACAATTCATATCTCTCTACATATAAGTCCATAAAGTCATAAAAATATATTCCGAATCATATTTCTCAAATATTTCATGTAGAAAAAATCATTTAAAATCTGATTAAATACACAAGAATCATAATATCAATCTAAAAATAGGTTTAATCATTTAAACATTGATAACACACATTTATATTCATTTTAATGCATAAACCAATGTAACTTTACCATGACAAACCCCACTATTTATGTGTTATCAGTATGATGTGTGAACCAAAAACGGATTGGACATTTGGCCAGACCATTACCTTTATTATACAAGATGTGATGCATAAAGAGGTAAATCTGGAGCTAAACTTTATATTTCATCCTGAAACTCCTGAATCATTAGATATGACGATTGGAAGTGGGTATAATCATACATCTTATTTTTATCTTTCTCCTCATCACAGATGACCAGCGTGGCACAGAATCCTCAGATTTCTCAAAGATTCAGCATCCATGTGTAAGTAGGTGCTCTAATAAAATATTGACACCTGCACTCAATTTATGCATAAAGCGCCAATCGTTTGCATCAATTTTTTGTGGTCCAAATGTCAAACCAAATTACAGTACGCCATGTGTACCTGAAAAGAGTAATAAATTAAAATTTTTTTGGCACGTTAAATGTCTCAGTTCCCTCATCAATTTGTGTAATACGTTGAATCCTTACATTTTATGCAACATTTAATGTAAAAATAATGCATTTTCTATCGGTTGCACTTCTTGTAAGGTAAAAAGTGCTTGGTAAGCATTGGATAACAATGAATGAAGTCACTACACATTCTTGAGCATATCAAATTGAATATATTACTCTTAAAACCCTTACAGATATTGAAATAAATCCAGAAGCATATATTCTGATTTATAAAATTATTTTCTTATGAGTTTAACGTCATAAAATTTGATAGATTGCAAAAAATTGGGTATTATTAAAATATCATACTTAAAATATTGTTAATCCCTTAAAATATTTTTATTTTTCCAATAAGATATACTCTGACTTGTCAAAGTATTTTTTTATCAGTTTAATGTTAAAATTTTCCCTAAAAATATTAAAAATCGGAAAAAAGGATTTGATAATAAAGATATATGATACTACTTTAAGCATAAATACCATGATTTTATAATAATTTCAGTGAAAATAAACGTGTAACATAAATAAAATTAGTATTATAAATAATATATTGTTTGTGATTTTCAAAAAGCACACAACCAATAAAAAATGAATTCCTTTTTTTACAATAAATGCAGCCACATCTTTAAATGTGCCAATACAGGTGTCCTAAATTGATTTCATGGAAGAAAAGATAATTTCACCAAAAATGAATTTTCTTTCTACTGTTTGTAATACACGCAACAGAATGATATTTGGTGTGACATTCAAATCACATATTTTTATGAAACCATTGGCACCTTTTTGTGCGTTTGAGGACACGTATGCATTTAATCAAATGCATGATTTTCTTAAAATTATTAACAGACTCTTATAGTAAAAAATGATATGTACCAGTGTAATAGTGTAACATCTTTTAAAACATGGATTTTGTCACTTAAATCTTTGGGAGATTTGAGGAATCTATGCAAGACTGGTGGTCCGTGATAAGGAGAGAGAAAGTAGTTCTATAAATAAAGCCCCCCTTATCTTTGTGAAAAATATACCTTTCGTGTTCCTAATTGTGGCTAGCAGAGTGATTTGATCATTAAAATCTCGCTTAGTTCCATTCTTGAGTTTTAACAATGAAGTATTAAAGCGGAAGAAATATGATCATGACTAGTGAAGAGAAAGTACCACTAGGCCAATTGAGCACATGAGGACTAGGTTAGTGCAATCGTTATCTTTTTTAGTCTCACATCTTTTCCCTTTTCCTAGTATATCATCATCAAGGAAATCCTAGGTCTTTACCATCCCACATTTCATGACCGACTCGACCTCTCTTTGGCATGTACCAGACTGCATATTCATGGCTTTTAGTATGGAAAGTTTGCTTCAGATGCACGATCCTCTGCTCATTGAGACATATCCACCACCTTCTCTGTTTCAATCAGTGGTAGTACTTCATTCACATGCTTCATTCCATTCAAATCCATCCCCACCATTGTCACCACTGACCACAGACTACTGTACTTAATAAGAGTTACTAATATGTCTTACCATGAAATTCCATTAAAATTTTCAAAATTATTCAATAATTTGATTTTTTTTATGTTTTATTTTATTGAGTTAGAATTAATTATTGATAAATTATGAACTCCTTAAAAATAATAATAAACTATAAATTCACCTTTTTAACACTTTTTAAATACATTTGGATAAAAATGTTCATGATTTATTTTATTAGTGTATGGCTTTAAATCGAAGATAAAAAGTAGAAGACAATTCGATAATAAGTAAAAGCATGAAATGATAAATTATATAACAAAGATATCATGGTCTTTCTTAAACTTCTAATTTCAAAGCCTTTGCATAGAAAAATGAAAAAAATTGTTTAAGCATTTAACTTGTCAGATATTATATTGATATATCTTATTGTCCAGTCTCAATAATAATACATGGTCTATATATCAATTATATTTCAAACTTAACGAAGACAATTCTATAGAGGAATTTTGAGTCAAAAGTTTTTATTCCAAAGATAAATATTTCCCTGAGTAATATGTATGTAGTGAGGTTTTTTATATTTTTGGCTTAAAATTGCACTTTCATGTGCATCAGCGTAAACCTCATCAAATTATTAAACATAAACTGATGTTAATTATTATTGTCTCCAATATGTCCATATTAACAGTCCATCTTGATGGAGGACCATCTCGAGGACGACGCCACGATGACGAAGAACCATCTCGAGGATGACGCGACGGGATGTCGTCAGCCACGCCGAGCAGCTCGCGCCGACGCTCGCCACCCGGGGTTTAAGTACCCCGCGTAAGAACTTTTATCTTTTTACTTATGCTCATTTTCATGTGTGTTTGTATTTTTGGATTCGTGGACTGGGCCAATGTTGTTGGGCCCCGTCCTCGTCATTTTTACTTTTTATGTTTGTATTTTGAATTTGTAAGGGAGGCCGAACCACGTCTCGCGACGGTTCGTCCTCTCCCACGTTCACTTGGCACCCATCCTCACTATATAAGGGGATGGCATGCCCAAGGAACACCTTGGAGTCATTGTTGAAAAGTTTATTCACAATTGCCTCCCCTATCGAGAGAGTAGTGTAGGGGTTTGGCTAGCCCCACCCCCCCCTTGAGATCACTCCGTGGGCCGAGCCCACGTCACCCCGTCGAGATCACTCCGAGGGAGATGTGTTAAAGCGCGCCGTCGAGATCACTCCGGTGCGAGGAAAGAGTTTCAAAAAGCCGCCGCCATCAAGAATCGAAAGAGGCCTTCGTCGAGATTACTCTGGGGGTCTTGGGAGATTCATGAAGCGTCGTCGACACGCCATCAACCGGGGAAATCTGCTCCGTCGAGGGAGCACACCCCAGATCCGTCAAGAACTCCTCTTTCTTGGAGGGTTCTTGGTTGTTACAGTTCAAGAAAGCCATTTCTTGGTACCTTTTTCCACCCTTCCACCATTTCTTGATCGCCCACCCCTTTTCCCCATCGCTTGATTCCCAACCGCCTCGCCTTGCCTTTCTTGATCGCCCACCCTCCTTTCCCCAGCGTTTCTTGATTCCCACCCGCCCCGCCTTGCCTTTCTTGACCCCCCCCCCCCCCCTTTCCCCATCGTTTCTTGATTCCTAACCGCCTCGTCTTGCCTTTCTTGATCGCCCCCCCCTTTCCCCATCGTTTCTTGATTCCCAACCGCCTCGTCTTGCCTTTCTTGATCGCCCACCCTCCTTTCCCCATTGTTTCTTGATCCCCAACCGCATCCTCTTGTCTTTCTTGATCGCCCACTTTCTTTCCCCTTGATTTCTTGATTTCTTGATTTCTTGAATTCTTGATTTCATGATTTCTTGATTTCTTGATCTCACCATATCTCCTTGATTCCCCTTCGTTCTCCCCTTCGCCCTCATCTTTCTTGATTTCTTGATTTCTTGATTCCCACCCTCTACGCCATAACCGATTACTTGGTTTTCTGCCCCACCCCCACGACTATTCCCACGATACTTGGTTCGCTGTCTTGCCCGCCCACACGACTACGCGTCGCCAGCCAAGCGCGCGCGCTTGTGCGCCTCTGCTCCGACTTTTGTTGCACGCCACCCGTGGACTCAGCTCTCTGTTGGTAGTTACGACCGCACCGTCCGCACCGGTTTTGTCTCGCCAACGACACTCGCCCGCACGACCCGACACTAAGCATCCGCCGGCGACTTGGACGCCTTGGACTAAGCGATACAAAGGTCAGTCTCGTCTCCCTCTATAAACTCCAGTATTATTATCTTCGACAGTCTCGTCTTCCCCTATCGCGTCCGCTACCGTGATATTCTCGAACATCATCGGATAGGACTAGCCACCTTGTCGAGCATAGGGATTCTTGTGGTAGACGGACTGTCATCCGACTTGGACGCCGAACGCTCCAGGGCTGTTAGATGCCCCTCACTTAGTAGACGTCTAGTAGGTCCATCGGGTCATTGGGAGTTTGATCTTAGGTTCACTCGTCTCTCATTGATCGGTACGGCCGACGTCGCTATCCGTCAAGTCCTTATCTGCTCATTCGTATTTTCTCATCATTCGGCTTACATCCCATACATTCGCATCATAACCTTGTGACGTGAAACGCGCCGATCGATCCCGGCCGTTGTCGTTTCACATCACATCTCTTTAGGTGAATGCCAAGCCTTTCCGAAGCATCTTACGAAGTGGGCATTAAAAGCAAGGATACATGGTCAGTTCATCCTATCTAATTTTTAGATCAATACTTTAGCATCAAAAATTTGAAACAATAAGCCTAACCTTTCATTGACCACAACTAATTAAGCAGCCATGTATTCAAGACATTTGAAAACAAGCATACTTTGATCAACATACATCCTCTGTTAAAAAAGCCATTGTTTTCTTGTAGAAAATATCATTCCACAGAATTTTTTCTGTTTTCTCCCACTAATTCTCACATCTGTTCTGGCGAATTTAATGAAATATAATTTCTCATTTTATTTACTGGTCACGTGTCTGGACCCAGCTCACGTGCCACTGGACAAGTTAAACGGCTGAGGACGCTAAGTGGATGGTGCTCTGATCTGTTTCTTACTCACTGCTCGCGGAGGGGCCTTCTCCATCCTCGGGCATATCGACGAGGGAAATCTCCTCGTAAGCTCATCCGGAGTCGCCGCCGTCGCTAGATCGGCCGCGTAATCTCTGTTAGCGAAGCATATTTCACCTTGATTCTTGCAAATCAGCGGTGTTTTTTGGTGGCGAATTGAGTTTGAAGTGTAATGGCGTCGGCATCGGTTCCAGCGGCGCTCGCAGCCGCTTCGTCCGTCGTCGCGGGAACGGAAATTTCGTCATCCTCCCAATCTCGCCGTTCTCGCTGTAATGGCGTTTCCCTGCGCCTGGCTCGCCGGCCCAAGCTCGCTCTTTTGTCTTCCAAGGTCCGATCCGTTGGCTTGATTCTTGTTTATTCTCTGGGTTAAATGAAGAGTTTGGTCTTCTTTTTTGTTCATAGTTTTTGTCGTCAAAGGAGTTTGATTTTTCTATGCCAGGCACACGGGGCAAAGCACTGTGACAACCGATCAAGCTCTTTCATTACCAAGTCGCAGGCGAGTGAGGTGAACTTCTTGGCAGATATTAGTTTGTTAATCTCGAAGTCTTTTATGTGTTCATGCTCGCCGTTTGATGCCTTTTTCTTCTTAATTTAGGTTGTAGGCGACCTGTCCAACGATTCCATTGCTGTTGATCTAAAGCCCAAGGAAGCTGTCTCAGAGTCAACGGCTAATGCTTCGACGGCGAACCCCATGTCTGAAGAGGCTGTTTCAGCGTTTCTAAACCAGGTGGCGAGTCTGATCAAGTGAGATTTCATCTTTTCTTACCCTTTACTTCTTATTTTAAACTATGTTGGAATTCAACATCCTACCCAGGAAAATTTAAGAGGAGAAGTAGCCCTTGCAAACAGCTATAGTTTTTGGCATGTCTGTAGATGGTACAAGAGTTGGTATAAAAGCTGCATCTTTTAGCATTCTTGTTTCTAACAATTGGTATCAGAGCTAAGGTTGAGGGTTTGAATCCTAGGGCTGATTCTCTGCCCAAAGGTTCGCCCGACAATGGTATTGGATATCCAATACCGTTATTGGTATTGGATATTGTGGATATCAGTACCGGATGCCGATACCGGATATCAGTTGGCCAAATCTTGGGGGCCGGTATAATTGTGGGTGTGGGTCAACGCAGGTCTCCTGCCCGGAAAAGTTTTATATAAGTAGCTCTCTTGCTTTCAGCTATAGCTTTTAGCACAGTTGTAGGCGCATAACGCCGATAATCTACTTCTCAAATCTGATCTTCGATGCAGGCTCGTTGATTCCAGAGACGTGGTTGAGCTGCAGTTGAAGCAGCAAGACTGTGAGCTCGTCATCCGGAAGAAGGAGGCGCTGCCGGCGCCGCCGCCTAGTCCGGTTGTCATGATGCAACCGCAAGGCGTGTTGCAGCAGCAGTACGTGCCGCTGCCGCCGGCTGCCGCTGTTGCTCCTGCCTTGGCAAGCTCCGGTCCTTCGCCTTCCCCACCAGCTTCGCCTCCCCCGGCCAAGAGTCCTGCCAAGTCATCTCACCCCCCACTTAAGAGCCCCATGGCAGGAACATTCTACAGAAGCCCTGGTCCAGGACAGGCTCCTTTTGTGAAGGTGATGACAACTTTGTCTTTTATTTTACTCACTATGTAGAAATTTAATTATATGTTGCCTTTCCCTAGGTTGGGGATAAGGTCAGCAAGGGTCAAGTGCTTTGCATCATCGAGGCTATGAAGCTGATGAATGAAATTGAAGTAAGTCAACTCATGATACTGCCTCCTTTTTCCGGTTCATTTGCTCTATAATGTTTTCCTCCGAATTATGTGGCGTTTGGTTCTACTTCTTCGGATTTTGTGTTCTCTTCAGGCATCGGGCATGGTCAACAAGTTTGTTCCTGTTCAAATTTCGTGGCTGGAATTCGAATTTTCGTTGCTTTCCCTTTTTCCCTATCAATTAATGAGTTCATTTGTATTTTCGGAATTTTGTTCAGTCAGTTTTTTTTTAATCTGAATATTTCCTTCTTGGACAGGCCGATCAAGCAGGAACCGTGGTGGAAATTTTGGCGGAGGATGCAAAACCTGTTGGCATTGAGCAGGTAGGGGCAACAATCAGCCCTTAACCAGATATTTCGTCCATGGGTTTGAATAATTTTCTGAATTTTCTCCGGTTCGACTTTCTGCAGCCGCTGTTCTTGATCGAACCATGAGAAACGGCGATAACCTCCGCCGGCAGTGCCTTCTCCGCATCAAAGCTCAGAAACCTTTCATATCACTAATCCTCTCTGTCCTCGTCTTTCTCCTAGGTTGGATTAATGGATAGGGCGCGAATTTCTACCATCGTTTGTCCCTTTAGTAATTTTGATTCTCCGTGTTTAACTCACCCTCCGATAATTAAGCAGTAGAAATCAGCGTTTACCGGGAGACAATTCCTAACATGGGAATATTTATGATAAACCCCAGAAAGTTGACCTTTTTCTGGATAAGAAAGAAGCGTAAGTGTATATCTTTTTAGGGTTTCCTGGGCGGATTTTGAAAATAGAAATTCCCGTCGATATCTTGTTCATCGCGAATCCGCAGATCTGTCTCCAAAATCTCCTCTTTTGTTCTTCGGGAGGATGCCATCGACCTCCCCCGGCTTCATTCATGGATCCCCAAATCCAGCCAGTTTCCTGAATCGATCGCGGTACTCTTCCCTTAAAAAATCTCCTATTTGATCCCCAAACCCTCGAGATCGGGGCTTGAATCGAGCTCTGGCTATGGCCTCCTACCGGCCGTTCCCGCCGCCGCCGCCGCCTCAGCCGCCGTACCTGCCACCGCCGCCGCCTCCTCCGCCGCTGAATCCGGCGGCGCCGCTGCCTCCGCCGCCGCCACCGCCGTACCAGCATCAGATCATCCCCCCAAGTTCAGGCCATTACTACCAGTACCAGCCGCCTCGGCCAGTTCAGTACGCGGCTCAACCCGCAGCGCCGGTGTACTACTCGTCGTCGTCGACGTCGACTTCCCGTTATCCTCAATTCGACCACGCGAGCGCCCCCCCGCCGCCTCTTCCGCCGCCTCCGCCGCCGCCGCCGCCGTCCTCGCCGCCGTCGCTCCCCCCGCCGCCGCCTCCGCCGCCCGGCGGGAAGGAGGCTTCGCATCGGAGAAGTGAGACAGAGCAGGAGAGGAGCTTGCGGAAGAGGAGGGAGTACGAGAAGCAGAGGCAGGAGGAGAGGAGAAAGCATATGGTGAAGCAGTCTCAGGCGGCTGCTCTGCAGAAAACCCAGGCCCTGGCTTCTGGTATTAGGGCTCATGGCTCGATGGCTGGCTCTCGAATGTCTGAGAGGAAACCTGCTCCGCTTCTTGGAGGGGATAGAGTTGAGAATCGACTCAAGAAGCCCACCACTTTCTTGTGCAAACTCAAGTGAGCGCTCCAAAACTTCTTCTTCTTTTTAGAATTCTGTTCGAATTCAAGATCTCTGTCCTCTTTCTCGACATTTTTCATCGCATGAATATCGATAGTCAGTAAACATGAAGAGTAACATTTCTGCCGAACCATCCTTGCGTCGAGATTGTTGGAAAAGTGAAAACGGGTGATTTTTTTTCAGGCTTTATTTCGGTGTGCATTGATGGGTGAAGATGTTATAGTTGTGCAAGTTGTTCTCCTTATCATGTAGTTTTTATATTTTTGCTCATGTTTTCGTGAACCAAATACCAGGTTCAGGAACGAGCTGCCGGACCCAACCGCACAGCCAAAGTTGTTGCCTATGAGTATTGACAAAGACAGGTACGTCTTCATCGGTTTGATATTCTTGAGCAATGTCGGAAAATAGCAAAATTACATCACCAGGAGCATAATTTGAGGATTATTACTCTAGAGATAGCTGAATAAGACGAAGAAATAAGGTGTCCAATGACCTCCGAGGATTCTATTTAACTGAAGGTTTTGCTAAATTGTAATGAACGTATTCTACGATGACTAATCCAATAACATTCTATACGGATACTTTGTGAGGGTTGGATAACGTTGCCTCGTGATGTTTTTTGTCTTAACCCACCTCTGCCGACAAGTCGATGTTGAACTTTTACCTCATCCATTTGAATCTCTCTTTATAATGGTGTGAATATTTCATTTTAAAATTGTACGCGATTGAAAAGAATATGAGTCTTACTTAGCTACGACGCATATATTTTAAAGATATTTCATTGTTTTTACATCAACTTTTTGTATTTGTTGGCAGATACACAAGGTATAACATTACCTCGTTGGAAAAGATGCACAAGCCTAAACTTTATCTTGAACCAGATCTTGGTATCCCCCTTGACCTACTCGACATGAGCGTGTATATGTAAGTCCCAAACTAAAAGAACTTACAGAAAATTTATATCAATGTTGTTTCAGAGAGTCTGAAACGTTGCTTCTTATTATTTTTGCCCTAGTCGGCCCAAGGGTTTTGTACCCCTTGATCCAGAGGATGAGGAGCTCTTGCGTGATACGGACTTAGTTACGCCGATCAAACAAGACGGTATTAAGAGGAAGGAACGTCCAACAGACAAAGGTGTTTCTTGGCTGGTCAAAACTCAATACATCTCCCCTCTCAGCATGGATGCGGCAAAATTGGTGATTATATTATTCATTGTGAACCTGGTGAAACTTCTGCTCTTTTATTTTATTTAATTTTGTCATTCATTACAGTCCATAAGCGAGAAACAAGCCAAGGAGATGAAGCAAACGAAAGAGGGTCGTAACATTTTAGAAGACCTCAACAACAGGTGTCTTGACGAATTCAATTTCTACCCGTTTTTATGCGCCTATGAGAGGGCGAAGAACCGCAACTTTTTTGGTTGCATTATTTCAGGGACAAGCAAATTGAGGCAATTGAAGAATCGTTCAGGGCAGCAAAACTGCGGCCTGTTCACCATACGAATCCCAGACTGGAGCCCGTAGAGGTTTTTCCCCTTCTTCCAGACTTTGATCGGTAATTCTCCCTTTTGTCTTTTCAAAATCTTAATGTACAATGCTCTTGAAATGCTCCTGTTTACGTCCTATTTATTACAATTGTATTTTTTTGTACGTCGTTGAAGTAAATGAGATCTTTCTTGGGCTTGACCTCTCTCCTTTTTCTTGCTCTTATAGGTACGATGACAAGTTTGTGACCGTTTCTTTCGACGGTGATCCAACCGCCGACAATGCACTTTTCTCTAAGTTGGGCAAGTCCACCCGTGATGACTATGAATCGAAGGTAAGGCAAACCCGAAATTATTAATCGTTTGATTATATTACAAGAAATTACTGATAGTTTCTATTCAAACGATTGTTTTGATTACAGGCCATTATGAAGAGCTGCTTGGCGAGCGGGGCTGATCCTGGAAAACCAGAGAAATTCCTGGCCTACATGGTTCCCGCGCCTGAGGAGGTGGGCCTTCGCGGGGATCTCATCAATCTTTTTAAAACATTTTTTTGGTTTTTAATTTTCATTATTTTTCCTGCCAGCATTCACAAAACATTTACGAAGGGGACGAAGATAATACCTATACTTGGGTCAGAGAATATCACTGGGACGTAAGTTTCAATGCCTGGGCTCGTTTCTTGGATGAGTTTGGATTACATTTACCAAAAAACTTTCTTTGCGGTGTGCATGCAGGTCAAAGGAGATAATGCTGAGGACCCCACCACCTATCTTGTTCATTTCGACGAGGATGCAGCCCGCTACCTGGTGCTGTGCATTTTCTTTTCTCAATAATAATAATCTGGCATTTTCCCGGCTTTTATTTTATCCAAAATTCGTTTTCTTCTCAACGTTATTTCGCCCTGCAGCCATTGCCCACGAAGCTGAGGTTGCAGAAGAAGAGGGCCAAAGAGGGCAGGTCAACGGATGAGCCCGAGCAGTATGCCGTGCCTTCTAGAATCACCGTTCGAAGGGGCCCAGCCGTCCAAGTGAGAGAAGGACGAAGCCACGTAAGCAACATATCCTTCTAACTTAAACGAAGAATGAATTTCATTATATTTAATCGATTTTGCAGGAGGTTGAAAGCTCCAGAGGAAACGCGAAGAGGGTCAAATATGAAACAGTGGACGGAGGCTCGCAAAACGGGGCTATGGATGAGTACAGCGCAGAAGAGGAAGAGTCTGATTAGAACAAAACACCTAGCTAGACTCGGGTTACAACAAGGTTAGCCGGCCCCCCCGTAACTTTGTTCAGATTAGCGGTCACGCATTTTATCTGATAAAAGTTCATAATGTGTCATATTTCTTGTGCAATAATGATAATGCTGGAGTTTAGAATTAAATTAAGATACAGAGAAAACAGTTATCCTCAGAGGAGGACGCTGGGGAACTCGCAAGACCCGGTGCCTGCGCAGATAGATGGAAGACGGTCATTAATCGAAGAACTAGAGTTGAGATTTGAGAAGGGAAAAAAGAAAGAAAAGGAAAGGTGGGTTCTTACTGGGATCTTCGATGGTCTGCGTGGCGAGGGTGTTGAAGAAACACGTACCCCCGGACCGGCGGAACTGCTGCCAGTACAAGTTGAAGGCGTAGCCGGCTTGGAAGGAGGGCGCGCCGGGCTTGTAGCAGCTCCCACCCGGCCGGATCGGGCCGCAGGCAACCGGCTTCAGCTGCCCGCACGCGTACTCCACCGCCGCCGCCAGCTCCGCCGCGCGGCTCTCCGCGGCCGGCGCCGCCACGCACCATATCTTCCCCCGGTACGGCCCGTCGTCGGCGGGCGGCGGCAGCGGCGGCAGCTCCGCCTTCCCGGCGAGGTCGATTCCGTAGACCTCCGTTCCGTTGGGGTAGAGGATTCCCCAGCGGCGTTCCGTCCCGGGCCCGGGCTTCTGGTTTTCGTTGAACAAGGAGAAGACGAAGGTGGGGATGGCGGCGCCGGGCCGGGCCGGGGTTCCCGCCGGCGGGCTAGCGGTCATCCGCCGGACCAGGTTCCTGTTGTAGACGGCGGCGTTGCGGGGGCTGGCGCCGGCCTGGTCGTAGTCGCCGCCGTTGGGCCAGCCCGTCTCGGCCAGCGCCAGCGGCACGTCGGCGAACCCGAGGCGGGCCATGGCGGCGGCCACGGCGTCGAGTTGCTGGTCCAGCAGGTTGGTGTACACCAGCCCGGACCCGGGGTCCGTGTACGCCCTCGCGCCGCCTTCCATGAGCGCGTAGTTCAGCGCGATGCGGCCGGCGGAGGCGGCCCAGGGGAAGTAGGGGTAGGCGTCGAGGAAGAAGAAGGAGCGGGTCCGGCGGAGGAAGCGGAGCAGCGGCGCGACGACGGGGCGCGCGACGTCGTCGCGGAAGGCGCCGGCAGAGGGGGGGAAGGAGGCGGCGAGCACGTCCATGGCGGCGGTGGTGCCGAGCTTGACGGAGGAGAGGGAGAGGGCGGCGAGGGAGCGGCGGAGGCGGGCCATGGCGGGGACGAGGGCGGGCCAGGTGGAGTTGGCGAGGGAGGCGTCGGAGAGGAGCTCGTTGCCGACGAGGAGGAAGCGGAGGCGGACGGAGCGGCGGAAGGGGGCGAGGTTGGCGCGGACCCACGAGTCGGCGAAGGACTGGTTGGCGGCGGCGAGGGGGATGAGCTGGTTGGGGAGCATGACCGTGACTCGGAGGTTGGTGCCGGCGAGGGCGGAGAGGATGGCGGGGTTGGCGTCGTAGAGCTTCACCGCGCCCGCGCCGATGGACCGGATGAGCTGGACGGCCGCGGCCGGCGACGGGAGGTCGCTGCCCAGCTGCCCGTAGTTCACGCCCAGCCGCGGGGTCGTCGCCGCCGTGGCTCCGCCGAGGAGGACGAGGAGGAGGAAGACCGCCGCCGCCGCCATCCCGGTCTGCGCCTGCGCTGTCGGCAAGTCTCCGCCTTTATAGCCATCTCTCTCTCTCTCTCGCTGGGTAGCTCAACTCTCTCTCTCTCTCTCTCTCTGTAGATCTGTCCATCACTGCTGTTTTTCTTGTCCTACTTTTTGGTGGGGTCTTCGTCTTCTTCGTGGCTGCGTTTTATTTATTAAGATAGTTTTTCTTGTTGGGTGCCAGGAAGATGGTGATCTTGACGGGACGAACGGGACGAACGGGACGAACGGGACGAACGGGACGAGCGGGGCGAACGGGGCGAACGGGGCGAACGGGGCGAACGGGGCGAACGGGGCGAACGGGACGAACGGGACGAACGGGACGAACGGGACGAACGGGACGAACGGGACGAACGGGACGAACGGGACGAACGGGACGAACGGGACGAACGGGACGAACGGGACGAACGGGACGAACGGGACGAACGGGACGAACGGGACGAACGGGACGAACGGGACGAACGGGAAAAAAGCCCGCGTAGTTCCGTGGGAACTGGGAAGTTAGTTGGTGAGTATTTTTTTTTGAGAAGTTTATAAATATAAAAAGAGAGATTAATGGAGGGGTATAAATAGTGTGCTATAGTCCGGAGTTTTTTGTATAGGTGGTTGTAGTTCTCGTTTCCGTTCTCGAGTTGGATCGAGCTGGGGTTGACGATTGGCGATGGCGAATTCTGTTCATTCTGCGGTCGTTAGTTTGAATTCTGTTGGGGAGCGCGCGTGGGGTCGCATCCGGTCTGGATGTTTGATTGGGAGGCTTCGACGGGTCCCTCGGAGATGCATGAACGGCCGCTGCCCCAGTGACGAACGTAATCGAAGGATCATCTGCCAGGCGGAGGTCGTACTCTTGCCTCTTTTTTCTTACGTTACGTTTGGTTGTTTTTGTTGGATGGAGTTTGGAATGGCTAGTTATTATCAAGCCTTTTGCAACTTTTGTACTCCCTTCGATTTCTTTCGATTTTGAAAACGACGGAGTTTTGGCCGAGTACCGTGCCTTTCAGTTGCAGCTCTGGAACGATAGATTTATACCGCTTAATCTAGAACCTAGGATTCTGTCTCTGAACGGTCTCGTTTCACTTCTAATACTCTGGCATTAAATCGAAGCAAAAAAGGATCTTGATGAGCCGGATGTCTTGTACTCATCCTCCAGATATATGGGAATTCATCTGAGCAGCGATAGGACTTCGGATCTCTTGGATGCCAGCTGTTGTCCTATCTTTCAGGATATCTCTTGCAACTCCCCGTTGTTGTGAAGATTTTAGGGATTGCTCAAGTGAGCTATTGATCGACGTCAATTTCTGTAAAAAAATACGTTTGAACTTGTATTCCACTCGATCCACCGCCAGTGCTGATTTTACACATCTCCCTGTTTTGATTTTGATTTGATTTCTCTGCTACACCATCTTCCTAAATACCAGGAGATTAAAAGAAGTATCCTGATTTTTTTCTTATTTTCTTGGCTAACGCAGTAAATTCTATCTGTCGTCCTGATTTGAGCTTTCATCAATCTGCCTTTTGGACCTCATGTATTTAGGCGCTATGGAATCTTGGCAGTTGAAACATGGAAGGGAGTCGGTCTGGATCATGTTCCTATTGGAGTAATGTGTATTAACTGTTTATTGAATGTTTTTCTACATTCACACATAGTTAAAACCAAACTAAATGGTACTCCTCGATGGGAGATGCTAAGCGATGATATCATATGTGATGATCTTGGAAATGATATCTGTTGAGCAGCCAAAGCCAATGAAGGATTATGGGACGAACTATGATATGCTTTTAAACGTCTATATCTATGTCTATGGTCCTCAACCCATATCCTCTTATCAGGTATAGGATGGGAAAAGAGGGGGAGGACAATGGTAAGAGCATTACCTAGAGGAGAGGCCCTGGTGGAATTGACAATGCCCAGAGAAGTTACACCGGCGGGATGGACATCGCATGGGGAAGACACAGAGAGGATCACACCTTTGAATAACACCTTGCCGGCCTACCGGGATGGACAGGTCAATGATAGGATCCCGAGCCCTCCTGGCCCGGTCTCATCTTTTGATCATTAAGGGCATCTATACCCTCCCCTTCCCTTCCCATGTTTCCTTTAGGGGGGGAAGACTTACATTTCTGTTAGAGGCCGTTCGTGCCCCTTTTCCCCTTCCACGTCTAAATCCAGTCTTCCCTCTACAATCCCGGCCCTCATGATCATATCTTCTTCACTGCGTCTTCAGGCAGCTCATCCCCAGTTGATCCGTACCCTGTCCGTTTGACTCTTTCCCTGACCCTTCCCATTCTCCTGTCCATCCCTGGAGCTCTCTCACTTGTCTTCCTCTTGATGCGTCCATCTCATCACGACGATACATCCGGCGAAGAAGCCTTAACACAAAAGTGCCATTAATGGGCAGAAATAATGCCCTTTATGGGGTTGGGGATCATACCATAATGTTTAACCATATTTGCACGAGTTTTTTCATCGTAATTGAGACCCAGAGCTTCACCCAGGACCTGATGCAGTTGCAAGAGTCTGCAGCCTATCCTTGAATCAAGACTTATAGTACACTTCTGACCTGTTCAAATCTTGAAAGATTTGATCTATAGAATTCTTCAGTGTATTGGGATAAATATTTATGTGGGACGGTATGACGAATCCAAGGACTTTTGCATTGGAAACCCTAATCTGGGTTGGGAGGGCACTGGAGAGAGATACGATCTTGAAACATATCACTTCTGGCCACCAATTGTAATTTAAAATTTGCAATGGAACTGAGGAAAGATGAAAGAAAAAGAATTCATGAATTGATTGAACACAAGACAAATGGGAGGGAAGAAGTAATTTTACTGTTGACACTCCTGAGGTTGACGTCCACAACCGAGGTAGTTGGTCGCCCAGGGTGAAGGAGAGAGATATATTAGGAAGGTAACAAGGAAGAAATCAGAATGGGAATAAGGGAGAAAGAAGTTCACTGGTTTCTTGATGAGGATCAGTTCTGCTCCCCCTTATTCATACTTTTTCGATGTCATTTGTCTGGCCCTCATTTGTCTGTTAGAAAGGTTTGACACGGTACTGGTCCACCATTTGGTATAATAACAGCCCAGTGTCGTATCAGAGAGAACCCAGGCTATATGGGATACATCTAGAGTATCTTGACATGGAGTATGAACGTGAAGTTTCTAACCCTCAAAACAAAGTCCATCTGTATCACATGTGCATGCGTATGGTGCGACTCATTTCTAACAGTTTTGAAATTTCAAAATACAAAAGTAAAGGAAATGTACTTCTATCTTTGACACTCCCCCTTGAGCCAAAGAACAAATGTCTATTGTTCCCAGCTTGTGAATGACCTGAACATCTTCATCGAAGTGCCAATCAGAACAATAGGCAGCCGAGTATGTTCAGTATCTGTGCATCAGCTTGACGGGGACTGTTATTGGATGTCTCCTTTGCCAATATCCATTTTTTAATTTAATCCTCTTTAGCTTTCACTTAGCATTTATATTCTTCAATGGCCTCTTTAAGTTACTATGTAAAAGGGGTCTCACGTGAGGCACAATGAAATAAGTGTTGCAGTATTTAAGTGCAAATGACAGCTAAAGCAACACTCCTTAGGAATACAGTTGGGCTGGAATTTTACGTGTTTGATGTGGACTGTGATTTTCTTCTACTCTGTGTTAAGCTCAGTCTGTCTCAAAACACAAAAATGAAACATAAATATCAAAGGAAAAAAAGAAAAAAATATTATAAAATTCTATGAATAATACATAGTATTCAATATTTTATAGAATTATTACGCCAAGATGCATTTTTAATTTTATTTATTCCATTTGGATTCCTCTGTTCGGTTATCAGCTTCCAGGAACTGCAACGAGTTATTGTACATGCTATTTGTAACGTGTGTCATAGGCATTAACTAAATCTTGTACCAATATTTTTTTACAGTCAAGAGACTGAACGGAAGAAAAATCTTTCATTTGTTTTTTATTTTCAGAAGAACAAACAGCTTGAAAGTCATCGCAGAAGGTATTCTCCATCACTTGAGAGTGCACAGTTGAGGGAAAAAGATTTAGTCGCAGATGATTGGAAGGCTGTTCCAGACATATGGAGATCAGTTGCTGAGAAATATCAAGATCAGGTAGCACTGGTGGATCCTTACCATGAACCACCATCCAAGATGACATATAAAGAGGTAGATTATGTTATTTCATTATTCTGATCGTTCATTTGACTATTAATATGCCGACAGAATTTATTATTGCAAAATATTTATGATTGGAAAGTAATTCTGACAATCTAGCTTGGATGCTTGAAATCCAATATGATCAGAGGACACTAAAAGCCCCATTTGGACAATATGATCAGAGGACAATATGGTCCAGTGCAAAATACACGAGGGAGCTGAGGTCGCATCAATACTTGACTGGAAGCGGAGTACTCCCCGCGAGCACAAGGCCAGTGGTGTGCACAGGCAGCGGCCGGGAAGAAAGTCATGCAGGGAGAAGTGAAAGAGATGCCCCTGAAAGAAGCCGTACAAGGATGCTGGGATTGTCGCAGTTTCTTCAAAGGGCCGGAGGAGCTGAACAAGCTGGGCGGCAAATGTTACGCTGGCAGGCCCCATACTCAAAAGCAGCAATGATACTCCGAGCTCAACGCCGACGAGAAGACGGGGAGATCATGTATGACAGAAGATGGAGGTCAAAGGGCGCGCTAGAAGAGGATGCCGGGACACAAAGGGACAAGAAGATCAGTAAAGCTGAAGTGGGGGGCATGACAGCAACAGAGGCAAGATGCAATAACTACTCCCACCGGTCGTTCGCGAAGCCCGTCCCCCAAGACAAGAGGACGTCCATGACACAGGCAGTAGACCACCAGAACGGCATGAGACAGACAGACCTGTCGCCCACAGCCGCTCATAGCGGAGGGGAAGCTCAACCATCAGAAGTGGAGGCTGGATGGGTGACAGTCGGACCACGGCAGCGCAGAAATCCTAATCGTTTCGCTAATATAAGAAGGGAAGAAATAGAAGCATACTGTTATAGATGCCTGAAGAAAGGACATAGGGCAAGGGAGTGTCGGGGGAACTTGGTATGCCGCAAATGCAAGGGGACAGGTCACCGACCGACAGAATGTCCAAAAAAAGCTGGAGTAGGGGCCAGGAATTCAACTGCCAGAACCGCAACCGAGGGCAGGATGGCCCACCATCCAGCAAGCGAAGCTTGCCTACCAATCAGAGTGATGAAAAGCCAGCTGGGGGCCCACATGGGCTGCCTGGTGGGAGAGGTCATGCAGGGAGCCCCCACACTAAGCGAAGTACAAAGGGGACTCCTAGAAAAATGTCCAGCTCTTGACAAAGCTGAGGTCTGGACCCTAGAGTGCGGGCACTTATTTCTCGGGGGGGCCTCAGTGGCAACGTATATCGGCGCGATCGGATGGGAACAAGAAGTCAGCGGAGGGGCACAAGTGAAATGGCATCGTGTTCTTCCAAGCGACGGAGCAGCTAGGAGACTTACCTCCACATTAATTATTGAAGCCCGAGGCATTCCTGTTGGCCACAGGGTAGGATGGGTACTGCAGGCGCTTGTTCGGCCCTTGGGGATCCTTAGAAGGGGCCCATGCAACTACTCTGCCGCCTATCCTAAATTTCAGGAGCCTGGAGGGCACTTTTGAAATCAGAATAGAACCAGTATCGCCACCACCGCCGCCACCACTGTTGCCGCCACCGCCACTGCTGTTGCCGCTGTCGCCGCTGCCGCTGCTGTCGTCTCCGCCGTAGTCGCTGCTACCGCAGACGTTGTCGACGGAGCATCAATCAGGGGGGAACGAGATAGCGCATCCGAAGACCTCAGTCGCAGACGAGGGGTCGATGTCAGGTTGGAAAACCGCCGGCTCCAGATATATGGAAAATAACATAATGGGAGGTCAGGATATTGAGGAGGCACTACAAACTAAAGCAAGAGAGACAAAGGGATCCAGGAGCCCCAGCACGGGTACACAAATGGGAGAGGCATTGGTAGGAAGGGAAGGAGACCCCCCGAACCCGAGCTCAGCATCTCCCCCGGGGAATAGTACATTTGGATGGACGGCGTCAGCCACGGAAAGCAGCAGAGCAACGAGAAGGCCCCCTCGGCAGAGCAAAAAGGGAGAACAAGGTTTGACAAGCTTTGTATACAAACGCAAAAAACTTGGTATCCACCATGAGAAAAAAATTGTTGCATGGGCAAAGGCGGGTAGAAGCGGGCGAATGCTACTAGCGGCAGAGAATGGGATGAAAAGCAACCCCAAAGCAGAGCGTGGTAAGAAGGGGCAAGCTGAGCCCCGGGGGAAAGGCAAGGAGATCATGTGCATGTCCAGTAATGAGACCACAGAGCCTGGCATGCTACAACATGAAACGGCAGAAGACTCTCTTAAAACTCCCCGTGCTAAAGCGTTGGCGGCAATTGTAAGACTGAAGCTGTCACTGGGCAGCGAAGGGGTTGAAGAACGTTTACCATGAAGTGCATCTCATGGAACGTCCGTGGTCTCCGGGACGAAGGCAGACGTCGAGTGGTGGGAGGCTACCTCAGAGAGTGGGGGGCTTCGGTGGCATGCTTACAGGAGACCATGCTGGAGCGCTGTGAGCCAAGGGAGTGGAATACAGTAGGCAGAGGATTTCTTGAGGGTTTTATAGTAGTCAATGCGGTCGGACGGTCTGGGGGGGGTGGTGGTAGCATGGAACGAGGCCATGTTCTCAAAAGTGGCTACGTGGACAGGACAGTTTGCCGCAGCAGCTTAATTGAAGCGACCGAGCGACAATCTTGAACTGGTTGTAGCCTCGATATATGGCCCAACTAACGTCCAGCGCAGAAGGGAATTATGAACGGAGCTAGCCGAGTTAACAAACACGTTCAGTGGATGCCCCATGTTGTTAGGGGGAGATTTAAACGTGATACTAGAGGCAAGAGATCGACCGAATGATACTGGAGGGGGAGACGCAGATTCAGAAGCCTTTTGGGCTTTCATCGCAGTGACGTCATTACAAGAAATGGGGCCATCCGATTGCATATATACGTGGAGGAGCACAACTTGACACAATAGGAGGTCGCGTTTGGACTGCTTCCTTT
The DNA here is from genome assembly GCF_029677425.1 of Wolffia australiana. Taxonomy (NCBI): domain Eukaryota; kingdom Viridiplantae; phylum Streptophyta; class Magnoliopsida; order Alismatales; family Araceae; genus Wolffia; species Wolffia australiana. The sequence continues at coordinate 6,576,432 of NC_135841.1, read as the reverse complement.
GCTCAGTTGAGCTCGCAGAGCGCTTTCCCTTAGCAGACGTGAGATCACTCCCGCGTCCTATTTCGGACCATTTACCGATCGCATGGGTCGCAAATGAGACGCCCAGAAGACCTACATACTTCAAGCTAGACAAATCCTGGCTACAAGAGACTGGCTTCGAAGAAGAGGTGAAGGCAACGTGGCTATCACAACCAAGAGTACAATCGGAGACAGAAATGCTAGCCATCAAAATACATGGGCTGCAACAGCATTTGGTGGAGTTCCGCAAGCGAATACATGAACACAGAAAGAAGAAAAGAAACGAGGCTTTGTGCAGAATCAAACATTTGGACGACCTAGAGGATACACGGTTCTTGAACGAGGAAGAATCAATTGAACGAAGAAAGTGGAGGGCCGTGGTAGCCGAGGAAGACAAAAAACTTGAGATGGACTGGAGGCAGCGGTCTCGACAGCTGTGGCTCCAGGCAGGTGACGCAAACACGAGATTTTTCCACCTAGCAGCAAACGTGAGATGTCGGATCAATAGCATCTGGAAATTGACGGTGGGAGGCCAAGAATATGTTGGCTCCCAACCGGTGGGCCGTGCGGTTGCAGACCATTTTCGTACTTTTTACAAGAAAGGCAGACGCAATACCTGGGCATGGTGCGGGAAGGGGGCTCGGGCCTTGGAACCCTCACGCGAAGAGGAACTGATTCGACCGTTCTTGGAGGAAGAGGTCAAGGAGGCAATCAAAAGCCTGAATGGCGAAGGGGCGCTAGGCCCAGACGGATTGCCAGTTTTTTTCCATAAAGAATTCTGGGAATTGGTGAGACCAAATGTGATGGCCACTTTTGAAGAGTTCCAACAAGGGACAGGTAGCATGGAGAGACTAAACAGGGCCTACTTAGTTCTAATCCCCAAGCAGCAAGGCGCTGAACGGATTGAGGATTTCAGACCAATCTCCTTGTCCAATTCCATATACCTAATCATCGCAAAGGTTTTGGCAAATAGGCTGAGAGAGGTAATCGGAGAACTCGTAGGACACTCTCAATCTGCCTTCATACCCACCTGGCGAGATCCTAGCGTCATGGAAACGGCGTGGAACAAAAGGTCTTATGTGGAAGGTCGATTTTGCTAAGGCATAAGATATGCTTGACTGGGGTTTTCTCTGGCCGTCAACAAAAAGGAGAGGTTTCCCTAAGGAATGGGCAAAGTGGATGAAGAGATGCATCACAACACACTCCTTCTCAGTATTGGTGAACGGAAGGCCAGAAGGCGGACATATACAGCCGCAAAGGGGAGTGAGGCAAGGGTGCCCGTTAGCACCCCTACTATTTGTATTAGCGGTAGACGCTCTTGCCGCATGCACTAAGCTTGCAAGCGCACATGGCCTCCTGAAGGGCTACCAAACCGCTAGTGTACCGGAGGGTATCCTGCTCTGCAGTACACGGACGACACTACTTTCTTCGCAGAAGGCTCCGTGGAAGAGGCAAAAAATTTGTCCACATTACTCGACTTGTTAGCGGACTTCTCAGGTTTTCGAATCAATCGGGCCAAGTCAGCACTCGTAAGCTGTGGTCTCTCCCAAGAGGAGGCACAATGCGCGGAGGAGCTGAGAACACCGACCAGTAACCTTCCTATGAGATACTTAGGCCTTCCATTAGTCAAAGGGCGGATGACTAAGGCAGATTGGCAGCCGGTGATTGAGAAGGTCGAGAGGCGGCTAGAAGGATGGCGAGCCAAAGTGCTGTCTAGAGGCGGCAGGCTATTCCCATATTTTATCTCTATGTATTCAAGATCCCTACTGGAATCTGTCGGAGAATATAAGGCCTGATGAGACGCTTCTTTTAGAAAGGCACTGGAAATGACCAAAGCTGAGGGCTGGCACTGGTGGCATGGGATATGGTATGCGGGCCCACCAAACTGGGAGACCTAGGGGTATTGCATATCCAAAGCATGAATACAGCATTATTATCTAAATGGGTGACACGGATCATGCAACCATGCGAGGACCTAACTATTCAAATTTTGTGAGACAACTATGGTCGGGGATTGAATTGGGACAAGAAAAAAGCCCCAATAAAGGGGGCATCAGCATTCTGGGCAGGACTCAGACAAATCTTCCCAAGAGTTCGAGATTTCTACTCCGCCCGTTTGGGTGACGGCTCTATCTTTCAATTTTGGGTAGACCACTGGTCACCGCACGGAGCCCTGTGCGAAGCCTTCCCTCGGCTTTTTGCGCTTGCCCGCTGCCCTGAGGCGACAGTGGGAGAGTGCTGGGACAGCACATGGAGCCTGAGGGTAGACAGCGCCTTATCAGACCAAAGACTAACCGATTTCTTGGGTATGCAACAAGCTTTGAGTGAGATTCACCCTCACCCTGAGAAAAAGATGGGTGGGAGTGGACAGTCGCTCCCTTTTCAGTGCGGGAAGCGTACGCTCGGATCCGACAGATTAATGACGAAGACCAAGTAACAACTGGGGCATGTCGAGTCATCTGGCACCTAAAGGTTCCCCTAAAGGTAAAGATCTTTGGGTGGCTCTTGCTCAGAAAGAGGCTGGTGACCCGTGTCTTCCGCAAGAGGATGTATCCAGATGCCCTGTCAGTATGCGTGCTGTGTACAAGTGGCGACGAGGACTGCAATCACCTGTTTTTCGGTTGCCCGTTCGCCCGCACGGTTTGGGCTACCCAAGCAAAATTGGCAGTGAATGTGTCATCAGAGGAGGCCTTTCGGGAGTCCCTCCAGAGAATCGGCCCACGACAAAGAGAAGTGGGGGGACGAACGATGACACTGCTCTGGGGTATATGGATCCATAGAAACGAGGTGATCTTCAGAGGGGGGACGGCTTCAACAGACGGGCTAGCCCATGAGGTAGAAGGTTTCATGGTGGCATGGTTCCCTCGAGGTGGGGCTGTAGAGGGAAGAGGACAAACATAGATGTAATAGAGCCTTAGGGCTCAAGGCATGTACTTGTTGGGTGGTTACCGATTAGTTCGGGTGACCGCCTCATGAATTTTCAAAAAAAAACTAAAAGCCCCATTTTTTATTGATCTTCAAAATTCAATTGGTACATGTGGATGTTAACTCAAGTGATTTAGGATGAGGGTATGGTCACTTAAATCTGCAGAATGCGGGGAAAGTTGAAAGTGGAAGTACTTGACGATCATATTTCATTTACACTTTGGCTCTAAAAATTGACCATACCCAATAGCATGGGTCCAAAACAAATGTTAAAGTAAACTCCACTAAAAAATATAAAAAATAATATGGAGGGAACGTATTAATCTAAAAGTCCAGTGATGTAATGAGCTGATGAACACTATCCCTTGGTATGATGAGAAGATAATCTGCAATCCCAGCTTCAAACATGGAGCATGAAACCTTGTGGAAATCTTTTGGTAAATGTGTCCATAAATTGTGCACAAAAGACCCAACTGTCATTTTTATTCATTATTTTCCAAGAGAAGACTTCTGTGGTTACTGGAGCTTCTGCTTCTTTTGAATGATTCTTTCTGATTTCATACTGCAGCTTGAACAGGCTATACTAAATTTTTCAGAAGGTTTAAGGACCATTGGACTTAACCCAGAAGAGAAGATTGCACTATATGCTGATAACTCATGTCGATGGTTAGTTGCTGATCAAGGTTGGTGTATATTTAATTCCAGGTAGTTTTGAAATAATAATTCTTGTTATTCCGGGAGGTCATTTTTTCTGTCATTTCTACTTGAGAACATTCTTTTCCTTTTTTAATGTTTATCCCACTTGAGAACTTTTTTATCTCCTTGATAAGATGTTTTCCTTCGTTTCTACTTGAGAACTTTCTTATCCACGAGCTATCTCCTTGTGGATTTTATGGTTAATATCCTCCATAAAATTCCATCTGAAAGAATCCGAATGTTTCGTAGTGTCAGGCAGCAGGGTATAGTTGTCATTTCCTAGTTTATTCTACAAATTTGTAATAGCATATCTGACTTTTTAAGCAGATAGGGCGGTGATGAAAGTGAGCTATTATAGGGTTTAATTTCAAGCTCCTTTGGCAGCAGGCTCCTCCAGTTGCCTTCTTCTCTCTCCGTTGAGCTTCAAAAAATTAACATGGTAGCAATGATGGTTTGTTGGAAGAGGAGGAAGAAGAGATGAAGAAAGAAGGAGACGGCAGTGGCAACTGCTTATATTTCATCAAGACAGTGACACGTATCCCCATACTAGGGTTGGCAGACCACAGTATAGTGGCCAGATAGTGGGTACCAAGTGTTAAGGTCAGGCTTTAGGCGACCTGCGGCCCTGAGGAAGCCATTGGAGTAACCAGGAACTCCAGGAGTTCTGGAAAAGCTGGAGAAGACAAGGGAAAGATGTTGGAGACCTGTGAGAGCCCTCGAGCAGACTACGGCATAGACCATGTTGAGTGTGTTGACCATGTCTAGACTGCAGCATAGACCATGGAAGAACAATGGGTTGGACTGAGGCATTCACTGAGATGAAGACTGAGAGGTTGATTGTGCTGTGGACCGCACATCGACCGTGGGTTTGACAGTGGGAAGACCATGATTTTGACCGTGGCTTTGACCGCGAAATTGACTGTGGAATTAACTAAAGATGTTAGGCGGATTATACCATGGGTTGATTGTGAAGTTAATGACATTGACCATGGAGTAAACCATGGGAAAACTGCAGTGTTGCTCGAAAGTTGGAGTGTGGCGTTGGCTGCATAGTCGAAGATTACATGGGAGACAAGTAGAAAAAGGAACACATGTGAGCCACTTGTTAGATGGCCCACTTAAATGTTAAGAAATGAATTACTAATAGAATGAGAAAAGATGATAAGCTCTATGAATGGGGTGACTAACCATTTTTATCTTAGCCATATTAATGTTAATATTTCACATTTTATTCATGTTTTAGACATTCAACTGAATCTTTAGGTTCATTCTATTTAAAGACATCACATATTTTCTGTAACAGGTATTATGGCTACAGGGGCTATTAATGTTGTTAGGGGTTCTAAATCTTCTGATGAGGAGCTTTTGAACATATACAGTCATTCTGAAAGGTAAAAACATATGAATTTGTTCTTAGTTTTCATTTATGAGTCGTTTTTATGATTTCCTTTTGTATTAACATAACTAGCCATTCATATGGGTTCATATTGAACTTCTTAGTTGCTGATAGAATTTCAATAATAAATGGATGGAAAGAAGACATTATCTCAGTTATAGATTCCAAGAAAAGGGGTAGCGAATGATGGTGAATAGAGTGTGCCTGGTTGTAGAAATCCTGTTCAGGAAAGAAGGTTGGCTTACAGAGGGGCTCGGCTCATGAAGGATAAGCAACATATTTTGCCGATAGCTCTTTAATTTGAGGTCCTCCTTCCCTATGTCTCCCTCTAAAGTTGGCTCATTAGTATGGCCCTCATAGGCCTCAAGTTGTATTTACTAATCAGGATCTCAACAATGCCTTCCCTTGTGCAGCTGGCTTGTCTTTGCACTCGAAGCCTGAAAATTTTTCCTTCATTGTTGTAGCAGGCCCAATGATGCTTTAAATCCTGGAAGACCGTTCATTTGTTAAGCATGAGGATTTGTCTATTTGTGGGCTTGAAGGCAATGTTACTTTTCAATTGATACTTCATTTCAATTCGTCAAAGAGGTTGACCAAAAATATTTTTAGGATTATTTCTTTACCTTGTGTTTCATCAAATTAGAGAAATGGAGTGTGGGATTTGTTCAAACACATGCCAGCAACTGAAGTTTTTACACCTTCAGTCTCACTGGTTGGAGGATGTCATATGTACTTGAGGCATCAGTATCCGAAATGAAAGATTTTGAAAATGGCATAAGGATTATACCAGTATATCTAGTTCAGACCATCAATTTATTCTTTCGTCGGATCAAACTATGCAAATGGATGTTTTCTTAAGTATGTATGAGTGGCCAAACCAGCTTGGTTTATCCCATCATAAAGGACCAAAAATATCTCATCACTCTCATGAAACCTCTTGGTTTGCTTGGATTCAATGGCAGGCCTGTCCAGAATGGCCTGACATCAAGTAGATCAGTAGTGGCACCTCAGTGGATATTCCAGTGCCTTGTACATTTCAAATGATATTTAGGTGATTTGTGTGAGAAACATCTCTTTACTGCTTGTGCTGCTCATCATGGTACGAATTTGAAGCAGTTTGATGTTAAGAGTGCCTTTCTTCATGGTGATCTTCAGGAGGAAACTTTTATGTTCCCCGCCCCTGGGTACACTCTGCTCATTACCAACCTTTAGTGTATTCAAATTGACGAAGTATTATTCATAGACCCTATGATATATTATGATATTTTCTTTATTTTTTTTTTCTTATTTTTCAGTACTTATTTGAGTATGGTATGGGTTATAAGTGGCCCACGTATCCGTTTACTTGGAAAAAACTTTAGTTAGTGTATCACGCCTCTTAAGTGACTGACATGAATTTCATTTAAGCTGGTTATTCCTCACACGAGGAATCAGTGGCTTAAGTTAGTGCGGCATGGCCCAGATTGATGTAAATTAGTGTTTAAATTGGTTGTCATGAGAATGAAAGTTAAAGGTTCTATTCCTTCCTGTTGCCCAACCTTAGCATAGGAGTTGGGGGTACATTCCATTGGCATTGTGAGGACAGGAGTTGGCATCTTGTATGTTCCAATTTTTTTAGAAGGCTCTGTATTGTTTGGAGTAATCACCTTGTGGTTGGTTTGGTTTCTTTGTTAATCATATGAAATTGCTCGATAATTAACTGTAAAATGGGGATCACAAGCCTTCCTATTGACTAGCCACCTTATCTATGTTGAAAACATCATCAATACAAGGAACGATTCAGCCGTGACTTATTTCTTCTTTATCTTCCAACATATCAGGTTCTTTCTGTTATTTTCTTCATATTGAGAAATTAAACTTGTATATTGTGCATTTTCGTTCAAGCCAAAATATCCTATTGTGTATAAGGTAAATACTTGGTTGATCAAGGCAGCTAACTGTGACTAGTCGACAAGCTCTTCTATTGCACACATTCTTATATGTTTGATGGCCAGCCTTTTAATAGTGTTAGAAATCCCTATTGTAAGCACATCTGCCACCTACTCTGAGGACCAGATTTTCTTCACTAGGTATTCCAGCATCAATCTTCTCCAAAAGAAAATGCTTGTCAATTTTGATGTGCTTGGTCCTAACATATTGCATAGGGCTATGGATTCCATACAGTTTTGCTCCGGATTTGATCTCCGATCCATCATCACCCGATAGGCTCTTGCATCATGGGCTCTGCTGTATTCTCTGCCACTGCTCTAGTTTTGCTGCAGCTTGCACCAGCTTTGTGGCCATTCACATTGGCTTCGCCGCATTGTTACTGGCTCTGTCTGTGCCTGTAATTCTGCAGGTATATGCCCTGACACTTCCTCTTCTTTGTCTTCTCGGATGCAATGTATTGTTGGCTCAGGTGCCACAATCCATGTGACCCGTGAATCCCACTACCTAACCTACGTTCCCTCTCCTGGTTCTCATAAGCTAGCACTGCATTGGGTGACCTACTTAGTGTCATCGGGATAGGATGTGTACAATTCTCCTCCCACATTAGTTTCACCCATGCCCAGCTTGATCCACGTCTTACGGTTTATTTTCTTTCCCTTTGTTACCTTATTCAAGGCTTGGGGCAGGACTTATTATCCACCCCTAATACATGTTCTATCGTGATAAGTTGTTGGGAAAGATGACGACACTTGCTGAGGAACATGGTGCTGTCTACATCCTCCATCACTCTCCTTTGATCTCTGCTGTGGGAGCTTCTGTCTCCTGTGTGACATTCTGTACTCTGAAACTTATGTTCCATTATTTCTGAGCCGCATTGTTTGAAAAACATATTCAGCCAATGTTATCCCTTTCTGATCCTTCGTCATGCTCGTTTCTAACTCCACCCACTTCACATGGGCCTCTCTTTTTGAAAAATATGACTTAAGTCAAACTGTCATTCTGATGCATGCCCTTGTCCAAAATCAGTTTGCAACTCTTTTTGTGATATGGATTTATACTCCCTATTCTTTTAAGTATTAGGAACCCTTAGTGGTAAAATAGTTTTGGCTTTATCTTCTTCCATTCGCTTGACTCCCAGGCCAGGGGAAGGACATCACCACTCTTCTCCACTACCTTGCTGTTCTTCTGTCTTTCTCGCTTCTTCGTCTTCTCTCCCGGTTTTGTTCTTCTACCGGATCTACTTGTGACTTCCCTTTGGAAAATGTTGGCCTGTTGTTTTCTTCAAATACAAATACCTAATGTTCAGGGTTAAAGTTAAAAAAAACACATAAATAGACATTCATGATAATTACCTCTCCAGAAACAAGGAGTTGAACTAAATTATTTGATTTGGGGAATTCAACCATTATTAACATCAAACTGAAGTATAGACATCATCTTATGAAATGGGCATTATTCTAGTGGGATCCTATATGTTTGGAAATCCACTATAGGGTAAATCCATATAGGGTAAAAACATGATTAATGTAAAAATCTTTGGTCACCAAACCTGATAGGGGAAAAAATTGCATGTTCACATTAGGCTGAATGATTCCCAAGTTATTTCTATGGAAACTTTTTTATCTCACCAAAAAATGAGATGACAAGTGAAACAGACATCATGTGTGTACATGATGTAGTTCTGCCCAGAATCCTGTTTTAAACCGATTGAAACTGGTAGATAAAATCATAACCTAAAGTATTCTTGATGAGGTTCCCGATGCCAAGGAGTTCTTGACATAGAGAGAGAAGCTTCAGAGTCCGGGATGAGAAGAGAGACGCTGGGAAGAGGAAGTGATACCGGCGGTGAGGTAGACACTGCCTGAACTGTCACTGAGTCAGTCCAATCTGGAGATGAATGGGGTTATAGTTTGGAGTCGAAGTGAAGGAGGGAGAGAAGAGTGATGTCGAGAAGGAGGAACTCACTTGATTTGGGTCAGTGTTGTTTCTGAGGCTGATGAAGCCAGATTTGTTCCCTGAGATGGTGATCGTTGGATCTGTGACTGAAAGATCCTGGGGCGGATCATATCAGTATGGTTCTTATGACATCTTTCCTCAAAAGGAAATATTTTTCCTCATACCTGAAAACATCTTGGAATCCTAATTTTTCTGTTTAATGATATGACTAGTTGTCTGTAAGAGTTTGCTATAATTTTTTAAATTTTTTGAAAATGAATTATTCTGCCTTCAAATTGTTTCTTTCGACTTATTTTTTTTCTGTGTCAGTGTTGCTGTGGTAGTGGACAACCTTGAATTCTTCGGCAGACTAGAAAATATATTGTTTAAGAAAGCTGAGATAAGGTTCATCATATTGCTGTGGGGGGAGAAATCAATGCTGGACCATCAGAGATTTCCTGAGATTAGTATTTATACTTACGAGGAGATAGAGGACCTGGGAAAGAATAGCCGTGATTACAGAAGGCATAGCACTGAGGGAGGTAAGATACTTTAAATTTCTCTGGCATGAACTCTTAAAACATTTTTATCTGCCCCGAAGGTATAGAAATTGGATGAAAGTCCATGAGCCCTAATCACTTCTATTTACTTTTGTATTATTAAAAATTTGTATCTATAGGCCCTTTCCTGTTCTTAGTCATTATTTATTTTATGTAAGAGGAAACTGTTGGGAAATAGGTGGTGTGGCCTATTAGGTCCACTAGACCTTAGCCCACTAAGGGCTCCCTCTCTTAATCCCACATTGATAAATCTCTAATACTCTCTCTCTCTCAGCCCTATATAAGGGCATGTATCCCTTCTTTTCTAGGTAACAAAGTTCTATCCATTTTATCTTCAACAACATGGTACCAGAGCCACAGGTTATGTAGGGTTTTTGAAATCATTCTTCCCCTAGGGTGGTGGAGGTTTCACCTCCGCCACCCTAACTCCCTTGGTTTAAAAGTTTTTCTCTCCGCTCCGGCACCGGAAATGTATGCCGCTCCACCGCCAGCGATCCTCGCCGCTCAGCCTCCGGCACCGGAAATGTATGCCGCTCCACCGCCAGCGATCCTCGCTGCTCAGCCTCCGGCGATCTCCGAGCGACGTCGCTCCAAGGTTAGTCTCCTCCTCGTCGCCTCCTCTCCTCACCGCCGGTCTCCACCGGCGCGACGACGGCGATCGGCCGGGCGCCCTCTCGTGGCGCGGCAGTGGCCAATCGACCGCGCGCTGGTTTCTCCGAGCACGTTGCTTTGCTGCTGCCCACCGCCAACCTTCTCCAGGTGCGGCGGCAACCGGCCGCGCGCCCTTCCAGCTGCCTCTCCGGCCAACATCCGACGGTCGACCAGCGGATCTCTGGCCGGCCGTCCAACCGTCCACCGACGGCCCTCTAGCGGCCCTCCGTCCAGCTGCCCAGCCGCCCTCACGGCCCTTCGACGGCCCTCAGACCGTCCAACCGCCCTCTGGCCATCCAGCTGCCCTCCGACAGCCCTCCCGCCGTCCAGCCGCCCTCCGGCCGTCCACCCTTGCCGCCTGTCCTGCCGGCCGCCCTGCCGGTCGCACCAGCTGCCCTGCCGGCCGCCTTTCCCAGCCACCTTGCCAGCCGCTATCGGCCGCCCTTGCGCCGCACCTCCGACCACACTGCCGCCTCTGCCGCCGGCGCCCCCGCCTCTGCCGCCCTTGTCCGCCGCAGTTGCACTGCCCTGCCGTTGCCCCGAACCTGTTCGACGAAATGCCCGAGGGGGACTTCGTCTCCTGGACTGCCGCCGCGCCCAGAACCTGTTCGACGAAATGCCCGAAAGGGACTTCGTCTCCTGGACTGCCGCCGCGCCCAGAACCTGCTCGACGAAATGCCCGAAAGGGACTTCGTCTGAATTATGCTGCCTGAAAGGCCCTTTCCTCCGCCGCCGCCGGAGCCTCCGTGTCGGCCGCCCTTGGCGACTTTCGGCGGCCCTTTCCGCCTCCGCTGGCACCTCCGCCTCCACTGCCCTCGACGGCCTCCGTCGCCCTTGGCGACTTCCGGCGGCCCTCTGCGAATCATCTCTGGCGATCTCCTGCGTGCGATCTGCATCCCTTGGGCGATCTCTGTCCCACGGCACTCCCAGGCTTCTTCCGCCACCTCTGGCGCCTACGGCTGCCTCGGGTGCCTCCAGCCGCCTCGGTTGCCCTCGGGCTTCCTCCGACCTTTTCTGGCCGTCACCGGCCTTCTCCGGCCGTCTTCTGCCGCCCTAGCTTGGACGGCCCTCATCGGCCATCCTCAGCTCTACCTTGGCAGTCTCAGCTGCCTCGGTCACCTCCGGCCACCACTGACTGCCTCGGCAGCCTCCGGCGGCCTCGTCGCCTCGGTTTCCACCGGATGCCTCGGTTGCCTCAGCTGCCTCGGTCACCCCCGGCCACCACCGACTGCCTCGGCTGCCTCGGCAGCCTCCAGCGGCCTCGTCGCCTCGGTTTCCATCAGATGCCTTGGTTGCCTCAGCTGCCTCGGTCACCTCCGGCCACCACCGACTGCCTTGGCTGCCTCAGCAGCCTCCGGCAGCCTCGTCGCCTCGGTTTCCACCGGATGCCTCCTGGTGCTCCCACCGCTTCTGCCATCTTTCCAACCATCCTGCTCCACGCTCTACACCGCCTACTACTACATCACTATCTGGGTGTGGATGACGAGCATCCACGCTCCAGCTTGGGGGGGAGTGTTGGGAAATAGGTGGTGTGGCCTATTAGGTCCACTAGACCTTAGCCCACTTAGGGTTCCCTCTCTTAATCCCACATTGATAAATCTCTAATACTCTCTCTCTCTCTCAGCCCTATATAAGGGCATGTATCCCTTCTTTTCTAGGTAACAAAGTTCTATCCATTTTATCTTCTTCAACAGAAACCATTATTTTCTATTTTTCAAACTCAGGTCAATAGGCCATGACTTACATCACCTTTCCTTAAAGTCACTTGTTCTCCACATGATAAATAAGTGATTTAATTTAGCGGGCCATGTCCCAGTTTTGAATGCTTTTCTTCGACTGCTGCCAATGGCTGTTGGCGACCTTAGATCTCTACATCTCTACCTCTTCATCTCAATGGCCCAACATTGTGTACATTGGTGTTTAAAACAGTTTCACATGAATGAAAATCACATTTATATTCTTTCCAGTTGTCAAAACCCTAGTGACAGGAGCAGCGCACCCTACGTAAAGCACAAAGGACAGAAATTTTCTATTTTGCGAAAATATTATTCAATATTTAAATCTTTGGGATCCGCACTCAGTCTGATAACTTTATTTCACATTGGAGAGTGATCTCTGCCAGTATTCTATCTGTGTATTTATCTTTTACACCCCATATCCTATTTTTTGTATTTGTTACGTTATGCCATTTGATAACCTATGTATAGTAGTATGGGGAAAACTAAATGAAATCAAACATATTTCACCGGGAGTTAGGCCGGGAAACTGAGAAGAATAAGTGCTGATAATCTCCTATGAATAATGTATTGTTTCTTGCAATTGTAATATTTTACTGAAACCAGAAGAGGTTTATTTTGAAATTTTCTGTCATTGCAATATCAAAATGGATCGTGGGTTTTATTCTTTTGATTTTGAGTCACCCCTGAGACAATAAAAGATGGTGTAATTAGGAACTAGGAACTAGAAACTTTCAAGATGAGGATTTACCTTTTAAGTACGACACCACACGAGAAACATGTCTCGTGCAATGAAGGTGATAAACATGTCTGGTGAAGCGGGGGAACCGATTGTATCATTCTACCCAGACTCACTCTGGATCTTACGAAAGGTACAATAATTAAATAAGAGTATTGTCCCAAAGTTGTCTGCACAGTTTGGGTTGAAGAGGAGAAAGGAAAAGAAGGGCGGGGGGGAGATTGAGGGACGAGTGATACGATCCAGTAAGCCCACTAGGGGCATTTTCTTCTTTAACATTCCCTTTACGTTTCCTTTAAGTATGTAGCCCTCCTTGTGGGAGGGCAGGACAAGAAGTATTGAGTTGTTTCCTCTAGTAGTCTCTTCTCCTCTCTCCCTCGACGACGTCCACTCCGTCGAGCCCTCCGGTGATGTCCACTCCGTCGAGCCCTCCGGCGATGTCCACTCTGCAGTCCCTCCGACCGCTCGTGACCCTTCGGCGACGTCCATTCCGCTAGAGTTCACCCCGTCTTCGATACGATCCCAGTCGGGATCTTATCAAGGAGAAAGAGGACTTTAGTGTGATAAAGGGAAAGGAAACTGAAAGGGAATGAGTGATAGAAGCTTCCTGGAGAACCAGCCCAGTACGATGATGGGATAAAGCTCGGAAGGAGAAAAAAGAGGAAAATTAGCTGTTTGATAATGTTAGGGTATCGGGCACAAAATGGGAGAGGCTTGAGAGGAGAGAGAAAAATGCTTATGACGCCCTAATTCTTGCCACTTCTGCGAAGAGTGTGCCATTTGGTTGAGAAGGGTGATCATGGTTTGTTGTGTCCATTGGGCGGGGTACTTTAATAGATACAAGGGAGGCACACCATATGATCAGAATGGGCTGGGTACTTCTTTAAGTAGACTCTACTTTCTATCTTCTGTATTATAATATAGGCCCTTTCAATTCTTGTGACACTCTGCTGAGGTTTAATTTAAAATGTTATTACACTATTTTACTAATCACGATTCAATATTTATGGGGGATCTTTCAATGTTTTTACACTATTTTTTTTTTAAATTTCCCATTTAGTGATGGAAATGAATACTAAATTATTGTTATGAATCTATGAAATCAGTTTAAATCCTTTTAGGTCATCAAGATTATGATATTATTAGCCCCGGTGATCTTGCTACGCTTGTTTACACTAGTGGGACAAGCTCAACTCCAAAGGGTGTAATGCTTACTCACAGCAATATTTTACATCAGGTTTGGATGATACAAGTTTAGCTTTTACTTTATGGTTAATTATTAGGCACATATTTCATGTCTTTGGCCAAAAGCCCATTTACATGTTTTCCTTTTTGTTTCTTTCTTTTTCTTATTACTGGCCCCTATTTTTTTTTTTGAAGAATACTGGTCCCTATTTATTAGTGGGGCCCTATTGAGCAGTGGTACATTTTTTGGTGAATGCAAGAGCCATCATGGTATCAAGCCGATTACTCTATACTCTTATTGGACACTCCTACATTGTACTCGTATGTCTTGATTCCTCTTACTCAATTGGGATAAAATTTCTCTCTATCTCACTTGGGGGATCTTGAAGATAAAGTGTCTTCTACTTCTCCATAATCATGATGGGAATTCCACAGATTCTCTCTCTGCCATTGTGATATCTTTATCTTTTATGTAGTTTTGACATGTTTATCTTCCTGAGATTTTGCCCCCAGTGATCACAAATTCTGTCTGTCTGTGATCAAAATCTCTTTTTCGTCTACAATATTGTATCCTGACGTCTTATGAGGGTCAATTTTTTTTTTATCTCTGCAATCATGATTTACCTTTTTCTGTGAAGTTTCTGTTGAAGATGGATCTTCAAGAGAGTGATTTTGCCATTGGATTTGTTAGAAAGAGGGGGATCTGGTACAATTCCTCTCCTATCGTAAGGTCACTAAGGTCCTTTTTGTATTTCCATTTCCTTTCTTGCATGCCCCTTTTAAACATGTAGCCCTCCTCTTTGGAGGGCAAGATGTTAAGTAATCTGTGAATCTCCTCTACGGTAAAGAAATTCCCGTCGACAACGTCCTTTCTGTCAGTCCTCGTCTGGTTTGGTGACGTCCACTATGCCAACCCTCCTTGTCTTCATTCTCCATGGCATTTTTCATCCCGCCATAGACCCTCTCCCTCTCTCTCGTACACGATATGTCCTATCAATGGATCATATCAGAATCAAGTGAGAAAGGCATAAAATCCTCACACACTTTTTCTTTCACAAAAAAAATCCACACACACTTCGAACTAGGTTCCTTGTTTTAATCCCAGGAAACGACGTGATACGTTCCCGCAAGGGTGTATCGTAAGATGTGCCAAACTTCAACTCAAAATAGGAACCTTCTTTGATTCCAACCATGCACATCTTGAAAGAACAGAGAATGAGGATTGAAGTTGAGGAAGAGAGGTTCCGGGGTCAAGAGGAGAACACGAATCGATAGGGGATGGCAAAGCAAGAGAGGGTGAATTATGATCGAGTAAGAAGAGGGAGATTTGGCCAGGGTAACTCGCGACTTGGGCTCTATCGAGATCAGCCAGAGAAAAGGGCTTAAGTAGCTTTATTAGCGGGATGGGCTGCCTGCTGGGGCCCACTTGAGCACTGGTCTATTGTATGTGCATAGACCTGTTGGCAGATCAGATCAAGATGCAAGACAGATTGGTTTACTGTATTGGGTGGGCGAGGGTGTGCCATCCGGTATCCATCATTATTTTTCGAATCTAAAAAGGTAACAGACAACATTATCCATATTAGATTCCGATAAAACACAACAATAATGATAAGATACCATTATCTGATAACAGTATCGGTGGGCATTACGGCTATAATCATTTTCAAATCAACTCATCGTTTCCATTATTGTGCCGTGCCAGGCAAGCCCTAACATAAAGTACATCCGAAGTTGAAGGTAGAAAATCTCACCCAATATGGCCTGAAAATCCCTTCTATGCCTATCAATCATTCTCTTCATAATGGTTTTTGCATGTACGAGCTTCTCTGAGTGTTTGTACCATCTGATCCTATTGAATGGGCTTCCTTCTGTATTTCTCTCATACCTTCATGTAATCACCCATTATTGCCCATTTTGGACTCTCTCCTCCACACCATAAAAAGTAAGGAACAATTGTTCAAATAAGTAATGAACCCTAAAACAAATAATGAGAATTGATCCTGTTTTTCATTCTTGATTTCTTTAAATCCCTCTCAACTAGGAAAAAATTAACAGAATAAATAGGACAACCATAAAAGTAATAATTTTGGAAGATGCCGACCATAGACCACTTGAAAGAGGGTAGACTAGATGATGAATGATGCACCCTGATGCAAGAGAATATCTTCCAACAGAGCTTCTTTGACCACTAAGTTGGTATCTGATGGGTAAAATGATACAAAGCTCCCCAATAAATACTCGAGGAGATGACGTAACAAGGAAAAAGGTTGTGTTGAGCCTTATTAAAGGGGGGCGATGACCCGGCAAGTAAAGGTGGCGAACCAATCAAGAAGCCAGACATCTTCTTCTTACAAAGAATCTGGGGAGCAGTGTGGCACGAGGGAAATCCCGCATTCTTCAGAAGTCTCTGCAAATCTGGCAGGGCTTGGTTGTTTGTCCCTTCTACTCTCTATTGATCCTCATCGATCTTTCATTGTGACTGTGTGTAAATTCCTCTGGCATCAACTCAAGGATTTTGGATTTGCGTTCTGTAAAGGAAGAATCACGTTCTTTTCTGTTATTCCAGAGTTTTCTTGGTTGGATCTTGTAATCTGTATCGTGAAACACCTAGTATCTAACTGAGGTTGAAGGCCTTTCTCTGGCCATCAGTTTGAAGATCATAGTTAGAGCTCATATATTAAGTATAATCTTTTCAAAGGAACAATTTTATCCATAAATTGGTTGTGAAGACTTTTTTATGTCAGACTCAATGAAGTAGGCATTCCATGTAAAATTATAATTTCTCTGGTGAATTTTTATGCCATGATGGATATTGGAAAGGGGTGCTTTAATGGAAAGGACTGACCATACTTACTCAAACGGTCAATGCGCACTATGATAGAGTTAAAACCTTCAAATTGAGGTTGACCTTCAATAAAATATGTGTAAATATTTTCTCAAGTAGGCTATGGAATAGGTAAGGATTGTAAAAATCCAACCAGTGTCAGAGAAGAAATGTCATGAATGAAATTTCATACATTTGGTATAGCTCCATTTTCAATGGCTTCTTTTTTGTGAATGTTTTATTGACAACTCTCAATAATGTCTGATTTAATAATTTGTAATCCCACCCCTCAAGGTGACTGGGCGACGCATAACCTTCAAATTAAAAATGAGTAAATCCCTATGGATGTTTGTCCATCCAAATGAAGACAGCCAAATACACGCTCAGGAACATACCCATGTTTGCCAACATTGATGGTAAAAAACCACCCGTCAGACATACTCGATGAATGACCAAATTCAGGCCTATTCATAGTCAATTGATAGAGACCAATAAATGGCAAGTAACTCTCTAACCAATATTGATATCCATGATGGACCACTTGTTAGGTCTGACTGGATCAAGGTCTAGATTGTGGCTGAGCCATGGCTGGATCATGGGCAAGCCCAGATTAAAGCCACAGGCTGGATCATTGATGGTCCTACAGCTAGACTGTCTAGACTGTTGGTCAAACCTCAGCGGGACCTGTTAGATCATGAGCCCAAGAAGCAAGATGAAACAACTAACTAAGTGGGCCTAAGGCCATTGTAATCATATAAAAAAGACCAAGATAAATGCAGGAAAAGGGCAGGCCCAAATCCCATTAAGGGTCCACGTAAGGCCCACTAAGGGCCCAATAGTGGGCCCGATAGGGTTTAATATTGGGTCCCTATGGGCCCAATATTAAACCCACTAAAGGTGGATATTGGGTCATTAAATGACCCAATAAATCCATCCTGTCCAACGGCTATAAATTTATAGCCGTTGGACAGGCCCTTCTAACAGCCATATTTTTTTAAAAAAATATGGCCGTTAGAAGGGTCTGGTCACCTCCCTAGTATGGTCACCTCCTCCCTTTGATTCTTCATTGTAAAGCTATAAATAAGGGTCTTTTCTGATCTAAGTAAGATCTTTTTGGCCCCTAATTTGGGTGTAGTTTTTCCTCCTCTCTCCACTCTCTCACTCCCTCTCTACTTTCTCTCTCTTCTTTCTCTCTTTATCTCCTCCCACTGATTTCTCATGGTATCAGAGCAGAGCTCGATCTGAGCCTGTTTGCAGCCCTGAATGCAGCCCTGATTGCAGGAGATTGAAGTGCTATTGAAGGATTTGGAGGCCCTAGTTGCAGCTCCTTTCTGAAGTCCTTCTTCAGCCCTAAAGCAGCCCTTTTTGCAGCAAGATTGAAGCCCTGTTTGAGGGACTTGAAGGCTCCAGTTGCAGTTCTTTTGAAGCTCCACTTCAGAGGATCAAAGCTTGAAGTTGATGGGAAGACCAGAACCAGGATGAGTGCCAGAGCTGAAAGGGAGTCTGAAGAATTGTCTGCCATGGCTGCTGCCCCAGTGGCTCCAGCAAGTGCAGCAGCCATCGCCTCTGCCCCTGCACCTGCCCCGGTCAGAATCACTCTACCGGACCTCGACATGAAGTATAATGGCCGCAACGGCCAGAAGTGGGTCACGCTGGCCCAAAGAACTCTCAAGGCAGCTTACCTTGGGAAACATCTGACTGAAGCACCACCAATGGAAGACGCATACGCAATGGATATTTGGGACTCCGAAGAGGCCCTCATCATGAATTGGATGATAAAGAATATGGAGGAAGAGCAGAAGGATGATTACCTCCTGGTCAACATTGTTCGAGATTTGTGGAAGGAAATCAACAAGTCGTGTGCAGAAGTGCACAAGTACTTCCGAGTCTATGATCTCCGAGAACAAGAGCGGAAATTGAAGCAAGGCAGCATGAGTATCTCCTCCTACTCAGCAAAGCTCAAAGCAATTTGGAGGGAATTGGACCTTCTATTCCCTGCCGGGGATAGGGACCACCCTTCCTACATCCGGGAGGTGACCTACAGAACAATTCAGTTCCTGATGGGTCTCAACCCGGAGTATGAAGTGCTCAGGAGTCAGCTTCTCCATAGGGAACGATTTCCCACTTTGGAGGAAGCAATTTCGGAGTTGCAAGGTGCTGAAAGTCGCAAGACAATCAGCACCAAGGGAAGTGGAACCACCACATCAACCACGGTAGTCCACTTGGCAAAGAAGGAGGGACAAAGCAATTCGAATTCTTCAGCAGCACAGACCACTGCTCCACAGCAGCCCAAGGCGTCACCAAAAGAAGGTAACACCTCGGATCTCATCTGTGGATATTGCAGGAAGCCAGGGCACATCAAAAAGGAGTGCCGCAAACTGGCATGGAAAGAGGAGCAGGTCCGGAAAGGCACATGGAACCCTGGACAGCACAAAAAAGCCTACCTGGCTAGTGAAGGGGAGGAAACGCAACCCTCCGGGAAGAAGGAAGAAGATGCCGACCTTCAGAAAATTCTGCAAATGCAGTCTGAGGTAAACAAACTGCTGTAGAAATTCAGCTCCACCTCACTGGCACAGACAGGTAAAATCTTCGCACTAACTACCTTTAATAATAATGCAGCTATTTCTGAAAATTGGATTTTGGATTCAGGGGCGACAGATCATATGTCACCCCACAAAAACTTATTTTTCTCTTATGAAACCGAAACTAGTAATTTAAAGGTATTTACTGCTAATGGTGGGATATTAAGGGTAGATGGAAAAGGATCTATTAAGGTTAAGGGGAAATCTTGAAGGGGGTGTTACATGTACCCGATTTAAAGGCAAACTTATTGTCTTTAACTCAGTTGGTAGATGATACTGGGTGGCAATTTAGTCTAGACTCTGATGAGTGTTTTCTCTGTCTAAAGGGCACCGGGCAGAAGATTTCCTCAGTTAGCAGGAGAGGGACTTCTCATGCTGGATGGACTAGGGAAGGTGGGGAGCAGAGGGTGACCTATGCTGCCCAGAGTGCAGAACGCATCACCCTTCTCCATAGGCGTCTAGGACATCCTCATTTCATATTTTAAAACATTCGTATCCGGATTTATTTAAAGGGTTATTTTTGATCAACTTATGTGTGAAAGTTGTCAATATGCTAAACACAAAAGGTCATCGTGCCTAATACAAATCATAGCGCGTTATCAGCCTCCGAATGTGTTCACAGTCATGTATGGGGACCATGCTCCATATCCC
The DNA here is from genome assembly GCF_029677425.1 of Wolffia australiana. Classification (NCBI taxonomy): domain Eukaryota; kingdom Viridiplantae; phylum Streptophyta; class Magnoliopsida; order Alismatales; family Araceae; genus Wolffia; species Wolffia australiana. The sequence goes on along the minus strand of NC_135841.1, from coordinate 6,556,602 downwards.
GATTGACGCAACACAGATGGTTCATCCTTTTTGTGGATGATCTCTCTAGATATACATGGGTATATCTATTGAAATCCAAAAATGAAGTCCCAGCAGTCATCCAACTATTTTGTGAAATGATTCACAATCAGTTTGGTAAAAAAATCCAGCGATTTAGATCGGATAACGCTAGAGAATTCTTTTGCCAGGAAGTCAATCAATACTTCGGAAGAAATGGGATAGTTCATCAGTCTTCATGTGTAAACACCCCTCAGCAAAATGGGCTTGCTGAGAGGAAAATTGGACATATTATGTCCACTGCAAGAGCCCTATTGTTCCAAGGAAATTGTCCAAAAAGGTATTGGACAGAAGCAGTAGCAACGGCTACACATTTAATAAACAGAACAGCATCTAAAACTTTGAATTTTAGTGCCCCAATTGACCTTTTATCTTCTGATTTTTCAAAAGTAAGCTTGAAGACTAACTTACCAGCCAGGATATTTGGCTGTACAGTATATATCCACGATCACTATGCAGGAAAATTGGATCATCGAGCCCTGAAATGCATCTTCCTGGGATACTCTAACACCCAGAAAGGCTACAAATGCTATCATCCACCAACGAGAAGATTTTTCGTCTCGGCAGACGCACAGTTTGATGAATTGCACATGTACCATGACGAAAGGGAGCGTGCTGAGGCCTACATGGACAAATCTGAGGAAAGGACTGAAGATGACGAGTTCAGAATGATCCCATCATCAAACCAAGGTGAGTTTACCTCTGCTGAGATTGATATTCCAACTTCAGCAGGGGAAGGATCTCAAGCACCAGAGGACAGCCCATGTGAGGACGAAGTCCAGGCTCTTGAGACTCATCCGAGCGACAGTGGGTGGTCCATTGCCGTCCGGAAAGGGACACGGCAATGCACCAAGACCAAGCGGTATCCGGTAAGCAACTATTTGTCGTATACCCGTTTTTCACCTGAATATAAAGATATAGTTCATGCACTAATGACGGTATCAGTCCCTAAGAATTTCCGAGAAGCTATGTCCTTACCGGAATGGCAGCAAGCCATGAATGAAGAAATGGAGGCACTAGTAAGGAACAAGACTTGGGAGATGGGTCCACTTCCACAGGGAAAGAAGGTAGTGGGTAGTAGATGGGTCTTCACCGTCAAACACCACTCAGATGGATCCATTGCCAGATACAAGGCCAGGCTGGTGGCCCAAGGGTATACACAGTCATATGGCATAGATTATAATGAGACATTTGCCCCAGTTGCCAAGTTGAACACGGTAAGAATCTTAATCGCACTTGCTGCTATTTATGGATGGAAACTTTATCAATATGATGTAAAAAATGCCTTTTTGCATGGAGATTTAGAGGAAGAGGTATATATGGCACCCCACCAGGTTATTGTCTAAGTAAAAATTTAGGAGATGTATGTCACCTTAAGAAGTCACTCTATGGACTGAAACAGTCCCCCAGGGCTTGGTTTGGAAAATTCTCAAAGGTAATGATAGCAGCAGGATACTTGCAAAGTGAGGGTGATCATACTCTTTTTATTAAGCACTGTGATAATGGTAAGATAGCTATTCTGATAGTCTATGTAGATGATATTATCATCACGGGAAATGACAGTGCAGAAATTCAGAATCTTGAAAAACACTTGTCGTCCTCTTTTGATATTAAATCATTGGGATTGATGACATACTTCCTAGGAATTGAAGTGGTATATTCGAAATTAGGAATTGTACTAACCCAACATAAGTATACCTTTGATTTACTAAAGGAGACAGGGAACTTGGACTGCCGCCCAGCAGCCACTCCGGTCGATGTAAGCGTGAAGCTAAAGGTGGAACAACATGACAAGGATGCACCTATCGACAAGACATCCTTCCAAAGGCTCATTGGTAAGCTGTTATATCTGAACCACACCAGGCCAGATATAGCATTTGCAGTGAACTCCCTGAGCCAGTTTATGAATGATCCGCGGGAGTCACACCAAGGGGCCGCAAACCGCATTCTGGCCTACCTAAAGGGGACCATTGGACAAGGCCTATTGTTCAGATCTGGAGGTGAGCCTACTGTCGTTTTGTTTACTGACTCGGACTATGCAGGTTCTTTCGAGGACAGCCGGTCAACCTCAGGTTACTGCAGTTTCATTGGGGGGAACTTGGTGACATGGCGCAGTAAGAAGCAGAAGGAGGTCTCCCTGTCCAGTGCCGAAGCTGAGCTTCGAGCACTGAAGAAGGGAGTTTGCGAGGGAATGTGGCTAAAAGGCATTCTACAAGACCTACGACTATACCAAGACAAGGGTATGGTTCTGTTTTCAGATAGCAAGTCAGCCATTGCACTGGCCAAGAACCCAGTCCAGCACGAGCGCACCAAGCATGCACGGGTGGCCAGGCACTACATCAAACAAAGCATCGACGAAGGCTTCATCATTCCCCAGTACATCTCTACTCTGGAGCAGACGGCCGACTTGCTGACCAAGGGCATTGCGGGGCCCCAATTTCAAGCTTTAGTGTCCAAGTTGGGCATGATTAACATCTATACCCAACTTGAGGGGGGGTGTTAGATCATGAGCCCAAGAAGCAAGATGAAACAACTAACTAAGTGGGCCTAAGGCCATTGTAATCATATAAAAAAGACCAAGATAAATGCAGGAAAAGGGCAGGCCCAAATCCCATTAAGGGTCCACGTAAGGCCCACTAAGGGCCCAATAGTGGGCCCGATAGGGTTTAATATTGGGTCCCTATGGGCCCAATATTAAACCCACTAAAGGTGGATATTGGGTCATTAAATGACCCAATAAATCCATCCTGTCCAACGGCTATAAATTTATAGCCGTTGGACAGGCCCTTCTAACAGCCATATTTTTTTAAAAAAATATGGCCGTTAGAAGGGGTCTGGTCACCTCCCTAGTATGGTCACCTCCCTCCCTTTGATTCTTCATTGTAAAGCTATAAATAAGGGGTCTTTTTCTGATCTAAGTAAGATCTTTTTTGGCCCCTAATTTTTATTGGGTGTAGTTTTTTCCTCCCTCTCTCCACTCTCTCACTCCCTCTCTACTTTCTCTCTCTTCTTTCTCTCTTTATCTCCTCCCCACTGATTTCTCAGGACCAAAGTTTGTATCATGGCTTGACTATGGGTCGAACGACGTGTGGCCCCATGCTTATGTGTTGGACTCTACATGGGCAGTGGGTGAGCTGATGTTGGAGAGCAAGTGGACCTTGGGACTGGTTGTAGCATCCAGGGCCGTGGCAGGTTGGCTGCGTCTTTTGGCCATTACCTGGTTTGATTTCAAAGAATAGGATAGATCACAGTTTACGTGGAATTCATCCATGATCTCGGTACCCGGAAAAGTTATGAAAATATCCTCAAGCTATGAAGACAGTATGTAGCTTTCCTTGCATTTATTATTTTAATTTCATGGGCTTTGGGTTAGTTCACCTCATCATGGACTTCAATGATTCACGCATGGTTAGTCTGATCAGTCCCTCTAAGTAGCTGCCAATGACCCCTTATCTTCCTTTGTTGTAATCATAAGTTTTGAGGTATTTCTTGCACCTGTGGCCTGGCTGTAACTTTTCATTACAGTAGGTGATGATAGAAGCTTGTTTCCTTGTGGTTTTGAAATTGTCTGTAACTATAAGATTTTCTTAAATTTGGAGGGATCCTTATTATGTCAGTTTTGTCCATTGGGATGTGGGATTTTAAATTGTATGGATGGATCAAGGTTGACTTGGACTTTATCCATGAGTTTGGTGCCTAGAAATTTTATGAAAAGCACTGTATCTATAAGGGAAGTGAAATATTTTCTTGTATTTATTGTGTTAATTTCATAGGCTTTAGGTGAGTCCATTCCATTATGGACTTCATTGATGCATGCCACATCAATACACTTATCTCCACTTGTCCTCATCATATTACTAGTCTTGGTCCTTTGTGGGTGATATCAACCCCTTGTGTACCATTGTCACGGTCGTAAACTCTAACACCTATGACCTGGCTCAAAAGTTTTATTACCCTCAGTGATACTGTAATCCCATCTCCTTGCATTTTTCTAATTCTTTGTCCATAATCATAAGTTCCTTAAATTTCCTCGTGAAAAGTGCTGATTAATCGAAAATTTGAAATCACCCCAATAAGTGAATAGATATCAATCTTCAGTCCATGTATACTACTGCAAGGGAGGTCTTCTAGAACACGCCATCCATTTATCTATCCTATCTTCATCTCAAATTTTATCAACACTAAAATATCGATCCATACTTCTCAGATATCCTTTTGATATCTTCGCACTGGATTGACAATGTCTCAGCCCTTTCCAGGATTGCTACAGAATTATCCTTTTGCCGGGCTGCTGCCATCACCTCATCTGCCTTCTTTGCCGCTTCTACTTCAACCTGAAAGGTTTTCCCAGATTCCCCATGGCTTTCAAATTTTTTATTGGCCTGGTAAAATCAATTTTTGGTGATATTGATAGAATCATATGCAACAGCATATGTTTATGTTTCTCTTGATATTTTCACACCTCCCTAATACATTTAGGTCCCTCCATTTCAGCAAATTCATCCTTCGTATCACATATATATCTATATTTTTGAAGATAATAAGGAAGACCACCCTTAATTGGTGGTTAACCTGCTACCATTAATAATGGAAAATATGTAAAATCAAGATACATATATGACCGAGATGGTCCACCAATCACTTCCCTCCAACCCAAAAAAACACAAGTGTCTCAATGTTGTGAATGATATTCTCCAGTAACGCCCGCCTCCCCGTGAACACACACCTCATTCCGCAAGTAGCCTCCTCCATTCCAATTTGCTACGGTACTTATCACCAGTGACTGAGGTCCAAAATGCCTCGTCGGAGGAGATATTCACCCCTGGTATCTGCTGCGGTGTCCATACTTTTTGGGCGACCTGACACATGAAGAATAGGCGGGAGAAGTCTTCATTGCCCTGGGCACACAGGGTACAACTCGATGGAAACCGTCGAATTCCACCTCCTCTGAAAGACCTGTGTGACCAATCTTTGTCGTCTCAATAACCAGCCAAAGAACCGCACCTTGCGAGGAACTTTTTGCATCATCAGCAAGGAGCATGAATTGATGGTTGTTGAGTCTCCCCCCGCTTTCCCTCGGATCTTCAAATATGCATCCTTCACCGAGAAAGATGGCCCTCTCCACACCCAGCCATCTCGATATACATTCGACAGTCTGATATGCGAAAGGATCTCTTGCATCACCATCAGTTCCTCAAACCGTGGCTCTGATAATGTCCCATGCATGATACAGACACAAGCTCCGAACCAACATTCATCGACCGTGGCGTTTGGATTCCCCGCTAGAGCAAAAAGTCTTGGATATTTCAACTTCAGGACGCCTTGATTGAACCAGTTGTCGGTCCAGAATCGAAAGCCAGCCCCGTCCCCCAACCTGGGGTCAAAGAACTCACAGATGTGGGGTATACTAATATGCAAACTGCACCAAAAGGGTGACTCCCCCCGAATTTTAGCCCACCTTCCCCAATCAGTCTCTACGCCATATCTGTCCCTGAGGACATTGAGAGCGAGGCCCTTCGCTGACGTCACAATCCTTTCCACCCATTTGGTCAGTAGTGCCAGGTTCATGGAGTCTATGTGAAGTATCCCCAGCCCTCCTTGTTTCACGGGCCTGCAGACCTCTTCCCATGCTACCAGGGGTACCCCCTTACGCCCATCCTCTCTATTGATTCCCCAAAGAAACCTCCTCCTTAGTCCCTCTAGGCGCTTTGTCACAACTGATGGTATTCTACCCCCTTTTGATAGCACTTTGGCCTGCCAGCCTTCCAACCGCATCTCCACCTTCTTGATCACTGGTTGCCATTTTGTGGTTAAAATAGTCTCCCTGTCAATCGAAGACCTAGATAACTCATTGGTAGAGAACCCTTAGGTGTGCCTAGCGCGTTGGCGCATTGCACTTCTTCCGCCGATGAAAGTCCAAATCCCACAAATGCTGACCCGCGAAAATATCTAACAGTGTAAATAGTGTGTGAGCTTCTGTCACGGATCCTTCCATGAAGAATGTCGTGTCGTCCGCGTACTGAAGTAGTGGAATGCCCCCTGGGTAACTCGCAGTCTTGAAGCCCCTTATGCCGTGTTCGCATGCCTTAAGGGTGCAGGTGGCCAAGGTGTCAACTGCCAGGACAAATAGTAACGGGGCTAATGGGCAACCTTATCCCGGCATGACGCTGCCTGACTCCTCTCTGTGGATGTATCCATCCCCCATCCGCCCGACCATTGACAAGAACTGAGAATGTGTGGGATGTAACACAACGTCGTACCATGCCACCTATACCTCGCGAAAGCTTCGCTTTTGCAGAACCGACCATGGGAATCTCCAATCGAGCGAATCATACACTTTGGCGAAGTCGACCTTCCAAATAAATCCTTTTGTCCCGTTTCTCTTCCAAGCTGATAAAATTTCTCCTGCCACCACCGCACTGTCCACCAGTTGTCTACCTGGAAGGAATGCCAATTGAAATGGTCCAATTAGGCTCCCAATTACCCTCCTCAACCGGTTAGCCAACACCTTAGTGATGATGAGGTATATCGAGTTCGATAGGGCAATGGGTCTAAAATCCCCCACATTCCTTGCACCTGGTTGCTTGGGCAGCAAAAAAAGATGAGACCGATTGAGCCGTTCCAATCCAGAATTGCCTTGTCTGAACTCATCCAGGGTACCCATCACATCGGATCCCACAATATCCCAGAATTCGTTGAAGAAGAAGACAGGGAATCCGTCAGGGCCCGGTGCTCCTTCCCCATTTAATCCTTGGATCGCAGCCCGCACCTCTTCCACGAGAAATGGTTTCAGTGACTCTTCTTGTTGTTCTTGGGACACCTTGGATGCGCTTCTTCCGCTCCATCTCCATTAGTTTTCAGGCCCTCGTTTGGTTATCTCTCTGAAATGATCTTCGAGTGCTCTGCCAACAGCTTGTGTCCCCACAACTTCTCGGTCCCCCACTTGTACTCGAAGAATATGGTTTGAACGCCTCCTTCCATTAGCCACCAAATGAAAAAACCGAGTATTGGCGTCTGCCTCCTTCAGCCAGAGTTGCCGTGACCTCTGCCTCCAATCAAGTTCTAGTTTTTTATCTTCTTCTTCCACCACCGTTCTGCATGCTTTCCTTTCATGAAGTTCGGCCTCTGTTAAACATCGGGTGTCTTCAATTGCATCTAAATGCTGGACTTGTGCTTGGGCTTCCTCTCTTCTACGATTTCTTATTTCTTGTATCTTTTTCTTAACCCCGATAAGGTGTTGTCGCAGACCTGCCAGTTTGGTACCCAACCGTGCCGTGGCTGTGCCCTGGGCGGGTTGGGCCATCCACCAAGCTGTCACCTCTTCCTTGAACCCCTTCTCTCGAAGCCAAGACTGATCCATTTTGAAGTATGTGGGCCAATTCTGTCCGATGTTATCTTGCCAGATAATCGGTACATGGTCCGATAGCGGTCTGGGGCGTGCTTGGACATCAGCCAATGGGTATTCTTCAAGAAGTTCCACCGAGCAGAGAAATCTGTCCAGGTGAGAGAGTGTAGATGGACCCCTCGTGCTGCGCCATGTGTATGTGCAATTTGTTGGACCCATTTCTTGCAGTCCAGTTTCGGAAATGAAAGACCAAAAAGCCTCAGAGCCTGGATTCTGCCTCCTCTCCCGTTCGGTCTATCTCCCGACTCTAGAGTCACATTGAAGTCTCCTCCAAACAGCATTGGAATCCCTTGAAAGAGTGAAGCCACTCCGTCTAGCTCCGCCCACAGCCTGTGCCTTCGGGCTGCGATAACTGGGCCATAGACCGACGCCACCATGCATTGAAAACCATCGCTACTTCTCTTTAGCTTTTCCGCATCCACGTATTGTCCCGTCCAGGACCCTTCTTTAGCAAAAGTCGATGTATTCCAAGCAACCAGTAACCCTCCAGATTTACAATCGCGTTGACTGCCACAAAGCCCTCTAGAAATCCTCGCGCCGCTACGTTCCATTCCTTTGAAGAGAAACTCTCCATCATTGTCTCCTGTAGGCAAACTACTGTGGCCCCCCATTGCCGAAAATACCTTCCGACCACTCCTCGTCTCCCTTCATCGCGGAGACCATGTACGTTCCATGAGATGCACTTCATAGTTGAAACGATGGTTGCCCCCCTTGTCGCCTCTCTGGCGTCACCTCCGCACTCTCGGCCACCTCGCACACCGTCAGGAGTGTGGCATGCTCGCCCTCGAGTTCTTTGTCACTTTGGCGATTTGAAGATTGTCTGATCTCCTGCTCCTTGGTGTTCAGCCCCCTCGATGTTGTCCCGTTCATATTTTGTCGGATACCCACTTTCTTCGACCTTCCTTCTGCGATCAAGCGCATCTGACCGTGTTTCCGGGACACCACCCACGTCTTCTTGCCTTCCGCATCTGTCAAGGCCAATTTTCCCAACTGTAAACCACGCCCTTAAAACGCCGAAGTTCTTCATTAGTGACCCGCCGCGCTTTATGGTTGGCCCTTGTCCTCCTCCGTCGCGGGCTGTGGTTTTCTTTCGTGATGTCCCCCGTGGTCGAGGACGACGGGAGGTCCGCTGCTGCGCTCTCACCGCTGACCTTATCTGCGATATCTTTGTCTGGTGCTACCTCTCCCACCGTAACCTGTCATCCCGACTGTACTTCTGTGGTTGGGCCCTCCATCTCCCCTTGTATATCATTAATGACCCTGGCTGTGCGTGGCGCTGGCGGAAGTCTCATAGGTCTTATTCTGGCTCTGAAGGTGCCCGCATATCCGTGGGACCAGACCGATTCAGGTATCAATTCCCTTCCATCACTTTGACTTCCACTATCACCACCCTTGGGTCCCCATCCTCCAAACCCGTCGATATGATACTCTTAAGATTTCCAAATGAAGCGACTATCTTCTCCAGCGTTGAATCTTGACAATGCACCAATGGGACCCCGTGCACCTCTACTACAGTCCCCACTTTTTTAATTCGATCAGCCCCATCCGTGGGGAGCACTCGACGCCACCTCACCTCCGTGGTGTCATCGACCCTCTGCGTCCAGCCACAGATTGCTACATATTCGGCCACCGATACCCCTCGAAGAATTAGGGTGTTCATATCTAGTCTTTGTAATTCTGCCTTCTTTAGTGTCGTAACTTTCTGCCATATGCCTTCTCGGACCTCCTCTAACCCTGGAGATTCCCCGAAAACGTCCCCCACTAAGCACTTTTGGAGTGAACTAGCACATGTATCCACCCCCTTTGCAACTAAGGGGGTCGTTTGTTGGTCCTGTCTTCGGGGCTGTTGCACCCTCTGCTCGACGACAATTGGCTTGGCGGTGTCCTGCCCCTCTGCATCTGCGGCAGATCACTGGCTCTCTACATTCTCTTGCTTGGTGTCCCATCGCTAAACATCTGAAGTACCTGTTCTCCTTGCTGGCAGGCCATCGAGATGTCCTTGTGTTTTTGGATTGTGGCTTTTTAACGTGACGAGACCTCACCGTCACCCATCCTTCCTCATCGTCTTCCGCTCCATGTGCTACTCCATTCCCTCGAACTAAGACTTCTTCACATGGGCTTGAGTCTAGTGCTCGGACCCCATTATCTCGTGTGTGTGGTGACTGCTAGTGCATGCCTGCAACATAATTGTATTTTTCTGTGAAATTGACTCCAGGGTCCCCTCGCATGTTCCGAGCGTAGTGTGCGTGTCTGGTGACCCCACGCTCTCCGGCCCTGATCTTGGGCAGCCACCTTCCCTGCATGGAGTAGTCTTCTCCAATCTCCTCCTTATCATCTTCATGGCCCCTCCATGCTCTTGCAAGAAGCCCTTCAGTGGGTTGCACATACTTGAGTCTCTTCCCTCTGTCACCAACTGTTCTCTGCACGTCTGCCCTGTGCTCCCGTCCAGCATGGATGGAGGATCTTAGGTTGGGGACCTCTCGCCATCTTCTCAGGCCCTCACGTTGAGACACGTCCCAGTGGAGAACCTCTTCGTGCCGGGAACTCTCCATGCAGAAACCTTCTCGCTGGAGGCCCTTGCCGAAGACATCCCTCCGTGGTTGCAACTTCGCATCGGGAATTCTCCATGCCGGGGGATGCTGCTCGCTGCTCATCCCCTTCCCACCATCCCTTTCGCCCCAGCGGCCGACTTTTGGGTGATCGCCGTGCCTGTGGATTCTGCCCTGCCGCCCTTCTGCCACCACTTTGTCTTCCTCTCGATCGGCCGTGACCCTTTTGCTGCGGCGGCCGATGTCGTGTTGGTCGTCACGCCTGAAGAATTTGCTCTGCCACCGCGCTGTCATCCATTCGCTCTCCTCCCGACCGGCCGCTCTCCTATCATGACAGCGGCCTACACTGAGGCGTTCGCTGCCCCTGATGGCTTCATTCCTGCGCCGCTCCATCTTTCCCTTCTTCACGTCTTACAAGTGCCAGGGTTTGCACAATGGCCGAGCAACCGACGGAGATGGTGGAGGCTTTGGCAAAGAGTCGGAGCCCCGTGCCCTAGGTGGAGGGTCGTAGCGGCTTCACCTCGTCCTCGTCTGTCCTTGAAGCGTCGGAGCGTCGGGCTGCCGATGACGCCGGAACGTCGGAGCCCTCGTCGGAACCTCGCCGGAGCCTCCTCGACGGAGCATCCTCTTCGGAGTCTCCCTGTTCTCCCTTGTCCCCGCCGGAGCCCTTCTCCCTCGTCTTAGTCCTTGCAGATCTCCCTACCCGCTTGTCCTCGCCATTCTCCAAGGATCGCCGATCAGGGATCAGGGATCAGGGAACACCGTTCTCCCTCGCCTTTCTCCGTTCTCCCACCGTTCTCCCTCGCCGTTCGCTGCTCTCCCTGCCGATCGCCGTTCTCCCTGCCGTTCACCGCCGTTCGCCCTTCTCCCTCCTCTGCCCAGGACCGCCGTTCCCCCGCTGTTCGCCGCCGTTTGCCCTTCTCCCTTCTCTCAGATCTCCCTTCTCCCTTCTCGCCGAGCTCCCTTCTCCCTTCTCGCCTTTCTCCCTTCTCGCAGATCTCCCCCATCCTTCGTATCATATGTTCCTGTTTAGGATATAATCCACATGGGGATACACTAGCAATGTACATTAGCTTGTTGTAACGAGGGACATGACCCTTGATTTTGGATTGTTTAATAGGAAGAGTCAAGAGTGGAGGGAAAGATGGTGTCAAGAGTGTCATTGAGGTGAGAGATAGGGATGATGAACCAGACTTTGCCAATAATTACAGTTTTAGTGTTTTGTGACTTATTGACTTGATCAAGAATCTTGTGTTGAAGTCGAGTATCTCTGCCTAAGGACCCTGCCGAGTGCCACAACTGAATACAGCCTAAACCCCATTGGTGGACTCAATCTTCTAGTAGATTTCTGATTCCAAGATCCCTTTTCTCAACTCACCTTCCCTCCTTTACTTTGTTTCTCAAAATGTTTATTTAAAAGTCCAACCTCTAAGCATCAGGTCAAGGAGATGGAAAAGCATAATGTTATGAAATGCCGTGAAGAGATGGGGGCAGGACAACAAGAGAGCCCACCGCCCTTGGAACCAAACCAAATCAAATAAAGAAGCACATGAGGGTCTTATCTTCCCATTTATGAAGTAAGATGAGAAGCCTAAATCCCAACTTCCCTTTATTAAGCCCATCAAGGATAACAATATCACTTCCAGTAATCCTCCTCAAGGTAATAATTATTGGATCCCTTGTCAGCTTGGATATTAGAGACAACTCCAGGTTGCGTCCTGGAGTGCAAGTAGATAGTTGCTTGCCTGTTGTGCCCATATCTTGGTTAAGGTTAGACCACGACTTAGGGGTGGACTGCATTGGGGTGGATCATTGACATCTACAACTTTGTCGGTGGGCCATGGTTAGGCATCCGATGAGGCAAATCCAGGTTGGTTTGGCGTGGAAAAACCTCTCATTTATCGTCTCGACTATGACTTGAATGCTGCTTCAAGAACTATGAAACCATTCAGTGACACACCTTGATAACCAAACTATTGAATTTGCCTCAAGCGTTGGAACAGTGATGTTAGTTGCTCAACAACAAAATAATGGCACTGCTTCTACTTTAAGAACTGAGAAAGTGCACCACCAACAATCATAACAGACACATCTAATACGCCATCACCACTGTTGATGAGAGATATTTCCCAGCTCATGGTCATCACATGAGATGAAGGACACTGAATCATCCTACATTGCCACTGCAGGCTGACAAAGGTTAACACCTGGCAGATCCCCACACACTTCTCCAGGGCCACCAAAGGCCACCGGCACTGACCCAGAAGGGACTCTGGCCCAGCCAGATACATGATACCCAACTCTGACCCAGAATTGGGTGATAGTACCCCTGCTGCAGAACACTATAGAAATGACGAGGAAAATAAATGGTAAACAATGTCGATTAACCCAAGGTCAAGGCGGAGTGATTGTGGAGGATACACCTACAGGAGTTCTTGCAGTGAATATTGCAAGAACTCAAAAAAAGGGGTTGACTCAATGAGCATCACATGACCTCCCATTGGACATCTCCTCGACAAAGGGGTGGCAGGACTACAGCTTTGTTATGGTCAAAGGACCACCCACTGGAGCTCTCTCAATCACTCCCCAAAAAAGATCAAACAATGCACAAGACGACATATATGAATTTGACGAATTAGCCTGATTCCCTTGAGCTCAACATCAGTGACAACAGAGAAGCAAGAGAGAGCAGAAGGAACAAAACGAAAGTTTTCTTGTTGAAAGAGAAAAAGGTTAAACAAATACAACAAGACAGACTGCTTTTATACAGCACAAAAAAGGTAGCCGTTGGCCACTCCAACGGCTTCTTGCCTTGAGGCTCCAACAGCTAGTTTAACTAGCCATTAGCCTTGGAAATCGGGCCCGACAGTACTCTGAGTGGGCCCGATTAGGAACCCGATTAGCGGCCCGATTAGGAGCCCGATTAGAGACCCGATTAGGCCCCATTAACTTTGACAGAATTAAATACTCTATCTTGGATTAAATTTATTTTCAAACTTAAAAGATATTACCTACTTCTCTCCTGATTCCAATATCTTTTGTGTGAATATGATAAAGTCCGCTGGCGGCGTGAAGGGCATTATCGTCATTCGCTATGTTTCCTTTCCCCTATGTTCCCTTTAAATAGCACAGCCCTCCTTGTAGGAGGGCAGACTTGGATTTGGTTATTAAGGATCAGTGGTTTCTCTTCCTCGCTCGTCTCTCCTACGTCCACGCGCCTCCTCCCTCCACGATCCCCGTCCTCTTGATCGTCTTCACTTCACCGTGTCTTCAGGCGGCTTGCCCTCGGCCGATCCCTACCTTCTCAGCTCGGCCCGTCCTCTACTATTCTCGTTTCACCTCTCTACCCCGAGAACTTCTACTCTACCTTGTCCCCAATCCTCCTCCCGATACGAGCCTAGGTCAAGGTTCGTATCAGAATACATCAAAAGTAAAACTAATCAAGGGTTCTATTTATTGTTTGTTTCTATGCTATAGTATCAGTGTTTTTTTGTCATCATCACATAGAGATGTTCCCAGCCAAACTATTTGAAGAATAAAAATGGAAAACCATCACTAAAATACCAAATAAAGGAAAATTGGCCTTAACACCCTCATATGAAGGAAAATTTTTGCTGAAATTCTTCTCTGAAATTATTGGATTTGTGATATGCGGCTAGAATTTTAATGACGTTTGGATAGTGCTTTTTAATTAACATAGCATTGAATTTTTATATTTCATATTTTAAAATTTCACCTTACCCATCTTTTTTCAGATAAAGAATTTGCAGGAAATTGTCCCTGCCAAACCTGGAGACAGATTTGTAAGCATACTGCCCCCATGGCATATGTATGAACGTGCTTGCGAGTACTTCATCTTCACTCGTGGAATTCAACTAGTTTACACAACTGTTAAAAATTTAAAGGTATTATTAAATGAAGGACATATGACATTTCCACAGTGGGGAAATTTTATGGAATGCTGTGTAATTGTATACTTGATTTAGACCAATGAAACTTGAAAACAGTTAAAATTTATTTACTATTTTTGAATCTTGATAGGAGGATTTGCGGAAGTATCAGCCAGAGTACCTTGTTGCTGTTCCTCTTGTTTTTGAGATACTTTACAGGTTTGTGCTGGTAGAATGGCTAATTTCTATTCACTTTGCATTAAAATGAATATTTCTCATCTCAATAGTTGCGGCTGATGCAAAGCAGGTTAATCATGTGTTAACCTTCCCATAATCTCGTGGTTCAGTAATCTGAGACTCTAGTCCTCAATTGAAGAAGAAGTAGCACGGACAAAAAAGAGATAAAAATGGCTTATTTTTCTATTAAATCCTGACTCAGTATATAAAATAACATATTGGGCTGGATTAGTTGCAGCCCAGTAAAAATTGCAATTGTCCAAAATAACGGCTAGTGTAGTCTTCAACTATGTCCGCATCCAAGGTGCTTGAATCAGAAAATTCAGCCATAGGCACATATGCTGTTAGCTGGCAAGCTTTCCTTAACACTTTTTTTACGTCTTGTTTGGCCTTTCTATCTTTTGGCCATTGCGTGTTACCCACATACCCCATTATATATGGGGTACATGGGAATAGATATGGCAACTAGAACTACTGTTGTTTCTTGATTCTTGGTTCTCCCTGTTGGTTCTTCCCCTCCCCACCTGTTGCCTAGGAATTTTCTGGGGAGAAGCCTACATTTCCCAGCAAAACCTAAGTCCAAAAGTACTTTAGACCCTAAAATGGGCCTCCTTTAATAAGGCCAACCTGCATGTTTGCACATGAGTTCGTGGACCTCATGTGCTGCCCCTTCTTATGGCAGAGATAATATACTTGACCTATTACAGCTTTCCATATTTTCCGTAAGGCTTATTTTTTGATAAATTTCCAAATATGTACATCGATTTCAGCATTCTGCTTCTTTGCTGACAAATTAAAGGGTGTGAGGCTATGGTGCCATGTGGTGGCTCTGAGTGACAAATGCATCCCCCTTGAGATAATGTGATGTGAATGCTTGAAGAAGATATTTTTTGGAACAAATAATAGTGACTTATATTTTTTTTAAAAAGGAATAGTGACTTATAATTTTTCAAGAGCTGTCAACAAAGTGACTTATACTCTAGAGCGTAACTGATTTGATCCCTCTCGTATGATAAGCCCACTTAGGGCCTTTTTGTCTGTCATTTATCCTGTGTCTTTTAAACATGTTGCACTCATTGGAGGGCAGGATATTGGGTATTATGTGACCCCCCTTAAGTAATAATGAGTCCACTAATGACATCCCTTTTGCCAGTCCTTGTCCTTTTATAACGGCGTCCACTCCATGTTGTACACACACACACACACTCTCTCTCTCGCTCTTGATACGACTGATGTTGGATCATTCTATTGCTATCAAAGACTTCTCATGCCGGCGACGCCACACATACACCATCCTCTTCAGTGTCCACCCATGTCAAGTGAAACACCATGGAAGACCTAGCAACCAGGGCAGCTTTCCTCAAGATAACTTAGATAATCACTTTCAAGTCCTAGTATAGGGCCTAGATCAACAGTGTGAGGCACCTTCAGAGCACATCGCATCACTCATGACCCAGCTGCAGGTATTTGTGGGGCAGTCACAGTCCAACTAGCGTCAGACTGCCTTGTTCCTGTGACTGCTGCCGTGAGAAGCCGCGCTGCCTCTTTTACCTACGTTATTAGAGGCCACACCAACCCTAGATCGACAGCCGGTGCCGCTGATCCAGACTATCCCACCCTAGGACGTCCTCGACCTAAAATGAAGTGACCCAAGACTGTTTATCAGCCAGGCCTATCTCAATGCAAGAATGCTTGCCAATGCAAGACAAGCAGGCCGAAAAATAAAGGCAATAGGCTGTATATGGGTTTTTAACCTTTGGGCCCACCTAGGCCTTTTGTAAGCCTAGATCAGGCCGGAAATCAAGAGAATGGGCACATATTTTAAAACCTCAACTGTCTCATTTAGCCTTTCAAGAGGCCGATTCAATCCACAGATCAAAACAACATGTTGGACATGGTTGAGAGTAATGTGGGAGGATAGTTGGATATACCCCATCTCGGCAACGGTAAGGAGGTGACCGGACAGGGTTCTAACTTTACTAGAACTGGGAGAGGGTTTGTAGGCAAGGAAACTATGAGAGTCAGGGGACATATGAGCTGTGGTGCCCCAGTCAATGATCCGTTGCATCCAAGAAGATAATAGAGAGGAATCAATAGGGCTTATACCTTCAAGGGCCAGCAATGTAGATCCCACAACATTGGACTGAATTAGGCGGCAGAATTGGTCAATTTCCTCCGCCGAAGCTGATCTCCCATAAAATATGATAAATAACTAGTGGTGATTGAGGTAACTGTGGAAGAAGATGAAGTGGCATATGAAAAGAGGCCATGACTATGGAGTTAAGCTGGTAGAAGCCGGAGTGGTCAGCTAGTGTCTTTGGTGAGCATTCTTGCGATGCAGCTTGTGGCAAGTCTCCTAAGTATGACCACATGTCTTGGAATAGTTGCAAAACATGGAGGAACCTCCTTGACCGAAAGATTCTGACTTCAGGAGCTAGGGAGCCACATGGGATTATGTCACTATGGAAAATGTCACATTGGATGACCCTCCCTTGATAGGTGCAGGATGAGAGCTCCTGATATGTTGAAGAGCCATGGCAGAGGCCGGTTCTGAGTAAAGAGGAAGACGCGTCTCCTCTGTCTGCATTATAGGAAGGGATCACTCATAGGCAAGAGTTTTCTTACAATGGATAAGCTGGCTGCATAGGGACTCTTATTCTTGATTCAATCCCATGAAGAATTCGTAAACCCTTCGTTGAAGAATGTATGCACATAAAAAAGTTGGGACTAGGAGGCATGTAGTCATCTAACTCGATTCAGAGAGAAGTCAATTCATTATTATACTCCAAGACAGGTCACAAATATTGTACCAAATTAATAGAGCGAGTGATGAGATCGTATATAGTGGCCAAGTTATTCTTGGAATGAGACTCTAGAGCAGTGTCCCAAATCTCTTTGGCAGAGTTGAGGGACAAGAATTCACCAGAAATGGATGGACTGATGCTGTCAAGTATCCAGCAATGAACAATATCCGCAACATCAAACCAATGATCATAACCAGGAGCAATGGGAAGTGGCAAATATTTCAAAAAAATGTTTCATAAGCCTCTCTTTCAAGGAAATTCTCATGTATTCACACCATTGAAGAAGATTCTGTCATTTGAAGGGAAATTCAGGAGGAATGCGAGGCAAAGGATAGTGCAAATTCTTGAATTCAGGTGCCAATCTAATAGAAGGCATTGAGAATAGGTTGTCAGCAGATGTTGTGGAGTCGTTGGTGGCTATAATATACCACGACATAGATCAATGATGATCAGGTGTGCAGGTGAAGCAGTTCTAGGTTTGGCGAGGATGGTGCCAGAGGGAGGGCTGGTGAAGCCGGAGCGTGAGCAAAGGTGGAGCCAGCCTGAGCGGTGGTGTTGATAATTCGCGGGATGGTGGAACCAGCCTGGCCGAAGACAGAGCTGAAGGCACAGCACGAGAGTCCAGAGGCGGAGCCGAAGGTGCCTCTAGAGCGATTGAAGGCAGAGCTGAAGAGACTAAAGGCAGAGCCAAAGTGGCGACAAAGCCGCAGCAAGTGTACAGCGAGCCGGAGAGAGTGATGGCAGAGAGCAAGTGTACGGCGAGCCAGAGAGAGTGATGGCAGAGACAGCAAGTGTATGGCGAGCCGGAGAGAGCGATGGCAGAGCTGCAGTGATCTAGCGGAGGAGCCGACACGAGAAAGATATGGAGCAAAACTCCCAGATCTGGCTCTAGTATCATGATAAAATCAAGAATTACATTCCTTAACCATCATTAGGGTGCATTTCGCTGTATTTGAAGGGAGGAAGAGGACTGTGAATAGGCCCATTAACTTGGATCATTATATGGAGAGATTAGAAATAAGAGAAGACACATTCAACAGACTATGATGGAACCCACATCAGGCCAAAATGGATGCCCTAGGAGCCCAAGCAAGCAACAAAGCACAGACGCATGCCAACCCTGTGTTTTACTAGACATCCTCAACCCGAGTCCCTCACCATGATGCCCAATCCCTATGAGGGACTCGGTCCACAAACCCTCAGCCTCATGTGCCCCCCCTTGACGGTGTGAGTTGGACGCAAACAGCACCAGACCATGTTCAACCTGGGAAACTCAAATGATCTCATCAATTGAGCCTTCAAAAAGGAAGCCATTTTATAAGAAATTGATAACTATTCGGCTCTGCCCTGTGGTTCTCATGCCCTGAAGATTCTTGGCACTCACTAAGATCAGAAGGCCATACAAACAACTCCCACCGACTATCATCACCTGCACCTGAATGAAGAGGAATTTCTCTATTCTAAATCCCAGGGGCTATGCTATTGGTGCAATGTGAAGTTGCACCCATGCATCGTTGTCACAAAAACTTCAATTTTCGCGTTGTCATACTATGTGGTGAGCCGCAAGATGGTGATGTCTCTGACACCGACATACCAGCTAGAGTACAAGCAGGGGCTGATGGGGGAGTAATGTTATGATCCCTCTTATATTGTAACCCCACTAAGGGCCTTTTCATCTTTCATTTCCCCTCATGTCTTTTCAAACATGTTGCCCTCCTCTCTGGAGGTCAGGATATTGAGTATTATATGAAACCCCCTTTGGGAATGATGATTTCACTGACGGGATCCACACCTCAGGCTGTTGTCCTTCTTGGTGACATCCAGTCGGCCAATCTTCCTTGTCCTCATTCTTCTTGGCATCGTCCGTCCTGGTGGAGCTCTCTCTCTCATTCTCCATATGACCGGCATCAGATCATATCATTAACTCCATCAAAAACTTAAAATATATCAATCATTGATAACATTGCCACCATCAACAGATGTGGGGTAAGTCAGCAATGCTGATCCATCTCTCAGAATATCCAGAAATTTGCAGTACTCTAGGGAGATACAATTACCTTGTTACTGTCTTAGCTTTCAGAAGTAGTTTCTACTTCTAAGAGACATCAAGTTATTTAGTATGACTGGCATAATCTGCCCTCCCAACAATTTTTGCCAGTCAAGATAAATATAGTCATCACCGACACTCAGATATAAAGAAACCAATGGGTGAAGTAAACTTTTGTTGCCAGCAAAGTCTTTTTATCTCAATCTGAGATCTTATCTCTTTTTTCTCAACAAAAAATTACAAAATATAAATTTTACATTTTTTGGTTTTATGTTGGTTATGTAAGAGAGTGTGTGTATATATATATATTGAGTTTCTATCTCTTGTGTCTTTTGTTCTTATGCAGTGCTATACAGAAGCAGATATTTTCTGGTTCTGCGGCTAAAAAGTTTCTTGTGAGAAGTTTAATAAAAATAAGTTATCTATACATGGATGCGAAAAGGGTGTATCAGGTATTTTCATGTTTTATCTTTTTAAATTACATTCATGAGGTGTTTGAAAAATTCTTAAGGATTTTTTTCCACAAGAGCCCTTCAGGTTCACCTTATTAATGACCCAAAAGGTTTTATCTTTATGGTTTCTTCACTTTTGTGTTCAATTCATTTTATTTGCATGAACAGGGTAGATTTTTGTCTGAGGAGAAGGAAGAATCTCATGAACTTTCGGTCATCTGGTGGGTGCAAGCCCGAGTTATTGCAATTCTTCTATGGCCATTACATATGTTGGCCAAAATCCTAATTTATAGAAAAATCTTCGCTGCAATTGGAATATACAAGGTATTCAAATTTTAGGATCAGAGTCATAAGCTTCATTCCATTGACTTCTTTATTCTGTTCACTTTCATATTTAGTGTGGTTATAAATGGACTGGTGAACATTATGTTTCAGGCTGGTATTAGTGGAGGGGGAAGCCTTCCCATGCATATAGATAGATTCTTTGAGGTTAGATTGCTGAAAAAAAAATCATGCAGACCTTATTGAAAATTTTGTGGATTAAGTTTTGTTTTGGGTTTCAGGCTATTGGATTGACTCTACAGAATGGTTATGGCTTATCGGAGACATCTCCTGTAATCTCTGCCCGAAGACCTGATTGCAACGTAAGAAATAAATCTACAAAAATCATGATACATGCAAACGAAGGGATTTTGTCACTAACTTGTCTCTACCTTTCTGAAATTATTAATATATGATTTGAGTATAAGAAAACAATTTCTTCCTATTCCTGCCTGGTTTTTAGTCCTGCATTGATTTCTTTTTTTCCTTGAAGATTGACAAGCTCCAAAGAGGAACTCATTGGAGGAAGTGGAGAAAGATGGTGGGAAGTAGCCCCTATGTGCCATTTAAGTTGCACCTGTTGTCTCTTCTTTCAATAAAAGAGGACGGGGGAAAGAAAGTTATGAAAAGATATTTCAATATCTAAGTCAGAGGCAACTGTGTGCTTCTGAAGGCTGATGTAGGGAAAACTTACCCGATTCCAGAGGAGGGATCGCACATCCCTTCAAGAGGAAGGATCACCAACACATCCCAGTTTGGAAGACTTACCCAAACCCTGCATATCCTTGACTGCCACCAGAGAAACAAAACACATATTGTTCTTTAAGCATACTATAAGAGGTGTTGTAATATTTTTCGTCTGTTGATGATGTAACTATCTATGGAGAAGATGTACCCAGTATTTTGACATCGAATGAGAAAATTGGAGCTTCCTTTGACATCAAGTTGAGAGGGCATCTTAAACACCCTGAGAATTGATAGAGCTGTTGCACCCATTCCATCACATCACTTACATAAGAAAAAGGTGGTTCCCATGGGAAATCCTAGGATAATGACGGCTATTTGTGAAGGGGAGATAGTACAAAATGTCATCACAGAGAAGGGCTCTAGATGTGGAAACCTTAGAGGGGGGAGGGTCATTTTTCTTCTTCCCCTTCCTTTTAGAGATGGTTACTAGCATTATTTGCCAAGGACACAATGCTTTTGTGCATCTCAACATTTAAAATATTTTATGTTAGAATTTAATAAATCCTTATTTTAATATATTTTCTGATTTTGGGCAAGAGTGTTGGAAATAATGAATGTGACCCAAAACTCTGTGTATTCCTCATTTCCCATTAAAAATAGTCAGTCACACATTTATTTTGTCAAGAACTCTGTGTAAAACATGGAGATTTGGGCTTCATGATTGTAATCCAGCAAATTCATGATTGTCTTTTTTCAATTGAAACGAAGGTCCTTGGCACTGTTGGACATCCAATTAAGTTTACAGCAGTCAAGATTGTGGATCCTGTTACTGATGATGCACTCCCAAATGGTTCGAAGGGTATTATTAAAGTTCGTGGACCTCAAGTCATGAAAGGCTATTATAAGGTAATTTATGGATTGAATTCGACCTAGTTTTTATTTCAATATTTAGATTTTGAATTATCTGTGAAAAGGGCTAAAAGGTTTTTTTATTCCCTTTAAAATTAAAATAAACTAATGCTTGCAGTATATTAAAATTGTATTGATTAATTTATCCTATATTTGTTTTATTCTATAGGATTCAACAAACACAAATCGAGTCCTCGATAAAGATGGATGGCTTAATACTGGTGATATAGGCTGGATTGTGCCTACCAACCTGACTGGGAAGAGCCATCAGTGTGGTGGTATGCTCGTAATTGAAGGACGAGCTAAGGACACGATTGTTCTTTCATCAGGTATTTTGGAATGTGTATGGGATCTTGATGATTTATACCTTTTAATTTTAAATTTATCTGTGTTCATGACATCTTCCTCAGCCTTTTGATTTTTCCTGTGTTTTCAAGACCAGGATGCGTGTCATGTTTCTTGTGGAGCTTTGCATCTTTCAAAAATGGCATGTAGTTCTGCTTTATGAAGCAGTATGCCTTTATCAGTTATACTGATAATTCTATTTCGTACATATCTTGTGGTTCATTTTCTCAGAAAGATTGAAATTGGATATTACATTACAATAGTGTTATGCATGAGATGTTTTCTGTTCTTTTTTATATGTGCTTAAATATTTGTCAAAATGTTAGGGGAGAACATTGAACCATCTGAAATTGAAGAAGCGGCAGCAAGGAGTAGCTTTATAAAGCAAATTATGGTAATCGGACAGGTAATTCTTTTTTTAGAGAAATGGAAATAAATATTGCGGGTTGTAAGAAAGAGAAATGTATCAATGATATGAATCATATTAAACCTTAATTTCCGTTCCTCCATTGACTGTTAGCCTGCCCTAAACAGGATGAACGTCGCCTGGGGGCCTTGATCGTTCTGGATAAGGATGAACTTGCATTAGCCTCAATGAGACTATCTGCTGATACACTTTCTGCATCTTCTGAGCTCAGGGCTGAAGAGAGTTATAGATTGGTCCGTCGTGAATTATCAAAATGGTGAGTTTTCTACTGCCTGTGGAATTGCCAGCACTTTGTTTATTTTCAAATTCTTTCGTTTATTGCAACCTCATAAGATTCATATTCTAAGGTCCATCAGCATTCTCCATTATGTCGATGACTAACGGCCCTAATACTCCTATGTATATGGGTTTTTTATTGAATGATCTAGTTTTTCTGGTTAACTTAATCGTGTCACTGGTGTGCCTGATGGCGGACGCCAGGGACCTCCATCATGTCATTTTGTATTCATCTGCATTACCAGATTCCCTCTATATCCTTGCGTATGAAAATATTGTGTCTAAAAATTTGGGTATTTATATTCATTCAGGACGTTAGGATTGCAGTTCCATATTGGGCCAATTTTGATTCTAGATGAAGCTTTCACGGTACAATATGAAATGGTTATATCCTCCAGTACTGTTCATTTAACATTAGCAATGGTCAAGTTAGGATCATTATTGGTTATATTTGTGTTGCAGATTGAAAATGGTTTAATGACGCCAACGATGAAAGTGAGGAGGGACAAAGTGATGGATCGATACAAGGATCAGATTGCAAAAATGTACAACAAAGATGTTTAGGTAATCCAAGAGAGATGGTTCTTATTTATTGTTGTAGAAATTTAACTTATCAAAAGCAGCCCTTGTTACTCTGTCATCTTCATCTGAGGTATTTCATATTTCACGGGCACCACTCATTCTTTATCTCTAATGCCCTTGCTTCTGACTTCTCTGGAATGATTCTCCAGACTCCTATGAGTGAAGATGCAGCAACTTCTCATTAGAGATCACCAGCCTAATCCAGTCTGGCTTCATACTCCTTGTGATTGCTGCCATTGCCATCCTGATCTCTACATTGTAATCTTTAATCTGGCTTTGGTGTTGCAGTTTTGGAGAGCAGCATGAAGATGGAAGGATACTTTAGCTCCGTGGTGAGAAGATGCTTTGCAACTCTAATTTCACTTTTCTCATCTCCATGTCTCGCAGGTGAATTTGGTGTCTCAGTCACTAGAAATTGACACATGGAGACTTCCACCCATTTATTTCCTGGAAGAATAAGTCTCTGGCATCTTTTGCAGAGTCAAAAAAAATTAGTATGAATAAGAATCAAATATGGTTGTCATGGCATTATGGTGATCCACTATAAAAAACCTATTATGAAATCTGTTGAGATGCTGCTTCCATGGATGATTTTGGATCAGAAGATGCTGAAGGGTGTCAGGAAGCTGCAGCCTATGTTATTCCATTGATAGGGGTTAAATATATAGCTTTATGTATTACCCATATTCTCTAGAGCAATCTTTTATAGATTGTAATGGTCTGTTTTGGCATTTAAGATCATTCAGCTTAAAAATTGAAAATAGCTTCGTGGTAGAAAAACCAAAGCCCATGAATCTATTGAATTAAACCAAAAGAGAAGTTGGAAGAAGAGTGATCTCCAATGAGAGGCCAAGTCTTTTGTGGTCCTAGATGTTACCCATTATTAAGGGTGTTATGAACATATGCAAGGATCTGTTTAAAAAGGTCTCTGTGTTGAGGAGCATAGACGTGTCATCCTTCCAAGAAAATTAAGTGGTCACTTGTCAAATTTTCTTTTCTCAGTGGTCATTAGGTATTCTTTGTTGATGCCTTTGAGGCACGGTGTTCCTCTTAAGATGTTGTGGTGTTTGCTTTTTGCGCTTGATCATGGGTGGTAAAATAGAACTCATCCAGGAGACTCTCTTCACGTGCATTTCACCCAGTGAGGTAGCAGCTATCTACATCTAGACATCTACCAGTCAACGAAAATGGTGAGCAAGTAGTAAAAGATTTAATGGTGTCTGATGTTAAGAAAATGAGTATTGATCCAGAGGTTCAATTTTCCATTCTACAATGTAAATGTCACAAATCTCAAGAACAAGATGCCCTTACAATAGTAACCAAAGCGTAGGCATAAAAATCGAAAAGATCCTCCAAATCCAGCAGAAGCAAAATCAAGTGTCAAAATCCAATCCCAAAAGTTATCATTCTAGTGGAGGTTTGTCCTTGTTATTGGAAGTATACAGAAATTAAAAAACTTTACATAGTATCAGACAGGACTAGAGGAAAAATATGTAGTAGCAGGAAAATAAAAAAGATCCTCGAAATCCAGCAGAGCACAATCGAGTGTACAATATGCAATCCCCAAAGGTATCATTCTAATGGATGTTTGCCAATATTTTAGAAATATAAAGAAATTATAAACTTTATGTAGTAATTTACAGGAACACGAAAAAATACGTCTCATTGACATTGTAAGATTCTAGCCACAAACTACCATATGGTGTCTTCGACATAAAATAAGTTTGAAGCCCAAAACTCCTAAAACTACCAGCTAAATTCCTTCAATTGTTTTTGGAGTATCCATTGGGGGTGCAGATTGGTTGCTAACTACTAAGGATAAGACCCCTTGTAAAATTATTAGCTCAATGAATGAGGGAAGGAAAACACATATCATTCAGTATGTTTTTGCAATTATATCTTCAAAAATATTTGGTAATCAACTGGAACAATATAATAAAAATATATTCATAATTCTATTAGTGAGAAAAAAAAATTGGAATATGTGTCTTATAAGCAATCAGAGAAGTAAAATGCTTATTTTTTTGAACCTGAACTGTAAGATCTTAAAAATGATAGCCTTGTTAGTACTAATCTAAAATTGTGTAGTGACGGATAATATGTGTTTCTTGACGTATAAGTGACAAATAAACATGTGCTTCACTATCATGGTTGTTAATGTCTTGCAACATCAGTTCTAGAGTGTAGAACTCAAAAGAATGTATAAGGGTTTTCAATGAGATAAATTTGTTTTTGTTGATTATGAGTTCTAACCTACCGCTAGGGATTTTCTTCTTACAAAATTTTCTCTATGTAATTTAGCTATCTACTGAGTAGTATATGTATGTTTATATATAAGCAAGTGGAGGGAGGTAGAAGGTAAAGACGGGACTCATGATCTCTTATAGAGGGTTGAACTCATCTTTAATCATTTCTGAGTAATGCTCTTCCCTTGAGACTCTCTCACTTTTTGGCCCAATTGATGGCCTTGGCCACCTAGGCCATGGTCCAATCTTTTGGGGCACAATAGATCCCTGGGTTTTAAATCCAATTTTTAATGGCTGAGGCTATGAAGCTTCAACCCTTTCAACCAAGTGGCCCATGTTTCCACAAAATATTTATTCATCCGTCCCATCAACATTCACCTGTCCCATTCTATCTGTTGTTTATTACCTTTGTAATATTTATTGGGTCTAACAGACCCAATAAGGTAACATAAATATCGATGTAATACCCTTAAAGGGTTAACGGGATTTTTCCCTCAAGAAATAAGGAACGTGGATTCATCTTCTCTCTTATCTTCTCGCCATCTCTCTCTATTTTCTTACATCCGATCGTCTACTGCCTAAGGAGAGCTTATACTGCATCTCTCTTGCTTGCTCTTTCGTTGCTTGAGTAAAGGACGTCTACTGCACTTCTACCTACAGTCTATACATTTCCTACAGTAAGCAGAACTCCATTGGCGAGGTTGGTCACCTACAAAACCGCAGAGGTAAGTCTCGAGGCTCCGATTGACCACTTTCATCTGCCTATTCATTTTCGGGTGGTAGGCGGAGTTGTGGCGAAGTTGGGTGCCTTGGCTAGAATCTGCTCATGAAGATGCTGCCCCGATTGGAGATGATGGAAGTAGGTGTCCCGTGCAGTTCAATGACCTCTCTGGTGAACTTGTATGCCACCTCCTTGGCCGAGAATGAATGACAAAGGCTGAGGAAGTGGGCGTATTTGCTGAGGCAGTCCATCACCACCAAGATCGTGTCGAGGCCATTGGACTTGGGCTGGCCTACGATGAAGTCCATAGAAATGTCTTCCCAAATACACATTGGTGTGGGGAGAGGCTGGAGGAGTCCAACATGAGCAAGATGGGATGCTTTAATCTGCTGGAAAACGTGGCATCCGTTGGCGAATTGTTTGATGTCGGGCTTCATACTAGGCAAGAAGAAATGTGGAATGATGCGTTTGTATGTCTTGAGAATCCTCCGTGGCCCGCATTGCTATGGTGTGGAATTCTCTCAGAATGGCCGGAATGAAGGTTGAGGACTTGGGAAGCACCACCCTGCCATCATAAAGCAACATATCATTGTAGATGGTAAAGTGCGGTGAAGAGGCCTGGCCTGCTTTGATGGCGTGGACGATGGCCGCAAGCTTGGGGTCTTCCAAAACCTCGCGACGAATCGTTGGCAGGTCGCCCCAATGTGACTATTATATTGCCCCAGGAGCGAGGTTGTCATGGGTGGAAATGGGGGACAATGCATCCGCGGTGACATTCGAGCGACTGGCCTTGTCCTGAATGAAAAAACTGTACCCCAAGAGCTTGAAATGCCATTTGTTGTAATCGCCTTGGACTTCTCGTTGCTCTAACATATGCTTGAGACTTTGCTGATCCCTGCGTATGACGAAGGGCTGGAAGAGCAAGTAATGATGCCATTTGCGAACGGCGAGAACGATACCCATGAACTCCCATTCATAAGCCGAGCGAGTATGAGCGGTGGGCGGAAGAGCTTGACTGAAGTAAGCTACGGGCTGATTGTGCTGCACTAACACAGCGCCCACTTCGGTGCTCGACATATCTCTTTCCAGCAAAAATTCAGTCGAGAAGTCGCGTAGAATAAGAACTAGGGCAGTGGAGAGAGCGTGCTTTAGCTGGTTGAAGGCAGCCTGAGCTTCGGCCGACCACTCAAACATGCCTTTCTTGAGGAGGCGCATCAGAGGCCATGCAATGGTGGCGAAACCCGCCACAAACCATTGGTAATATCTCTCCAAGCCAAGGAACCCTCGGAGGTCCCTTAAGGTGAGGGGGGTCAGCCAATCATGGACTGCTCATAACTTGTCTGCATCCGTGGCCATGCCTTCCAAAGAAACCCAATGACTCAAATACTCGAGCCGGTTTTGGAGGAAGAAACACTTTTTTGTGTTGACATAGAGGGCACGGGCGTCCAAAAGTTTCATGACTTGTGATAGGTGGTCGATGTGGTCGTCTCGGCTACAGCTATAGATTAAAATGTGGTCGAAGTAAACCAACATGAACCTTTAGAGAAGTGGCTGGAAGACGAGGTTCATCAAGCTTAAAAGTTGGCCGGCACGTTAGAGAGCCCAAACGGCATGACCACATACTCATAATGCCCCAAATGAGTCTTGAACGTCGTCTTGTTGATATCGCGGTCGTGCATTTGGATCTGATGATAGCCAGATTTGAGATCCACCTTGGAGAAGTACAACATGCAATGTAGTTCTTTGAGCAGCTCATCGACCACCAGAATGGGTAACCGGTTGGGGAAAGTGATTTTATTCAGAGCACAACAGTCGACGCAGAAATGCCATTGGTTGTCTTTCTTGCGAACCAGAAGTGCCGGGCTCAAATAAGGACTGCATGAGGGCCAGAGAAGGCCTGCATCGAGTTGCTCCCGTACCAACTGCTCCAGCTCATTTTTCTGACAATGAGAGTAAGGGTAAGGGAGAATTGAATGTGACCGTACTTGGCAGAAGGTTGATTTGGTGATCCAATGGGCGCCAAGGAGGAAGGCCCCCCGGGTGGTGGAAAACCTGAGGGAAGCGTTGCTCCAAGTAGGCATGTGCGTCTGCCGAAGCAGATGATGGCAGCGGGGAGTTTGGAGGAGAGATATACATGGTGATTGTAGAATGCAATGCATTAACTCTTCATGAGTTGAGATGAACCCTAAACGTACCTCATCATGAACATAAGGACAATCTAGTTTCATGCGCTTGGCCTCTTCATAAAAGGTGGGATTACTAGCTATGAATATTATTAATTGATCATTATGATACCTAAGTGGGATTGGTGATCGAAAGCATCTCTCATATTTATCTTATTTGGACCATTCTCGCAAGTCAACTCAGCCATGACTCTATACTGAACTTCTGCACCTGATAAGGTGAATGCTTTTTGTTAACTTGGTCTACGTATCACCATAATACCCCCAAGATAAGTATGATAGCATATGGTGGGCTTTTTCTCCCCCTTTATTTCTGAAAGCCTATATTTGAGCCGGCCTCGAGGCAAAGTTAGTTATTCTACCTGAAAAGTGAGGCTATAAATAGGCACTTATTATGTACCTTTGTCCTGGCCATGATGTGGATCCTACATGA
Organism: Wolffia australiana; assembly: GCF_029677425.1. Classification (NCBI taxonomy): domain Eukaryota; kingdom Viridiplantae; phylum Streptophyta; class Magnoliopsida; order Alismatales; family Araceae; genus Wolffia; species Wolffia australiana. Next base: position 6,528,031 of record NC_135841.1, on the reverse strand, counting down.
TCTAGATGACAAGGCCTACCATCTACTCAACACTTGGTCCTGAAGGTTAAGTAGATGTGATTCACAAGGAGTCAATGTTGGTATGTTCCTATCAGCAAATACTTGTTATTATGTGTCTCCAAAATTGATACAGGATATAATGGAAGAAGGGGTTGGTTCGCATCCGATCTTGCGCATTACTTCTAGAATACATATGGCATATATCTGATGATGTGTTGAGATCTTCAAATTAAACATCAACAGAGTGGTAAGGTTGCCCAAGAACCAAAGCACAAAAAATTTGAGGCTAGCGCCCCTTGGTGGTTTCATCACTACCATTGACAAATTTATCATCCACATTTACTTCAACGATGACACTCCCTTGAGTCATCCTTCATAGAAGTATGGGATTAATTAGACTGGTAACAAAATTATAATTTATAAGTAGGCAATGAAACTCGATGAACCAAGAATGATGAATTAAATTCAAACTATATATGGCAAGTATACATGCAATGTCCTCCATGAGAAACATACCTTAAAGGTTGACTTAAATACTTGCTCCATTAATTAGCCTAAATGAAATACATTGGAGATATCTAACTTGTGAAGGCACCATCCATCAAAGGTTTCTCATGATATGAGGACCTGGATTGAGTTGAGATAAATCATATGAGAGCAGGTCTTAGCATAACAACTTTTTATGCATGAGTAAAACTCTGAAATAAATGTGCTTCATGGATAGCCAGTGTGTGTGGATGAAAACCCAGTTAAAGGGACAATATTGACATCAATAGGACATGTTATGAACTCCTAGGTCATAGTTCCGTTAGAGAACAATATTTTAGGTATATACAAACCTTATAATCAGAAAAACTTTAATTTCTAAATATTGTTATTGAGTGTTGACTATGAGGTGAGGCATAAGTTTTAGCACAATAACAAGGTGTGCAGCGATGACAGGAAGGAAGTTGTAAATAGGATGGAAAGTTAAAAACCATTTATAAGGTTTGATGATGACAATTTTGGACATTACATAAAGGATGGAGAAACAACCTGAAATGGAGAGTGAGATAGTATTAATGTAGGTAGGGAGGTGGGCGTATGAAGGGAACAATGGGTAGATGGCAAAATGCAAAGAGATAAGAGAGAGAGAATGTAGGAGAGGAAAAGCCAAGAGGAAAGGGCAGGAGTTGCAGAGGGTTGAAATAAAAGAAAAGAATTTTCCCCTGAAAGGTGACATCAGTAGAGACCATGTAGCGACAGTTAGTGGGAAAATAGTGGTGAAACCCTTGTATGGATATTAGAGTAATCGACAAAGACACTTTTAGTTCATGGAGTGTCATCTTAGAGATATTAGGGATATGATTGTAAAAAAAGGTTATACACTTGAAACTAGGGAGGGAAGGTGTAGCAGAGTGGTATTGGCTTGAGAATAGTAAGAGGAGGGGATATATCTAAATAAATATAAGCAAAATTTTGACCCAGCTAAGGCATGGAAAGGAGAAACGGTGGTGTTTACCAAGTTTCCATAATTTAATGGATAAACACACAAATCCGAGGACTTATCGAAGGTGGGAGCTCCCAGGATGGTCAAGCTGTTTGTGCCAAAGGAGAGAAGGATCCCAACTAGATAGGGGGTAGTGTTGATATGCTCTAGCAGTGGGTCTATGCTCGAAGGAAGGTCGGAGCCGGGCCCATCACGCACGCCCCGGCCCAAACTGCATCAACTCCTACTTAAAGACCTCTCCCGCGACCGGGGGAGGCAGGCATTCACCAGTAAGGTCTACCACTTCTCCTTCCCATCCTCCCTCTCCAGGTTTCCTCACTCTATTTCTCTCCCGTGGTTCATAGGTCGACGCGCCTCTCCTGCGCTCGAGCCAACAGCCACACTTCCCCGACCATTCCCATTTCTCTACTCTCTACCCCGGGAACCTTCTCCTCTACCCCCACTCCAATTGTGTTATTGACATTGAATCTTGAGTATTTCTGTTGAACGTTGGTTTACAATTGTCCCTCCATACGTTCCGGGAGGGGAATCGTATCAACTAGTATCAGAGCCCTCATTCACCTAGATTCCGCTGCCCTCATCATGGAACCCAAGTTGGCGCAGGGATTCTCCTACCACAGTAATGAGACGTTGAGGAAGACCATAACCGACGCGATGGCGCCCATTGCGGTCCAGGTGCAAATACTCCTGGCGGCCCACCAGCAACAACTCGCACTGGCATCGGCAGCCCCGGCCGCCATCGAGCCTCGGGGGAAACGACGCCTGCACGGCAGCGATTCACGGAGGCATTGGGCAGCTAGCCCCTGGCATTGAAGAACTGATGATAGCATACTCCTCTGACGAGGATGGTGACCAAGATGGGCAGCTACCGCCGCCCCCACCGCCCCCCAATCGCCGCCGTTTCCACTCTGTCATCACAGATCCCTCGACCGACATGGGGGGTCGACCGGCGTCGTACAACCGTGCTGCCACAAGCACCATCTTCCACGGGCAGGCCGATGCCCTATAGGAACAGGGTCCAACCCCCTCCGCCACCACAGCTGGCCCGCGAGGACGGGTCATCTTCCCCGCGTTGGCAAACTCTAACAGACCGCAGACAAAGGGAAAGGGGGCTTGAAACCCTGGTCAAACCTCACGGAACAGGCAGCTGGGCCCCTTTCCCCGTTCGGGGTGAGGTTGGCCTGTTTTCAAGGGACGGGGGGGGAGGGGGGGGCCAACCGCTGTTGGGGAGGGCCCAAATTTTACCCGAGCGGGCCGGGCCATTCCTACCTGACCCAGCCTGGACCCAATCGAGACCCCCCTGCTTGGGACGTGGGGGACCAGGGCCGGGCTGCAGCCCAGCTGGGTCCTTTGGGAATCCATCAAGACTTGACTCACACGGGGTCAGCCTGGGGGATGAAGAGTGCGAGTTTGACGTGGCATCGGACGCGTCTTGGCGCCCTCCACCTCGCCTCTCTCAGCAAGATCATACAAAATTCTTCGAGGGCCACCTCAACAGGGGTCGACCTCAGCTCCGTGTGGTAGAACCTCTCATTTTCTTGGAGGGAGACCTGGATTGTTGGCTGCGCCGTCTCGAGCAATACTTCCGCTCTGTGCCTGCTGACAACGCCAACGCTTGTACATCACGTTGTCATACTTGAACGGCAAGGCAGCAACATTGTTTTGCTACATCAACGACCGCATTGGCTTCCAGGATTTGATGGACTTCAAGCGACAGCTCAACCATCATTTCGGCATCCATCCTCATGTGGCGTATCGTCGTCTCGTCCGTCTCCAGCAGACCGGCACCGTGGACGAGCTGGTGGCATCTTTCATGGAGCTGGTGGGATATTTGCCACCCCTCACACACGATGCTGCCATGCATGCTCTCTATGCTTCCCTTCGTCCCGCTCTCTGTGCTGAAGTGAATCGGCTCCGGCCCCGCACCACGAACGAGTTGATTGATTACGCAATCGAGGTAGAATCTACGCTCGCCGAGCTGCAAAACTCTGAGAATCGTCGAGCAGCGTGACCTTACGGGGCTCAGGACACTGCGCCACCTTGTCAATCAGTTGTTGCACCCGGGGGCCCAAATGGAGTGCGAGAACGGCCTCCTCTGGCTCGTCACCTGAATCTCATGGAGGAGGAGTTCCTTCGCCGTCGCGCTCAGGGCCTATGCTTCTACTGCAACAAGCGATTCACCCCGGGCCATTGTTGCCGCTGCGACCTCTGCATCCACATCGTCATGCATCACCAAGAGGCCCCTGAAGCTCCCCCCGGGAGCTGGATGACTCTGACTCCTAGGAGGAAGCCCAACCGAAGATGCCCAACTTAATGTGGTGCATGTGGAGTCCTTGGTTGCCCTCCATATCACTTCCCCCCATGCCCTTCAGATCCAGGGGGCGATACTAGGACGCATCGTGTGGGTCGTCATTGACACTGGTGCGACGGCCAACTTCATTTGCGACGGACTCGCACTCCAACTGAAGCTTCCGTTCAGCAGCGCGCTGCACTATCAGATTCAGTATGGCAACAGCACACTCACACAAGGGGACGTCCAAGTCGCAGCGGTTCCCATTGATCTCCAAGGGTACACGGCTGTTGTCACCCTTCTACCAGTCTTCGACCTCAGTACCGATGTCATCCTGGGGTATCCCTGGTTGCGCACGCACGGGTTGACCCAAGCGCATCGGGACTTATTCCTTTTGAAATTTCAAATCGACGGAGTATGGCATACCTTGGAGGGGGACCCCACCAAGTCCTGCTCTCTCGAGGCACACCACCAACTCACTCCTTCTCCCATAATTTCTGTCCCCTCTTCTTCCACCTACTCACCTTCATTATATTTCACATTTTTACCTTCCTTATCTTCTACACCACCTTCCACCACTTCATCTTTCTTCTATTTCAACTCTTCAAATTGCTCTTATAAATTAGCTATTTGCATGAGAACTATGAGTTCCTCATTCCAAAACAATAATAACATTCAGTAAGTTGAGACGTAAGAAGGTCACAGTTTTTAATATTATGATATACCATAAAACGAAAGTATGTCTGCCCAAAGCCTTTGTTGGATTACGTGATCGTAAAAATTACTGACAGGCAGTTAAATGGGTGTTTTATAATATTACCACTTATATATTGTAATATTAAAATTTACATTCATGGATTAACACCCCATTATTCTTATTGCTGAGATACTATTTTAACCTAGAATAAAACCAACCTAGTCGGTTTCATAATTCATCTGAAAAAAGACACTCAGACTTTGAATGCTCTTTTTCCAGATTTAATATATTTTTTATATTATAGATTCAATGATTACACTTTAGACTCTCATTTTACAATACTATCTGAAGATCTCTGACATAGGGGCATCTTAATCTCTTCTATTTGACTCTTACCTATGACGAGCTTTAAATAATCCTTTCATAATTAGGTCTCTGAAGATTATACTTCTCCAACCCTCCTCTTAAAGTATCCTGTACAATTATTTCTAAATTCAATCATTTAACCTGAAATTTAAGTCTAAATTCATCATAGTTTTATCCTTAAATAGTTCAAATACTTCACCAAAACAAAGAATATTCTGCTTCAGGAAATATTGCATACATTATTATGAGAATTTGAACTCAGTAAAAGACTTATAAAACATATTTTTGTCCATTTTGGCCTTAAATAGAAAGTTAGAAATAAAATCTCTACAATATTTAACTTTACATCAACAAGGACTTAATATTTTTTCCACAAATTACTGCAATTATAGAGGAATCCCAAATTTACTTTAATGTAAACTCACACAGAGAGCAATGCTAAATCATCTACTTCTAGAATTTATTGAGAGGACAAATTTCCCTACTTTAAAACATATTTTAAGAGAATAATATAATACTTCTAGTGCACTGCGGATTGGAGATAAAATATGAATTAATTCTTTAGGCAATTTTATGGAAAATGAGTATTAGAAACTCATAATTCTGTGAAAGAGAGTTAAAACATTTGGTATTGTGAAAACTGGATTGAGAGAATGAATTGATAATGCGGAAAAGCTCACAGAAAAAGCTATCAAATTTTTAGTCCTCTGAACTTTTTAAGAGAAAAATCTCAACTAATGTTGTAAAAGAAATTTCCAGAAAAATATTGAAAATTTTTGCTTGATATTATATTTGCAAAAACTTAAATTTCCAATGCAGTATAATATTAAATATATGAAATATTAAATGTCATTGAATCTTGGATATATTATTTAAATCAAGAATATGGAAATCACATGATCATAATTTACCAAAAGGATCAGAAATCATTTTTTCTATGATTAAAATATTTCATGGATGCATGATTGTAAGTTTAAGATATTTAGAAATTATCATAATTCTTATAATCAAAGACTGCTTATAAGACTACCAAATTTTTTCTTAAAATCTTGAGGATATTCACCAAACTCCATTCTGAAATTTTTAAGTAATGATTCACGAGGCTTACAAATCCACATCGTAAAGATATATCCCACAAAAGATTTTACTTGTGTAAAGAGATGGAAAAAATGAATCATCATTGATAATACAATCTTTCCATGCCATGACTTTTGTAATTGTTTTAATTGATATTCAAAGATAGGAGGATGTATTTTTGATTGCGTAGAAAGAGAGATCACTAGTAAGGAACAGAGATAGAGAGAGGATTACAGAGCAATAAAGCATCATCATTGAGAGAGAGAGCACCACTGAGTAAAAAAGCACTGTCCACCATCGAATCACACCACTTTTGTTTAAGCCAATAAATCTGACATCTACCAGCCTGTCACAAATGGTTCCTTTTTAAAATTCCTTTCTGTCCCAATCTGCATTTTAATTCAGTTAAATCATGTAAGGGACATTTGGCCAATTAAATACAATGCTCTCTAACTTCATAAAGAACCACTTGAATACTAAATATTAGAAGTTAAAACACAGGGAATGTTCGAATATGTCCCTTAATAAACAATGACCATGTGATGTATCACTCCACTATGGGAAACCATGACAAAGGATGTCATGAGTAAATAGTATTTAAAGACATTGTATACTGAGGCCTGATTGCTTAAATTGAGATGACTCAGTCCTAGACGTATGTTTGGTTCATTCTCATTTAGTCTGGTCTCCGTCCAGATAGGTTGACTGGTTGATGTTCGTGTCAAAATTACAAATTCAATGTCAATCTTAGAAAATATTTTAATTAAATCTTATAAAATATGTTCCTAATATAAGGGTTCCATTGAAATGAAATGAACAAGTTACTTTGCAATCATTGAAATGAATTTATAGTTTTTTGCCCAAATATATGCTTCCATTGTAGTGTGGAATTTATAGTTTTTTTCCTTAAGGTAATCATCAACTTCAGCCCTACTAGATATCAATATTTTACTTTCACTCATTTTTTCGAGTTTGATTACTTCGAAATTCAATTTTGAGTAGTTGTATCCTCCATATTCATCTGGTGGCTTGAGTTTGATGGGCACTGGGCAGGAATCTCTGTAGAGAGGTTATATAAATTTATAAATAATGAAATATTTCTCATCATTGAGGATGAACTGAAACTTTCTTCTTGGATCTATAATTATTGCAATGGTAGACATGGGCTTAATTTCTGAGAGCCTGATAGCTAATGGCTTCTCCTTCATTACATTTTATACACTTTTAGGCAACCTAATTTGTTCAGCACCCATTGGTAATCTTGGGGTGCTTGACAAGGATTTTCCATTGCATCAATTAAAAAAGAACAATTGATCAAGGAAAAGTTGATGCACCGTAAAATAATAAATAATGTAATTACATGTGCTCTGAAACAACAAAAAGTTACCTCTAGAAATGTATAAGTTATTATGAAAATATTTTACAATAAATCCCACTCTTCAGCATGATGGAATAATTGATTCTATTTGTATTCAGATAATCACTGGCAATTTTGTCTAACATTTTCCTCATCTCTCAGACTTCTTAAACAATATTTTCATGAAGTGCCACCTTGTGGAGATACTTTCAATGAAAATATAATTATTTTCCACGACTAATTCATGGAATAAATTTTGATAGCTATGAACCCTTTGTGGTGAAGCTGCAATGTGAGGTTTTGGGAGCCTAAAAACAAATTCTGTAAATCAAAGTTTCATGTTATTCAAGGCATTATTACCATGTTTTTATTTGAGGATAAACTAAACTCGTGGAACCTATGATAAAGTCAATTGCACATCTGTTTTAAGCCTTGCTGCGGCGCTAAGTTGAGAACATGAGCGAGATGTGGTGCGTGATACTGGTTGAAAAAATTTGAGCTGTTGTCCTTTTAAGACCTTTCTAAAGCATCGACCTTAGTTTTTATCATTTCTAGCATTATCACTTGTGATAGTAAACACTTAAAAAAAGAGAGAATATAAATTCGATAGGAATCAAGGAGAAAGAATTCATAAATGATTATTTACCTTTTGAATGAGGTTATAATCCTTCATAATGGAGTGCACAACCTATGTCAATTTTACTACTTGATGAGATCCAATTAAGTATTGAACAGTGAAAGCATGTTTAAATAGCTGTTATCCATCAATAATCCAATACACAAAACTTCCAAGTATAGAAACAATATAGGAGGTGGTCTAAGTGTCCATAATAAATGTCATTTTTTCAATGAGGCTGATAAATACTTTAATCTAAGATTTTTCCTCTTCAAACTGTTCCAATGGGATACATCATATTGTCTTTGGAATTGGAATGGTTACATTGTCTTGCATCATGAGTTAACCGAATTTTTTATACTTTTGGTGATCCATAGTTGAAAACATCATATCTGTGCTTAAATGAGGTCCTCATATTCTTATTTCATTTGGTCTAAAGTTCTACACATCAATTTGTGTGCATTGAAATACTAACCCAAAAAGGTTTCACATTAGTAGAACTTTTTAGCTCCCTATGAACTTGGATCATGGAATTTCGCAAGTGGTTCCACAACTTTGTTGTGATACCAGTCTTGTCATGTTTCTCCATCACATCCCTTATTTTACAAAGCTTACATTTATAATCTCCATTACTATTTTTGGTAAATTACGCCAATACAGTATAGGGTTTTATATCTTGACACAAATCAATGTCTTTGATAGTCAAATTATATATTTAGTGTAAATCATCTAGTGTTGATTAGAAGTGTAAAACATACTCCCAATTAAAGATCATAAAATAAAATATAACTCCAAAATAACTCCTCTTTAGCCAACTCCATTTATTCTAAGAAGGTTATAGTTCTAAATAGGAATAAAAATAATAGTGAGAGAGTGAGAGGGACTAGAGTCTAAAAGTGAGATTAGATTGTGATATCAGAGGGGGAGATTGTGTGAAAAAGAGGACGAGAATAAGAAAGAAATTCAAAAGAATAAGAGAGTGTGAAATAAAGTGGTGTGTGTGATAGCGGGAGAGAGTGAGAGAGGGATAGAGGGGAGGAGGGACCAAATCATAGGGTGAGAGTGTGAGAGTAAGAATTAAAAGAGCGAGCATGAAATGAGAAGAGTGAGAGAGGAATAGAGACAGATAGAGTGAGGAAGTTATGGAATAGCGAGAAGGAATGAGAGAGTGGTAAGGAATGAAAAAGTGACAAGGATGAAAGAGCGAGTGGGAAGAGAGTGTGAGAGTAAAAAGGATTGAGAGGGTGAGACTATGATAGTGTGAGAGTTGGAGGGAGAGAGGGAAAGTATAAAGTGTGATAGTGAGAGGGAAATATTGAAAGGTATACAGCATGATAGTGTGATAACGAGAGGGAGAGAGTAAAAGGTAGAAAGTGTGGCAGTGTGATAATGAGATGGAGAGAATGTGAGAGTGAGTGGCCTATAGTGTGAGGGTGAGATAGTCAGTGTGAGAGTGAGGGGGAGGAAGAGTGAGAAGAAATGAGAGAAAGAGAGAGCGAAAAATAAAATGAGAGGATGGAGAGAGGGAATGAGTGAGAGTGCAAAGACTGAGGAGTGAGAGGATGAAAGAGCAAGAAATATATTGAGAAGAGTAAGATGAAGAGAATGAGAGAGAGAGGGAGAGAGTGCTGAAACACCACTTTGTTCCTCATCTATGCCTTCTCCTCTCTCTATCTCTATATTTTTTCTAAATCTCTCTTTATCCATATATCTATCTCCCTCATTCTTCTCTCTCTCTCTATCTCTCTCACTCTTTCATCAGCAACATATGAAGTACAGGGGAGACAAAAGGAGGGAACATTGAGAGAATGGGAGAGTAGTATAAGGGGAAACAATGAGTGAAATAACGAGAGAGCAAGGTGGAATGAATATTGAGATAGATAGAGAGAGAGAGTGAGAAACGAATCAGGATGAGAGATTAGGAGAAATAGAAAAGGAGAGACCAAGAAACAAAACCACGCTGAGAGAATGAGGGAGATAGAGAGGGAGAGTAAGAAAAGATGACATATTGAGAGAGATAGTGAGATAGAGAGGGAGAGTGAGAAATGATGACATATTGAGAGAGATAGTGAGATAGAGAAGGCTTATTATGTTGGGAAGTAATGTTGGCACTTATGGTGATTACTGTTGGTGCAGATGGCACCGATGATGCAGGTATCTGTCACCGGATTTCAATATGGATTACTACAAGGAAAAATAATTGCAGCCCTAAGATGGGACAATGAGAGATTTTTCTCTTTCTACAATATACCAATAATAACAACGTCAATGATACTAAGTATTATTATGTTCGGTCTTTGATCTGCTTTTTCATACAAATGAAAACCAGACCAAATGTTAGGTAATCCCTAAAAGATTGACCACCAGTCCACTTCAGTCTGAACTTTGGTCAAACCTTTGAGCTTCCGTACCTGTAAGTAATAAATAAAATGGGAGGCAGAGTTGTCACTCTATTCTTGAACCTTTTTTTACTAAATCTATGACCATTCTTTATCATTGTTCCTTGTGGAAACGATCTGTACTCATCACTAGCCAAATACCTAAGTACGGTTAGATATTTTTTTATTGAATAATCCCAATTACCAACGATGAATTAAAGCCCTAAATTTGAGATTATCAATTGTCAAATGTGATAATGTTGGAGAAAAAAATGACTGGAAACATTGTCAACAAGGTCATATTTATAGCTGACATGATGATGTGGTATTGAGGATGATGACCATAAAAATAGTATGAGAGACACTAATGTTGACGCCATAATTTATATTAAAGATTTCATTAGGGATAACATCTGTAGCACCAGAATTTATGCCATTGAACTTTTTGTTGACTTTGAAGTGAGATTAAATATTTTTTAACAGTGGAATTTGATTGAGAATGGCCTTGAGGTAGGGTGCTACAGGTTTTATCCCTAGTCAAAATTCATTATCTAATTTCTCAACTAGGGTTCGCCCAACCTATATCCGTCCGTCATCCGGTATCAGACAACCGATATCCGAGAAAAAATGGGACAGTGCCGGATATCGGATATTGGACGATATCCGTCTCTGAGGGGTAGACGGATATCGGTACTGGATACCGTAGGTAGAGGGACGCGACAGGTACCGGATGCTGGATATTGGTTTTTCGATATCCGAATATCGGAACCGGTATCGACTGTAAAAATACGATTTTCATATCAATGTATGACTTATGTACATTAGCATCAAATGGTTTTAATCTATTTTCAATCTCAGTTAATATATAGAGTGTAAATTTTTTATTTTCTTCCATATGGGATAACAGGATTTGACGTGTAATGTAAACTCAGAATCCCGTTATCCCACATGGAAGAAATTAGAAACCTTTCTCTGTATATATTAAATAAGTCCGAATATACATTAAATGGTAAGATTCTATTTAAATCTATACTCGCCATATTTAATGGACATCATATTTTTTTATTATTTAGTGCGTCATCCCCAATAAATAGAAGTAAAAAGTTCTATTTTCTTCCATATAGGATGAAGGGATTCGGAGTGTAACACCAAACCTGAATCCTGTTATCCCATATGGAAGAAATTAAACAAAATTGGCTGTATATATTAAACGAGATGTGTAAACAATAAAAAAACTCATTTATTACTCTCTTGGCCACGTTAATTGCTGAATACATATAAGTTAATAATATTTTTAAGTATACTTTTGATGTGGATATCGAAAACCCATATCCACACCCGATATCTGATGTCATCATCCTCCCCCCTGAGATGGAGACGGATGCCGACATCGAGACGGATATCGGTATCAGATATCGGCACTATAGCAACCAATATCCAATACTGATATCCGATATCTGGATATCAAAAAGAACGGATATCGAAAATTGCCTTTCCGGTATCCGATACAGCATCCATCCCGATACCGACATCCGGTACCAGTACCGGGACGGGCGAAAACTATTCTCAACATACTATCCAAAAAAATCAGAAAATGTGTCTGATAATGATAACGTATATCAATAATAGATATTGTTAGGTGGTCTCTAACTGGGTTATGACATCGACTATCAGTAAGCCGATATCGATAAGGAAAATTTACATCATTTAGTGGATACCAATATTCAATAAAGTTTATTTTTAGAACCTTTTATCAGATACCATTAAATTTTTTTGATAGAATATAGTGATTAAAAATAAAATTTCATAATGTATAAATTAATATCATTAATAAGGTTATTGTAAAGTTATTAAATTAAGGATGATAATTGTGTGGGTTAGACATTTGAGGAATGAAAAAAAATTGAAGGACACTTTGAGAACTCGATAGGATATGTTCAAGATGAAATACAATGAGACACCTAGGATGAAAGAAATGTTGAACTAGAATAAAGATAGGTGTGTTAAAGACTAACTGATGAAATACATATTCTAGAGAGAGTTAATGATACTTGGATCGTGGGATTGAGGCCAGAATTTGTTTCATTCATAGAGCCACCCATTTCTACTTATGTCTATTATGTTGAATGGGTCAACTTTTGGCTCGACAATGCGGCCAACTTGATGTTGAATTGATTCAACCATCACCTCTAAGAACTTTATTGGCTCCAAAATATGCATCAAATCCACAAGGAAGCAGGCCTTAGTCCTAAACCAAGATGTGTGGCTCAATCATGGAGTCAATCAAAGCTAGGTAAGGAGGCCTGCAATAATCTCTTGGCACTCATTCGGACAAATGCCTTATGTTCCTGGAAGAACAGTTTGACTTCACATCTGCGTTGTGCATCATTCATTACTTCAGCATAATCATTGGTGTTGGAATCTTTTCCAGAATTTAAACTGACTGCGATTACATAGGAGTCTTTGGTTTGCTTTTCCACTCACTAAAGGAGGCTACACACACACACACTTTGACATGTTATGTGATAAATTAATTTCTAATATTGGAAATATACACATCTTAGAATAATTATATGCATCCTCTTATTAATTTTATCTTTATTTTACAGTAAATTCAACTTCCATGCATTAATTCTTAAAAATCTTCAACATGACTATTTCTTCCCTCTGAAATTCTATCTAGTGCTTGAAGGTCATTTAGTTATGTCATTTAGAAACTGATTTGGAATTATTATGGCAATAAGCTTTAAGTGCATTCAATAAAGAAAAAGAGAAGAGAAGAAGATCAATAAAAAAGGGTTTTTAAGTGGTCAGCTGAAGGAGGAGTCAGCAGCACTCAACCCAACCGTCTACTAGAAAGCACACTACACTCAATCAAGCCAGAAACTGGCAAGCACCACCACACAAGGAGCCCCAAAAACTAGCATACAAAGGGCCTGCAAAGAGGCCTAGACCAGGCCCATAGAGAGATACATTCACACACACAAGTGGGAAGTTTTTATTTAACTCGATGTATATATTGTATATGATTTTTGTAGCATTAATTTTCTTAGAATTTCCTGATATGTTATTAGATTTGCCTTTGTAAGTTTAAACTCTGTGTCGGGCTCATCTCTCTGGTGGTTTCATATAGCCTTAAATGCCTTGGGATGATTCATCAAGACAATCTACAACATACTCCATTCTATATGCAATAATACATTTTTGTGTTTGAAAAACAAATTAGTGCACAAAAAATTAACATGTGGTTTAGGCAAACAGATCCAACATGAAGGCCAACTCCTTGAGCAGCTCCCACTCATCATAAGAGATTCATCTAATTCCCTCTTGGTGTGAAGAAGGTGGCACTTGTATCAAATATGTCTTGTTTCATAATAGCCTCCTCAAGCATATCCTGTGGGCTAAGCCATAATGTCATCTAGACAAGTGCACGTAACTTTGGCTTCAACTTGGGCATCATACAAAGGTATGCATAATACATTTGTCACTTTGTAGTTAGATTAATGGCCCGAGTGAGTGTCCTTACCTTGCTCACCACCTTTACTAAAGAACTATAGAGTCTACATAATGAATTTTCCTTATTTTGACCATCATCCAACTCAGAGTCTCTATCATACAAGTTGGTTGTCTTTCTCACATTGCTCTCCGTCCTACTATGGTTGCAACAAAAGGGATATCAATATGTGTGCAATGGAATCTGTCGTCTAGCACTGAAACTCACATTTTGATCGTGTATTTTTCATCCAGGTATGGTCATCATCACTAGGCAAACCTGAAATGGAAAACATTATAGACAAATTTTCGTTCCAATAACTTAAATGTGATACATGAGGACATTTTTTAATATTCACCTTTGTGTCCAACTTGAATTTATCCCCATCATGCTTCCCGACCAGTTCTTGAATCAGGAGGACACACTCAAGATACTTCGAACAAGCATTGACCCAGTGAACGGTTTCACCCAATAGGGCACAACCATTCTCTGCATCCACCTGTCAACTGTGACTAATACCCAGCAAACATCGAATAACATTTGCTTGATCCCCACCTTCATCTTCTCAATTGCTTCATCATTCATGACTTGGCAACAATGCACTAAGAGAGCCCATCACAGTTTGTCTCTCATATCGCCATGCTTCCTTCCACGCATTAGACTCCACCCAATATTATGGAAAATTGGTGCAACAATGAAGGCAACTAATGACATTGTTTGTTTCCTCAATTGTTTGAACTCGCCTACTTGCAAGTCTTCATGTCCCATCATCCAAGACTTCCTCCAAATAATGTTGTGGGGTAGCATTCCATTCAACACATCATATTCTTTAGGGTCAAAAAATTGAAGTGTTGCCAAAATGTACTTGTACTACCATCCAATGGTTGCTTCACATAGACAATGTAGGTAACATTCTCGTAGCGATAAATTTCTCACTCATACATGTGATTTGTGACTAGTGTAAAATATTTAAGTATTAGGGACCTTTTCAAACATCAACAAACTTCTAAAAGCTAACAAGTTGTGTCTCCTTAAACTTCCCCCTCGGCTAAATTTTCCATCGTTGCATGTAATGCACTCTCCGTCTTCGATGTGACAACCATCAAAGTGAGCAATGGACACTAAACATCATATACAATTAGTAAGTAGAGACATAAAACTCAGGTACATTTGAAAATTGTTTATGAATACAAGGTGATATGCAGATAATTTCAAGATAAAATAACAAATCTACATCTTTAAAGAAAATGTTTAAGTTGCAACAAGTTAAGGTTTTTGTTCTTCAAATTAACATAAAATTCTTTGAAATAACATGAGAATTAAATGTGTGTGGCATCATTTTGTTTTTTGTCATCGTTTTCTTAGAAACACAATGTTTCATTCATGATTCTATTACAAAATACTTTAAAATTGATATTTCTCGACCACCGTTGTCACCACCTAGTCCTACTAATCATTCTCCCCACTTTGGTTAACCTTACCCAAAGTCTATTTGCCACCACTACCGCTGCCGATGCTTGTTTGTAACCACTGATGCCCTCTCCAGTAGCCTCTTCCCACGTCCCATTTGACGCCCCCGCTACTGATGGCTGTTCACCGCCATAGCCATTGTGCATGGCTGTTCACCGAACAATCAATATCGAGTCATTTCAAAATGTGATATCCGTTTGTGATATCGGATATTGAAACATCAAAAATGCATAATATTATGAACGCTAATGAACTAGAGACATGATAATGGATAAGTAAGAAAAATGTGTTTTCCATTATGATTATCTGATACTGGATAACAAATACAAAATTTATATAATGAATGGAATCTAAATGAAATAGTTTTCGATATTGCTATCGAACATCCACTTTTGTATCATTATCTGAATGGTAGCACCCAACCTTGACGTGGAAAAGGGATTAGTTAGTCTCAATAACAATGCAAAAGGGATCAACTAGACCATCTAATATTTTCAAGTGGAGCAAGTTCTGGATAGAGATCTAGTGGCAGTAGCTCAAAATGGATAATGTAACAGCCTCCACAAAAAAGTCGAATAAAACTAATAAACCAAAAAAGATAAAAAAAATTAAATAAATATGAAAATTAAACGTGTAATATTTCCATAAAAATAAATATTGAGCAATAGCTCTTTGTAAAAAGTCAAAAAAATCAGATTCCTACATCAAAAGTTATTAATCAAAGTAACAAATAGATAATCATGCCTCACATGGAGACACCTAATACAGAAAGGCCCATGAGGGAAAAACTAGATGCAAGAAGAAAATAAGACAAAGCAGCATCAAATGTACACCTTATCTTTTTCAACACTGAAAATTCCAAACCAATGAAAAGTTAACTTAAGGACAAAGCCGGACAATAGTGAGATAATGTTGAGACTTGGCTTATGGAAGTGATATTGCCATCATGTTTTTAAGATTATGGTGAGTTCCAATCTTCTTGATAGAGATGTGTCCATCACAGAAAAATCCTTTAATATAATGATAACGCATGCCAATAAGATTTTTTGCTCATAAAAATATAATACTTTGGCAAAAAATGGTACTCTTACTATGAAAATAGTACAGGGTCCCAGAGCTGAATGCATAATTCAGCAACGATTCCTTATATATAAGGATTTCTTCTTTAATAACCATATACTTTGCCTCCATTTTGAAGGTAGCAATAGTTGTTTATAATGTGGCCTCTTGTGATGTGGCATAACTACAAATGAGGAAAATGTATCATGTGAGATACTTTTAGCAAGATCACATATAATATTAGAGTTTCCAGACTAGTTATATTTTTTTGGGTTGATCCAATGGCAAACATAGATATGATGTTCCATGAAAATATTTAAAAAATCATTGGACTACATTATGAAGCACTTTTCCAATATACATTAACTCACCATGGTAACCATAAAATCATTGCATACATTGATGAGCCCACGGCACTATAGTACTTAACACATATAGAAGTTCAGCCTCATTTATGAGTGATCCCTCATAGTTAAAGAAAGAAATTTTTTTGAAGACTATAACAGTGCACTCGGTAGGGTTGTTATTGCCCTACCTCATTTTAAATATGATGCTTGCAGCCTCAAGAGCATAATCGTTGAGGGCAAAAACTTTCATAATGGTGAAGGTCCATTTTTATTGACGCAAGCTTTCCAAAGTTGGAATTTAATTTCTGGAAAATCATTCAAATCTTAAGAATTGATTAAGAACGTTTACTCACAGATGGAACCTGATCATATATTTTTCATAATTTTTTATAGTTTTTTAATCAGTTACATAAATGTAATTCTACCCATTAAGAATGGTCAAGAAAAGACGTTTTTAATATTGTCCCTATTCATGTACATGGACATCATTGTCTAAAGGTATGGTATGGAGAACTGTAAGATATGCCACATACTAATGAGAAATAGAGGTCGTACATCTAAGTTGGATTCTCGTCATACCTGTGAAGATAGAGGTAAATTTTCTCTGAAAATTTCCAAGAAGACTAAGTTCATTCTTGTAGCTTATGCTGCAAGAAGAATTTGTGGTTGAATAACTTCATCCCCAACCATATTTCTGTGATCTTGGACAGTATTCCATTGTTGTCCAATATCAATGATGCTATTGTACAAGGAAAAAGTCATGATCCCATTGAAAGTTCAGTAACATATGCTGGAGTTATTAATTGATTTGGTAGATCACTTCTTAGTGGAGATATTATGATGGAAAGAGTTTCATTAACAAATTAAATAACATAGCCACTAATAAAAGCAATTGATCTACATATTTTTTGCATCACTTGAAAGCTACATTCTTGATCTCTAAAACTTGTTGATCTTTATCTAAATGGGAGATTGGCTGAATTATATGATTTCAATGTGAATCATGCATCTGTATCTCATTTGAATTCATTAATTTAAAGTATATTCACTATTATTCACTTGAAATTTTTATAACTAAGTCAAAGGATATGTTGTGCAATGGCTAATGGATTATGAGGAGATGATACTACATTGATCATTTATCTTTAAATGTGTCTCGTATATATTAATATTCTCAGGATCTTTGATAAGGAGATCCAAATATTTGATACCCGTATGATGAGGATAGTTGATCCCACCATTTGTGTGAAGACAATAAGGAAAGATATTTGGTACACTTTAGGCAAAGAGTTTACTTAATCGGGCTCCATAAATCATTGGTTGATATTGTACATAACTAGTGATCAAGTTGATTCAATTCATGATCCAAAAAAAAAAATTGGATCTTAGACACAAATGACATCACAATGATGGGAGGATGTATTTTTACTATGACAAGGTATTACCTTATCATGTGATTCCACACAGTCTTAGCTTACTTTCAGAAATAAGTCTATGGATAATATTTTGTGTAAAAAATGAGAGTGTCCACACTCATTATCAGTAGATACAAACCCAAGGAGGAGGAATTTAGTAGAAATATCATAAAATTAGTATTTCTATGATTTTACAAAATAGGAATACTGATTACGGTTGATAGCATTGGGTTCTGTGGCCTTTTATTGATTTCTTGAAATTAAATTTCATGCAATGGAAGATGGAAACAAATTCATAATTTATCTATAAAAACTGTAGTCTCAAAATCTTGTGTGGAACTAATGCCACCATTAACTTTCTCCCTAGAAGAGTTTGTTCAAGCCTACATGTCTGACCTCTAGACACATCCACTTGATCAGCTCAACAATGGATCTCCTCTTGATCTTATTCAAGTCTTCTTGAACATCTATTTGATGATCCCACTATCGAGACTTTTATTAGTAAAAGGGGTTTTTGAAAATAGAAGACTGATGTCAGACGTTGTCAAAACGTCGCCCGGTCGTCATCGAGGGTAGCGGCTTGGTATCGAATTAGGATCTCACTCGGGCGACGACTGTCCGTGTCGTCCGAGAATGCTAATGGACAGGTAAGGATGATGACGTGCAATGCAAAAGTCCTATGTGTAGTACGTGCGTGCGTCGACGAGCGGTGGGTGCCGTTCCAGAGAATTGACGGGATTGCTCTAAGTGAGGTCAGACGGACCTCCTGAACCTCGCCCGAGAGGGTCGAGGGCGAGTACGTCGCCGAACAGGGGAAACCCCGCTACAGTGCTCACACGCGTCGGGAGAACCCGACTCGTACCGGGCAGGTAAGACTCTCGGTGAGTATTCGTCGTTTTCTCAACCTGTCTCGCGCTCACCTGTCTAACCCGAGCGCGGTGGAGGCAACACGAAAGTATACTAAAGAAAGTAAGAGACGTAAGGGCAGAGTGAGGGGTACCTGCGTCGCGCTGGAGATGGAATAATCGTACCAGGTGATTCCAGAGAAGCAGCGAGTCCGGTGGCGCCGACGTCGGACTGGGGCAGGGGGGTGGGCGTAGTAAGGGCGTAGACAGTGATAGGGGCAGTCCAGCAAATGCGCGATTCCGCGCGAGGGCGCCAACCGAGGCTGGCAGCGGTGGCACGACGATGGAGGGAGGTGTGCAGGCGGCGGGCGAGTGAATCCGCGCGGGGACGCCGAGCAGAGTCGTCGGTGGCGAGGGGCGATGGGGTGGAAGTTGGGCGGACGGCGGGCGTGGGTAAGGGCGTCCAGGAGCGTCGGGGCGGCAACGGCGGGTCTCCGGCGTCGGGGGCGGGGCGCGACCGGTTCTGGCAGGAGGCCGGCGGTGCGACCGAACTCCGACCGGAGGGCGGCGGCGCGGCAAGGCTCAGGTGGTGAAATGGCGGCGCAACAGGGCTCTTCTCTTTCTCTCTTTCTCCTTCCTCTTCTTCTTCTTCCTTCTTCTTCTTCTTCTTCTTCTTTCTTCTTCTTCTTCTTTCTTCTCCTTCATTCCACGACCTGACTCTTTAACTTCCACGTTAAAAAAACTTCCAAATTCAAGAAAGTTTTCCTTGGGCGCCCACCCCCTCCTTATATAGGATGGTGAAGATGGGCCCCCAAACAACAAAGGAAAAAAGAGATAAAAGAAAGAAAAGGAAGGGGAAGATAGGCCCATTAGCAGGGTTGGGAGGGGAAGATGTCCTCATATGGGCCTTCCCCTAACTACACTGATAAGGAAAACAAAAAGGAGATAGAAATGGATAAATCCGACCAAGAAGTGGCGCGTGCGTCGTGCCGAGTACCAGAACTCGGGGTCACGCGTCGCTACGGCAGCTCGTCGTGTCGGCTGGGCACGTGTCGGTGGCGGGCTCGGTGACGACGGTGGCTCCTCGCGTGCCAGGTCGATGGCGTCCGGCGGTGCTGCGCCATCAAAGACAATGGGAGCTGCCTATATGCGGCTGGCGTGCTCACCTAAAATGGGTGTCTCACTCTATTTAATTTGTTTTATAACATTTCATAAAAGCCCTCTTAACCTTTTTATATCCACTAATGTCATATGTGTGACATGATAAGCCCATATATTACTCTACTTATTAACTTAATGGTCAAGTCATATGTATTGGACAATCTTATTAATTATTTATACTGAAATTCAGATAAATTAATCAGAGGGATTGATTAACCCAGTTGATAGGCTAAGTTTCTAACCAGTGGAGAGCCAAGATATACCTCATTCTGTCAAAGGTATAGAGCAGTGATCACTCTCATGAACCATCGTCATCATCAGTTATGATATGTTTATGATCACTCATCCGCTTGAGACTCTCAAATGACTTAGCTTCTAAAAGTCAGACCTCAATATGCCATTCAATTATTACTAGTTCATTATGGAGATCGTTGAAGAATACCTTCTAAAAATATCCATTACCCGGGTCAGGGATTTGATGCATCTTCTTCCTCATGTAAATATCCTCCTATACTGCGGTAAAAAAATGTCATATTGACCAATCAATCCCTTTTTTCATATATAAGCTAAGGCATATTTGAATATCATGATTAGAGACTCATTAGTTTTAGTCAAATTCTAGACTTCCATCTGCAAGATGTGTTTGGTGTCTCAAGTCTAAGGACTACCTATAAACCGTGACATCAATCAACCTTGTGTAGGGTTATATGGCCTTGATTTGGATGAAAGTGAAGGGATTCCTTTAGTGAAATACTTTGTACATAATTCAAATGACATTCAAAACTATTGATCAAATCACATGCGCACGGATTGGATTCAAATTTTCTTGGTTCCTTGAGAAATATTTGTTAAGCTGCTCAAGTGTGTAGCCTCTAAACGAGTCCACACAATCCCTACAAAGTTGAATCGCCCCCTCCATCTTGAAAGGCCCCGTTCATGCTCTATTATCATCATTACATCATCTTGATTGCATAAAGAATTGAGTGAAATCAAAGGGAGAATGGAGAAGGGGAGGACTTAAAAAATTATTGCTTGGGTGAATGGTTCTCATTGTCTTTCCCTATTTATATAGTGGGAATTTTTCATAAACCATCAAAATTAAAGTATATCTTCCAAGATATAAAAGACCATTTGCATGTGAGCATCTAGGCCGATGAATTTTTTGAGTTAATGATTATAATGACCCTATAACCTTTTATTGGAATTAAATATTACTACACTAGTTGGTTATGGACCTGAGTAATGGCACATTTACTGGTCACAAAGAATAACAACTGTGATGCATCATGGAAACATGGAACATTCACCCTTATTTAGGCATTTGCTTAAATCCACTTTAGCAATTCTGCATACACATTGCTGGGTTGTGTCTGATAACATGCATTTTAGTACCTTATATCATCATATTTACATGTTTATTTGCATTAAATTACTTATCTTTGCATGTTATGAAGCTTAAAATGATTCACTCTACTTTAGAAAAAAATTATGAATTTTCTGCATTTTATGCATTTTTGGAGAATTTTCTGAGAATACATTCTAAAAGAATATAATTTTTGAAATAGAATTTTTTTTTTATGGAATTTTTTGACATTAAATTTGGACAGATGAGCTGCCCATGAGCATCATGGCATAGGTAAAAGGGAACGAGGAGGCAAGCCCCCCAACTTCCGCATATCTTGCTCATCCGACATGGGATGAATCATCGAACCTGCACTCAGGAATAGTAATGCTTTGAAAAACGCTTGATATGATTTTTATAAGTTAAAATATATATTTATTTATATTTTTTGGCTTTTTTTAAATTAATATGCATTTTAAAGTGTATTTTTAGTTTTTTTAGCTGTGCCGCCACATGTCGTCGTTCGATTCATCGAACGGCGATGAATTAAAGCACTCGTTGTTGATTGGCACCAGCCAATCATTACCAAAATTAATGATTGGCATCAGCCAAACATTAACCAGGAAATCATTAACAAGGCGATGACTATATTTATGACTAAAAATTCATTTTTTGACAGGAGTGATGTGGAAGAATAAAAAAAGAATCCATTTTTTACAATAAAATGGTCGAGAGAGAAAAAGACAAAAAATGCTTTTTACTTTTCCTTTTTGTCTTTTCTTGGAAGAGCGGCGTGGCCGCACCACGCAAGGCCACGTGTGCAAGTGGCCCACGCAAAGCGACGTGGCGCACGCGTGGCTACTGCTGAGAGGACAAAAAGAGGGCCCCATCTGACATGGCACGTGCTGACTCGCCGCCACGTCAATTGCGGCAAATCTTTTTTCTCTCTCTCTTTCTTTTTTGTCTTTTCTTCCATTTTGTCTTTTTTTTAGGTACACGTGGACTCCGAAAAGCACCCGCGTGGAATACAAAAAGTGCCCATGCGGAATACAAAAAGTGTCGAATTTCAAGCGCTCTGACTTCTTAACGGACATGGAAAACGAGGATGCTGATGAGGAGAGAGAAGGAAACAAGGGCTAGGATTGGCTCAACTTCAAACGGCCATAACTTTTGATCTACAAGTCCGATTGAGCTGAACTTTTCAGCATTGCTTCGTCTTCCCCTCATTTTTTTCATCCATACCCTATGATCTACAAATAGAGGCCTGGATCATTGTAAAATCGATATTGAACATCCTTCCTACTTGTGTGGGAAGATTGAAAGATAGTGAGTTTTGAGATCCATCAAGTGTGTTCTTGGTCTCCTGGGTGTGTGGGAGAAGCATTGGAGAAGCAGGGGAACTTACCGGCACTTGTAAATCACCATGATCCTGGCAGAACGTAAAGATCTAAGGTAAGTATCTTCGCCTTACGCTGTTTCCTTTCCCAACACCATTGTTCGCTTAATTAGTGTTTTTCATCTTATCTTCACTCTCATTTTACTCATTTTACTCATTTATATTCTCTTATCTCGTCACTCTATCCTCTCCATCATACCACGCTACATTCAACCACTACCATCGTTCACACCATCGTCCATCATCATGCCTTTCACGTTCACATACTCTTTTCTTTAAATTAAATTAACATATAAGTTCCATCTTTATACTCGATATCACTATCTTGCCTAATATATTCTCATATTTATCTATTCTCGTAAAGATAATCAATAGTGAAAAAATTTAAACCTTAATCATTGTTCCATGTGGAGATGATCCGTACTTATCACTAACTAAATACTCTTAAGTAAGTATGGTTAAATATATTTTTATTGAATAATCTCAATTACTAACGAAGAAATTAAAACCCCTAAAATTGAGATTATCAGTGTCTTAAAACTCAGGGTTGAGGGACTACTCCACTCTCCTTGGACTATTATTGTTGGACACACCCATATAACTATGATAACTAGCATATCTCTGGTCCAGTTAAGCCATGTAAATCTGCATTTTTCCTGTGATTTTGCTCTAGCCACATCTGATATAACATCGGGATCACACGGCAAGTATCACAAAACAGGAATTAGAAAATATGCACAGAACGGTATGAATGTGTTTTAGAAATAACTCTTGACGAGTGGATAAGGAAAGCTATCAATTAAGAAAACATGAGTCACTTAATTTCCGAGAGGGGAAATTATCACAATCAAAATCCCAATGACCCGTAAAATTCACTAGAAAACCTATGACGTGAGGAGCATGATGGCCCAATAGTGTCCACAACTCTCGTTATCAAGTAATCCAATCCTCAACCACAAGAAATAACCTAACACTCGACGATGGTGGCTATCCTATACGTTGTACTTTAAATCCAGTAAAAAGAAATAATAGCGGGATACAGCACTGAAGGAGGTAACAATACCGACAAAGAAGGAGAGACGAGAAGAACCTGGTGTAGGCGAAGATGGCTGATGGTCACCCGACGGCAGTTAGATGAGTGTGCACGTGATGACAACTCACGGGGACAGAAGCGGCATGCAGCAGTGCAAGTTGTATGGGCGATGGAGCAAGCGTATGATAGGGACATACGTTAACGCACAGGAGAGCGAGCATAGGCGGGTGAGCACAGGCGGGCGCACACAGTGGGGTGCAAGCAGGCGGGTGCACGCAGACGGGTGTGCGCAGGCGGGCGTGCGCATCCAAACGTGCACAAGCGGGGGCACACGTGCAGGTGGTGTGCGGGCGCACACTTGTTGCAGCTTCGCGGGCATGGACGTGGGCGTGCAGGGCACAGACGCGAGTGCGCAGGGCGCAGTCACGCGAGGGCGTGCACGCAGGGTAGCAGGCACGGGGAACGGGCGATAGGCACAGTGCGTGCGAATGGTATCCGGGCGTCAAGGGAAATCCTGGGCGTTTGTCTCCAAGATGATGTTCTCGAAGGCTTCTTGGATCGAAAACTACCCCAAGAAGTGTCTTCTTGGATGGGAGAAATCACACATGCACCAGGCGGCGCGTCTTGAAAGACTGACAGCGGCATGCTAGGTGGAGTTCTCGGGCAAGATTCTTGCAAACCAATGGAGAAGACACTGTGTTTCTTGATATAATCCAAGAACTCGAAGGGCCGAAAATGCGGGCGTCGTCAATGGCGGTTCTCCCACGGAGTGGTCTTGACGTGGTGAAGCTGGCACGTGCGATGAGTGGTCCACGATCTTGGCTCGTCCTAGATCTACAACTGCTACTCTCTATAGGAGGAAAAAACACGACTCTAAAGAAGAAAGATACTTTTCAATTTTCAAAATGACAGCCTAAGGCGTCCTTGGGCATACCATCCCTTTATATAGGGAGGGAGGATGTCCAAGTGGCCAACAATGGGGGAAAACCATCGTGTGATGCTATTCCCCTAAAATGTTCATTACAAAGAGACGAAAGGAAACAATGGACGAGGCCCAAAACATAGTGGCCCAATCTGAATCGTTCGAGGAAATGAAATTAAAGAAATAAAGCATAATAATTACGAGTAAGAACTATGTCGGATACTTGAAGCTGGGATCACGAACGTCAGCTCAAGAATTGCGGCACGGTTGAACTCGTCACGTGTCAATGTAGTCGCAATGGTCCCCCATCAACATCAGTAACTATGCTCTTCACAAAATTTTATTGAGGTCTGCCAGGTTTTTCATCCTTAGTCGCTCAAGTTCTCAACACATCTAGATACCTAAGGTAGTATGTACATCACCATAGGTGCCACAAGTTGCACACACGCCAGCTGCCACATAGAATTTGGGTAGGGACTTGACACCAGCCTTGGATTACTATTTTTGTCAGCAATGAGAAAGCTTTGCTATAGTACCATTGTTGGGAATGACAGAGATGAAATTTGATATTGTGCGGCAGAAACAAATCATAAATCATTATAGTCTAGTGAAACATATGCCAATAACACGTGATCAGATAACCTTGGCAGAATCTGATCTAAGACATGTTTGTTCCTTGAGAGTGATGCCACAAGCAATCTACATGCAATCCTTTTAAGGACATGTTTCCTCTCATTTCTTTTGAACCATAGAACAAAAATGAGGCAACCATGATATGTTATAATCTTCAAACGATCATTTATTGCATGGGTTTGAAAGAGAGGAGAAAGGGGTTTGGATCTAGAGAAAGAAAAAATACATGGGTCAATCAAACTTATTTATGTATACTTATCCCCCCAGAACATATTGTGTGTAATTCTCTAATCAAAATTACACATTGAATCAACAGCCTAATGAGCTGAGAAAATATTTATTGTCCATCCTAGTTAGTTAATTTGGTACTGCATATGAATTAATTGATCATAGATGCACCAAATCCAATCAACAGGTGAGCTGCCAACAGATTAAGTGCCTACCTAGATGGTGTCTTGGAATATAATAGGTGTATGCTGCCCACACATGAAATTTGTGTGTCAAAATTTAATATATACTTAATGTCATCTGCACTTCTCAAAAGTGACAACCCCCTTAAGTATAAACATATCAAATGCCCCCCTCCAATATTGTATGAACAGGAATATTTTAAATGTGTTTATATATGACTCGATGTGGTTGTGTTATCCCGTCATAAATCATTCATTATTTTACATATCCTTTCACTTCACTATATATACCATATATTTATAATACTGAATAATTTTGGATTTCGTATGAATTGGAACATTTAAAATATGTATTCATGGAAGATTATTCACTACATTGATTTTCTTATGATTATACTTACCATTGCATTTCATCATAAACCTCATGTATTTATAATTACGAATAAAATACAATTTTGAATTAAAACAAGATACATATGTAATGGTTGAATTTTTTATTTTGGTTCATTATTCATTTAATTTGACACTAATGTTCTTATTTATTATTTATTATCCTATCTATTTTTAGCAAAATGATTAGGCGTTTGATAAATGTCAAACAAGTTATGTTGTACTAGTTCATTCTTTATTTTGATATTATTGAAATGCAAATGATTGTAAACAAAATTAAGGCTATTTTTTATTACATTTTCTTAAATTATAACATTTTTTACACATAGAACATTTTTTTGGTCAGAATACATTTTTTTGGGGATTTTCGGACGTCCATTTGAGTGATTTTCATTTCCAAATCATGTAGATTTTTTTTGGCTTTAATAAAAAGTTATTAAAACCTTTTAATATTTTCATTTAATTGGTGCAAAGAAAAAATTCATTGAATAAATTTAAAGGTTTTCATCATATTAGAAGTGATGAGAGTAAGAATTTATTTTTATAAGTGTGCCTGATCATTGTCAAAAGTAAAATTATGATATAAGGTCAGACCAATGGTCTTTTGTTGTAAAAAAATATCATTGTGGAACCTAGTGTCATAAATTTTGCTAATTGACTGTTCCATATTGATTTTTTTAACAAAAAAAATCCTAGGTGGTGCATCCAATGATTGTGCCATCAAACCAGTCCGTGAGAATGGAAATTTATTCCATAACATGTGCATAACTTTTAGTGTCTTCCAGGAATTTAGGTTTGCATGCCTAACAAGTTTGAGATCTATGGCTGATAATCAGATATGATATGGTTGATAATCATTTTTTCCATTATTTTAGACTACTTTTGATACAAAACTTTGATTTGTAGTACCCAAATTTGGAAAAAGGGGCCAGAACAGTCCTAAATTACTTATTTTACAATTTTTTGTTCTTAATGCACAGGTGTCTCATGGTGCATATGATGATTCAGAAATCTATATAATGCTTAACAGCCCAGGAATTCACAGAAGAACAGTATTATGGGGACAAACCCATTCACCAAAATTTTTAAACCCATCCCATCCTAATCAATCTCCCCTCTTGAATGAAATCTAAGACCTGATTTTCCATATTATGCTCTATATTGGGGACTTCATCCCAGTCAGCATCGACGTTTATCAAGCAGGCTACTTGGATTGGCAAAGTCTCCCAAGTATGAGCCAATAGCTGGAACACATTGGGGCAGCTTCTTTATTTTATTTTCGTTCTTAGGCTAATTTTTTTTCGAAAAAATAATTGTCAAATAAGTTATCATTTCCATTTATAATGTAAGATAACTGAAGAATATCAAGTCAGTGGAGTTTTCTCCCCAAATGCTTTGATGGTTTTCTCATCGTGCATTCTCTTACTTATTCTGCAAAGTCCTAAGATACAAACAGGCCTTTCCTATGGTCCGGCAATTTATTTGTCTTTTGTTTATGGTCAACAATCATAGTCAAAGACGACTGTAATGTGAGATATCTGTAGATCTGACGTTTCGAATTTTCTTCTCTGATTGATGATTATCTTTTTATTGTTCTTTTTTGGCAAGCATTCAATTTATGTAATTGTGTAAGACAACAATCATAATTTGAAGACAGTCTGTATTTTTCCTATCGATGATTCCCTCTTATTAATTTATCCATTAAACTTCAAATAAAAACATTGATCAATCTATTACTGAAATGTTGTCACCATAGTACCTAAAAATCAGTTTTTTTTTATTTGAAATCTCATGATCCCACTGTTTTATTTATTTCTTCTCCTCCTATATCCAATTACTGAGCTCAATGTTTTTCCAGTACCTTCTGGTTCCTTGTCCATTGTTTATCCTGCAAAAGGCATTTTTTCCTCTGAAATTGGCTGACATAGCAAAGTGAGAGAGAGAGAGAGAGAAAGAGAGATGATAACTCTGTCTAAATATTCTAACGAGCAGTTTCTTATAAAGGCATTTACAGCATAACTATAGAACATATCGAAGAAGAGGCTACAAAGAGAGGGCACTCATCCCTTTCCAACACCAGCCTCCTGTAATAACCTCCTGAGCAAGCCCACCAAGTCCCCTACTGCACGAAACAATCCATCAGCGCTGCCACCGCTGCCTCCACCTTTCAACTCATCCTCCACTGCAGCGGCAAGTAGGAGTATCTCAGCCATATTTTCCTCCATCTCTTCTGGCTCTAATGGTGGAATCGCGCTCGCCCCGAGCTCGTCCACCTGCACTCCCACTGCTTGCAACTTCTCCAGTACCCCCTCCATCACCT
Source organism: Wolffia australiana (assembly GCF_029677425.1). NCBI lineage: Eukaryota > Viridiplantae > Streptophyta > Magnoliopsida > Alismatales > Araceae > Wolffia > Wolffia australiana. The sequence continues at coordinate 6,499,525 of NC_135841.1, read as the reverse complement.
CCACAGCAGCGACGGTGCCTCCCCCTACAAATCTCATCCCTTCCTTCACCACTTTCACTGCCGCTGCCCCCACTTCGATGGCCCACTTCACCGGCTCACCCCCCTCACCCTCCTCTTCCTCCTCGCAAAGCTCCCGGAGAACATCTTTCATGGAGGTTCCAACCTGGGCCAGGGCCCGAACAATAGCGGCAGAGTCAGTGCTAGGGGACCCCTGAAGCCTCGTACAGGATGTCGAGACCTTGCCCGCTAGCGTTGGCATTAAAGGCCTCTCCTTCCTCAATCCTGGACAAGGAAAAACCATTGTTGGTGGACGAATGACGTGGGATGGCACACCCTTGGACGGATGACAGCATGACATTCGTGTAATATGCCATCAGTCCTGCATCCCATGATAGTGGACAGCATGGGTGATGTGTCATCCAATGGAAGATATGTACATCAGCAGATTTTATGAATGAATAACTAATTCTAATAAATCCTAAACTCTAATTTCAACAAAGTATCTCCTTCTTCAATCCTGGACAAGGAAAAACCATTGTTGGTGGATGAATGACGTGGGATGGCACACCCTTGGACGGATGATAGCATGACATTCGCGTAATATGCCATAGAGATGCTGGGGATCGGCTTGATGATGCACCCATCTGCCTTCAGACACTGCAGCAGACTAGTGTTTGCAGACATGGTTTATCATCGGAAACCCATCACTGTCTACAGCTTGAATCATCAGAAAGAGATTAACAAAGGGAGGGTCCAGAGAGGCAAAATTTTCATTGTCATCCATCCAGTGGATGCAGGACGATGACGAAGTTTGCCATTGACATCTTAGCCAGAACCCATGCCAGGGACAATAATGACTTATCATCGTAACAGTGCACATTCCATAGGGCTGGGGATGATGACGAATTCATCATCTTCCACACTAGTTCATAAGTGTAAATGGCAAAAATCTTCACCGTCATCCAAAAAATTGCCATTCGCAGCCTGGATGATGATTCAGTCTTCATCCACTCGTCAAGTTGACAAATAGTCATCCCAGGGCGCAATTGAATGACGATGCTGAGTCCATAAAGCCGTCCTGTCCCAGATGGATGACAATTCACTAACGTCATCTTAGAGGCTGGACCTAATGAGGAGGAAAGAGTGATATGAAAGGGATCAAACCATAGGAGGAGAGGGCTTCATGTAGTAGGGAGAGGCTATGGTCAATGACAGGCTTGGCGAAGTCGCGAATGGAGGCCCTGAGAGTGGGGCCCGCGCCAACAGTGCTGCCATGGCACAACAGCACAAGCCCGAGGAGCAGATTACAGTAGCTTCCGATGAAGTCTTCCAGTTGCTCCAGTGAAGATCCAGAGGAGAGAAGTGCGCCTGGATCAATTTGGAACAAGGGCACGATCAACGAATTATGAAATGTCTTCTTTATAAAGGATGAACAAACATCCTCTCTACGTTTGTTTGCTGTTCTTGGAGGAGGTAATTTCTAGGTTGAGCATGTTTAGTGGGAAGAGCTTCAAGGGATGAAAAAGGACAAAGGTTTTCAGATCAACCATGGAATCATTGATGATGGCATTAGGAAATAAACAAGAGTAAAACTCTAAGGCATCGGTTTAATCCCTGATGTTGAAGAAGATCAGTACAGAACTACGATAGTATTTTGAAACTCAGAAGAAATGGAATCTAATCAGCGATTAGATCATTGATCCTGAAGGAAAAAATTCTAAGAATGAAAAAGGACGAATGTTGACAAACCTCACTCATCTAAGATTAGCCATGGAATGATTGATGATGGAGTTTCGAAATTTAAAAGAAATAGAATCTAAGCACCGGTTTAATCCTTGCAGCAGAAAGTAATTCCTACGGATGGAGAACGAAGATGCAATATAGTGCTCCATAATCAGTAAGATACGATAACCTAATCACTGGTTTGATACCCATTCTTGACTTAAATCTTCCAAGGGATAAACTAGGAAGAGAATTACGGAACCGCGGCCTCAATGAATGACGAAAATTAAGAAGGGCATTTGGAACGGAAAATAAAAACCCAACCACATTTTTTTGTCACTAGTCTCGAAGAAGAAATCGTCAGGTTAAGAACACGACGGAGGCGAGAAAAAAGAAAGAGAAGGAGAGAGGTTCCAGGAACGGAGGAGGGAGCTTACACATAGTTGCCTGATTTGAAATCTCATTAGCCATCTTCATCACCTCAGACCAGTCTGTTTTCCCCATGGATGCCGCCGCTGGCGCATCCAGCAACTACCCCAGAAACCGTCCGCGGAAGGATCAGCGAAATCGGGGAATCAATGAAAAATAAAGCTTGAAGAGGATTCGCAAGAACACACCTTAAACGTGTCATTGATGCTTTGCGCCTGCACAATCAGAAGTCGATTGAGACGCTCCTTCGATGGTATGCTCATCTTCGAACCCTAATTGCTCGAGGGAGAAGATGGCCGACACAAATCCAAGCCCAGGAGACAAGTAAACTCTCCTTCGCAGTCGGCCTCTATAAATATACCGAACTATAGCCAAACGCATTAGCGATCGCTATACCTGTATAGCCAAACGCATTACCGAAAATCAAATCTTCCATATCCTAGTTTTCCAATATCCGGATATCTGATAACCGTATCGGTTGCTGCAATGCTTATATCCTAAAGTGGTAACATTTAATGTAAACTCCAAATCCTGTTATCGCATATGGAAGAGAATAGAAATCTTGCACTGTATATATTAAACGAGGTCAAAGAAACATCAAAAGCATATGGCATTGTGTACATAAATCATTTAAGATGATGATAAATATTAATTTTCTCTTTGATACAGGATATAGATAGTTGAATACCGTTTCTGATATCCGGATATCGAAATGGTATCCTAAATCCGTATAGTCCTTACCCATTCGGTCTCCGTCTTCGATATCCGTCTACTCCTATAGGATGGATATCGTCCGATATCCGATATCAGACACCGTCCCATTTTTTTCCGGACAATCCCTAAAACGCATACAATATAGAACTAATTAATAATATCAGGTTGAGATGATGTGATTAAATAATTGTAATTTGTGCCATGTTTGCAGGGATGCGGATGGGATGGTTTTTTCGTCCCAGGACAAAAAAGCTTCCCATCTGCGAGGTCAGACGAAGACTGGGATGGAAATTCATTTTGGAACGAAAGGAAGAGATGGTATTTATGTCCTCTAACAGAAAAACCATCCCGTCCTGAAGCCACCGACGGTGGACAATAAGAGAAGGATGATTTTTTGTCCCTCTCTCTCTCTCTCTCTCTCTCTCTGGCTGTATCTCTATCTATCTATCTATCTCTCTCTCTCTCTCTCTCTCTCTCTCTCTCTCTCTCTCTCTCTCTCTCTCTCTCTCTCTCTCTCTCTCTCTCTCTCTCTCTCTCTCTCTCTCTCTCTCTGGCTGTATCTCTATCTATCTATCTATCTCTCTCTCTCTCTCTGGCTGTATCTCTATCTATCTATCTATCTCTCTCTCTCTCTCTGGCTGTATCTCTATCTATCTATCTCTCTCTCTCTCTGGCTGTATCTCTATCTATCTATCTATCTCTCTCTCTCTCTCTGGCTGTATCTCTATCTATCTATCTATCTATCTCTCTCTCTCTCTCTCTCTCTCTCCGGGGCTGTATCTCTCTCTATCTCTCTATCTATCTATCTCTCTCTCTCTCTCTCTTTCTCTCTCTCTCTCTCTCTCTGGCTGTATCTCTATCTAAGTATCTATCTCTCTCTCTCTCTCTCTCTCTCTCTCTCTCTCTCTCTCTCTCTCTCTCTCTCTCTGTCTGTATCTCTCTCTCTCTATCTCTCTCTCTCTCTGGCTGTATCTCTATCTATCTATCTCTCTCTCTCTCTCTCTCTCTCTCCGGGGCTGTATCTCTATCTATCTATCTATCTATCTATCTATCTCTCTCTCTGGCTGTATCTCCATCTATCTATCTATCTCTCTCTCTCTGGCTGTATCTCTCTCTATGTTTATCTATTTTTCTCTCTCTGAGTCTTGCTCTGTATCTCTTTTTTCTCTCTCTGAGTCTCGCTCTATATCTCTTTTTTTTTTCTCTGAGTCTCGCTCTGTATCTCTTTTTTTCTCTCTCTGAGTCTCGCTCTGTATCTCTTTTTTTCTCTCTCTGAGTCTCGCTCTATATCTCATTTTTCTCTCTCTGAGTCTCGCTCTATATCTCATTTTTTTCTCTCTGAGTCTCGCTCTGCACCTCTTTTTCTCTCTCTCAGAGTCTCGCTCTGTATCTCTCTCTCTATCTGAGTCTCGCTCTGTATCTCTTTCTCTCTCTTTGAGTCTCTGTTTATATATATTTATATCTATATATACTCCTATTTATATATATATATATAAGATTATCTTTTTCTCTCTATATAAAGCTTTTGAATTCGTCCGCGATGATTTAATGTTCTAAGTGAAAAGCAAAATTTAGTGAAACTCTTTACCATTGATCAAAGTTTATGAGTTAAATGATTCATTAAATCTGATTAATTGGGCTCTAATTAATACATGAAGTCTCATATTTTCAATCGTTGCAGGAAGACAGATAGAAGAAATCAAATATAATCGCTAACATAGAAGAAACTGAAGGAAAAAAATGATTTATGACATGAGGAAAGAAATCAAATAGAATTGCTGTCAATTTATAAGTAAATTGAAAGAAGAAATCCAACAGGAGTTCAAGGAATAATGGTCAGACTAGCAGAGCAGTAGGAGAATCCAACCAATCTTATGGGAAAACGTTGAGATTAGGAGAGTACTTGGAAATCCAATTAGAAGTTTAGAAAAAAAACAAACAGATTAGAAGAAAGAACCATGTAAAATTACCCCGATCATCTTCCTGAAGTCAAGGTGGAGCAAGACCTGGCTAGCTACCAGCAGCGGCCGCTGGGGGAGCGGACTTCGAGCTTCACATTGCCGTCATTATGTGGTGTAATTTGAGTTTTTGAACCACCCTTCCCACAGGCCACGCAGTATCTGCACCACATCAAGCAAGGTTGATGCCTTTGGGACAGAGTGTTTGTGCAGTTTCAGAGCAACTTTTTTAAAACGAAGATAAACATGTAACTGCTTGATGTTGTCGCTTCTGCAGTTACACCTAGAGTTTTTAGCAAAGAGCTAAACCTTTCCTAAACTTTGGTGCGGTCCCCAGATCCGTTTTGTTCTTGTTGATTCCCGGTCTGGTCAGATTGACTAATCATAATCAAAGTCAAGGTAGAAATTTTATGTTAATGGTTATGTCGTATATCGACAAAATGAGCTTTAGAACTGCTGGTAATGAATGTCCCTTCGCCTCCCTTTCCTTCTTCCCCCCCCCTCCCCCCCCCCCTTCAATCTTTCTCCCTCCAAACCTCCATTTCTTCACGCAGAACTATCAGGGTGAAAGAGAAGGAAGACATGTTCATTAAATAGAGAAAGAGGTTTTGATTGGTAAATGCAGCCTCCATTTAAAGAAATCCTCTACGTCAAGTGGATGCCCACAGATGATCAATTATATGGCGCCTCTACTGAGATCAATAGAAACCTCTCTAGAGAGTTAAATTTCATATTTTTAGAATTTTACAAAAAATAAACCGGATATTTAATAATTTACTTTCAGTTCCAGTCCAGTTTGACCCTTGAACTTAAAACTGTACAACCAACCGATCAGCCCTCAAATGGAGGACCTGCAGTCCCAATTCCGTCTCTAGTCAAACATGTCATTTGTCCTAAATGTCCAACCCTAGTTACATCCCATTCCACCCCTCATTAATTCATAGTAGTTATACTATAGAAGTATAATGTCTACAATACTTAATAAATTTGACATATTACATGTTTTTTAATTACCAGTCTAATTTAATCACAGTATTCAGGCAGTTTTTAGCAGTGGGTGGTTCAGAAATTTAACCTAGCGGTATATTCCAATCCCAAATGAAACTGCATTTATTTGAAAGTATGAAATGGGAGTGCGAAAAGTTGCATTTATATCACTTTATTATCAAAATACTTTTCATGTGTTTCATGTTTGAGATGCGTTGATAATAAGAAGATTTGCTGTTTGTCATGTGTTTCCTTACGACTTAAATTCATAATGCATCATTTAAACACGCATTCATCAGAGATCTGCTATAATATTTATTCGGCACTGCGACTTAGGGTAAAATTTAAAAGTTCAAATATTTCATGGTATTAGCAAGTAGGGTGAGACGGTCCCGGTCCAGTCCAATTTTTTGGCATGGACCTAAATCTTACCTGAAGTAAGGTCCGGCCCCAGTCCAGTCATGTTGACCGGTCAAAGTCAAAATCAAAGTAAAGATAACAAAATTGGCAAGAAATTTTCCTAAAAGAATATGGCATTACAAAGCAATTTAGAGTGTCCATCTTGGAAAGTAAAAAGCTAATCAAGACGAGATAGTGCAAGAGTATTAACCAACATAATAAGAAATAAGAGTACCAAAACAAAACCAACTAGAACATGAAAAAAAGAGGTTCTTCTAGTATAAAAGAAGAAGAAAAATGAAATAACAGGAAAAAGGGAAGATGAAAAAAAGAAGAAAAAGATAACAATAAAATGATGGAAAATGAAAATAAGATGAATGAAAGAAGAAGAGAAAAATAAAAAGGAATTAAGATGAAAATAAAATGAAAAAAAGGAGAAGAGAACAAGAAGAAAAGAAAGGAATATGGAAATAAGAAGAATAACAGAAGGACAAGAGAAGAAAAGATAGGAAAAAAAATAAAAAAAATGAAGGAAAAAAGAGGAAAGAAGAATAAAAGAAGATAAGATTAGATATACGAGAAAAAAGGATGAAGATAAGATGAGAAGAGAATAATAAAGAAGACCAGAAGTGAAGATGATAAGAAAGGAAGATGAAAATTAGAAAAAAAAAGAAGAATAAAGGAAGAAAAGAAGTAACGAATATCAGATGAGACGAAAAAGAGGAATACAAGAAGACGAAAAAGAGGAATACAAAGAATAGAAGAAGAACAGGGGGTGATGTAATACGACAAGTGCCGGGATCAGCGGCTCATATTACAGCACAATAAGGGTGATCGACGAGGTGACGATAATGATAACGTGCAAGTTTTAAAGAAAACTCTTAGCCGAGCAATATAGGCACGGCTGGTTTAGGTGAACAATCCAGTAAATTCTCGAAGGAAAAGATTGGCCAAAATAGACTCTCAATGAGCCTTGAGATCACTAGACACCTAGGACGCAAGGAGAATTTTACGACTCAAAGATGTTCACACTTTTATATCAGAGAACGAATCTCCTACCACAAAGAATATCCTACCTCTCGACGAGTGGTGGCTATCCTATTCAATAAGTTTTTTTTTAAGTAAACGGGCAGAGGAAATGATAGGGGAAGACGGCACTATAAGACGTAATAATACTGAAGCGTAAAGGGGATGAACGAGGAAGAACCTGGCACGATTCCAACAAGCCGTGAGCACAACTAGTCGAGGCCGTAGGGACCAGGCTCCGGTGTGACGACTGAGAGGGAACGCGCGGGGCGTCTGGCGGAAGGGCGCAACTATGCCCAGCGAGTGTGGGCAAGGGTGGTGCACGGACAAGGTGCGGCGCGCAGCAAGACGCTACACGCAATAGGGCGCAAGGGCAGGAGCAGTGCGTGGGCAAGCAGCGACGCGCTGCAGGGCGGGGTGCACAACAGGGCGCTACGTACTGCCAAGCGCGGCGCGCGTCGGGGCGCGGTGGATGCGAACGGACACCATGCACAGATCGACGGTGGGCATGCTCGACCAGGGTACGGCACGCAGGATAGGCGCAGTGGTAACTGGCGGGGCGCGTTGCTGGGCGCGGTGTGAAGTCGCGGCGCTCGCGAGCAGAGGCGAGCGTGCGTGGTTTGATCACGGCGCGGGGCAGGGCGGGGCGTGCAGCAGGCCGTGAGGCGTGTGTCGATCGAAACCCATCAAGATGCAATCAGCGAGGGAAGGGGTGTCGATTCTTGACGATTCTTGGACGATGTACCAAACAAGAATTCCGATTCTTAGAAAGATTTTCCAAGAAACCTCGGCGTGGAGGAGACCGATAGGCAGCAAGGCGCTCCACAGAGTAATCTCAACGTGGGTGGCAAGGGCAAATCTCTCTCTAAAGGCTCACGTTCTCCACTCTCTAGTAAACTAACTGCTTTCTACTCTCTCTAAAGACAACAAGAAGGAAACATTCAACTTTTCAAATCTCATCAATCCTACCTACACTTGGGCATGCCATCCCCTTATATAGGGAGGATGGGTGCCAAGTGAACGACTCTAGGAGAAGAAATCGTCGTGAGACAAAGTCTTTCCCTAGACAACCGTTACAACGAAGAAAATGAAAATTACGTGGACGAGGCCCAAACACACTGGCCCAATCCAACAGTTTAGCGAAAATATAACGAAATACAACAAACCATTCAGGACGTATACTTGAAGTCGGGGTTGCGAGCATCGACGTGAGTGGCTCGGTGCGGTTGGATTCGTCTCAAGTCGGTGTCGTCGCGATGGTCCCCCATCAGAAGGGGGGGGGGGGGGGCGGTGGCGGCGGCAGGGAGGGGGAGGGCCGGCAAAGAGCGCAGGGTGGGGGTGGGGTTGGGGTGGGCCAGGGTTGGGCAGCGGGGGAAGGGGGGGGTGTGTGGAGGTCAAACCAGACCCCGACCGGCCGGTCCCCTTGGAAGTGGTGGACCGCCGGTCCCGGTTTGGTCCGGTCCGATCGGTCCCCGGTCCAAAATGTCAAAGCCTATTAGCGAGTGAGTGGAGCCCACATATAAAGTCCTATCCCAATAATATTCAGAAAATACTAGTCACAAGTAATTGAGAGTATCAAAATCCACATGATACAAAAGACAAGTCTGAAATCAGCTTTGCGGAAATTATGAGTAAAATGCGCTTACTATAATATCCAAAAAATTGAAATAATGTATTTATGGGTCTTTGGAAATATCACATATCAAAAGCACTGAATAATAAAATTCTAAAAATTCCATATAATTCTTTTGCACTTTGAGCCTAATTAGAAATAGATGAGTTTTGTAATATTAGACACTTTATTGTATCTTTTTGGGTGCAAACCCCTTCTCCTTGACCTAGAATGATTATGTGTGCATTATATCTGATAGTAAACAAAACTCTGAAAATTTAAGTTTGTGGTTCATCTATGGTTTCTACCTTGTTATAGTCGCCCTCTGGCCTATCAACTGGCCTAACTTCTCGCCTTGGCCATACCGCCTTCCATTCAGTACACGGCCGCTTCATTATGTCCTGTATCAGATAGTTCAGTAACAAATTAAGGGATATGCAATTTGATTCATTCACATACATATCATGTAGGATTAGAATCCTTATTATACATGAGAATAGACAGACGTCTGTTGGCCTTCCTTCTACTTTCAGGCCATCTATAGAACGAACACACAATATCTTCACACGAAATTCTAGTATTATGATGTGACTGCCCATCATGAGAGTAAAAGATTATAGTATTGCCATCAATAATTCTACATTATTTTAAATTTACAAGTCTACCAAGTTTTGTGTTCTTATCTTCCATGGACACTCTCAGTTGCCGTCAGATACTGCAGAGCCGGCCATATAATAGGAGTCTACTTCCTTTCTTCCGTAGTACACTTTTCTTTAATCTAAGTAAAAAAAATTGCCAAATAAAAATTATTTATATTTTGAAACAATGATCCAACAAAGTGTTTAGGCACCTCTTCAGGAATATAAGACAGAGAGAACGACTTACATTCCATTTCTTTTGTTCAAATTTTGACGTTTATTACATCATTTTTAAATTCTACAAGAAAATATAGCAAGAATGAAAGAGGAGGTACCTCTAGTTCTTGTGCTGCAGGCTCCCACTTTCCGACCCAGCATAAGGATCAATGATAACATTTATCACGGCCGGCTTTCGAGCAGAGAATGACTGTGTCAAAGCTGATGTAAGTTCCTCTGGGTTCCTTGCCAAAAACCCAGCACCCCCAAATGCCTCCATAAGAGTGTGGTAAGCAGCTTTGGGAACAAAAGAAGTCGGAGCGGGGTCTTCTCTATAAGGCCCAGTGATCTCTTGAGGGCTCCTCCTATCGCCGCCATAAACTCCGTCATTGTTGAAGACAATCACGATAACCGGCAGTTGGTATCTCACCAGAGTCTGCAACCATGACAACAGCAGAGGGCTGAGGAAATTTTTTCAGATGTGTCCATGAACCTATAGGATATGGCCCATTTATGCTTAATTGGGCCTAATAAGAACCTTTAATATATTACTACCCCAAATATTATATGGGAGCCTTAATAGATCAAAGCTCTTCTTCCTGTGAGCAATCCCTCCACTCCCCGTGTTGCCGCCCTCTGTCGTGTTAGAGTCTAGACAAAGTTTGAAAACAAAATCACATACTAAACATATTGAGATAGATGGGTAAATACCATATTACACGGATATGGGCAAAGACCTATGTAATCTTTTCACTGCTTCCCCATGTGGGATTAAGTGACTTAAAGACCAACCGGCGTGGGCCACTTGCAACACGTTGGTCACTGATATATATTTTTTAATTAAAGAAATATTGAAAGGAATATGGGCCCCTATAGCGATTGGCTAACTTGCACATGGTAATATGGGCCCCTATAGCGATTGGCTAACTTGCGACAGGCAGAAAGACCAGAGGCGATCAAACTGCATGGTGAGAACAGACCAGTAATATCTACTGATATTAATAAAATCTGAAACGATTAATAAATCTTTTTTGCGATTGGTAGACACTTCATCAAAGAGAAGGTGGAGACTGCTGTCATCAATTCAATATTGGTCAGTTCTACAGATCAGAAGGCAGATCGCTTCAGTATCTCTGAGTTTGGAAAATCAAAACCCATCAGTGAGTATTTCATTGTTTCGCACAAAATCTAGTTGATAGATCATGGGGAAGATTTCTTTATGAATTTGGGGATACTTATTCCGAAACACATAAACCAGTATGATCACCAACAGGCACAAAGCTAAAAAAAATCCAAAATTTTGAACGATTGGTCGAACATTGGATAAGAAATAGCTCTTCATGACAGGAAGCTCTAACACCCAAAATTTTTAAGAATCCACAGGAAGAAAAACGTACCTCGACTTCCATGGCACTGAATCCGAACCCTGAATCTCCTTCAACAGCAACCACCAATCGCCCAGGCGACGCCACAGCAGCTGCAATACAGTACCCTAATCCAACCCCCATTGTACCCCAAGTCCCTGCATCTAATCTCGTTCTCGGTTCCGTCTGAACCAGCACAGTTCTTCCCAAATCCATCGTGTTCGCGCCCTCCGACACCAAGATCGGCGATGGAATCCCTTCTGCAATAATCTTATCCCGTATGATCTTCAGCGGAGTGAAGAAATTGAACGGAACTACGATCTCCGCCAGCTGCGCCTCCAATTTCGCTGTATTTTCCTTGGCCTTCTTCGAAATCGCCGAAATCCAAGGATGAGATCTCCCGAAGCAGAAAGGATCGTCCTTGATCTCCGCGTTAATCTGATCCACCACCTTCTTGGCATCGCCAATTAGCCCAAGATGAGGCTTCCTGAGCTCGATCTCCTCTCTAGCAACATCAACAAGTATGAATTTGACGTCCTCGGACCATCTCGGGGTTTCCCCGAAGTGTAGCAGCCAGTTGAGCCTCGCGCCGACGATCAATACCACGTCGCAGGATCCCAAAGCCAGCGATCTCGATGCAGTAACAGACAGTTCGTGAGTATCGGAGATCGTACCTTTTCCCATCGGAGTCGGCAAGAAGGGAATCCCCGTCCTCTCCACCAGCTTCTTCAAAGAATCCTCCGCCCTAGCGAAAGCCGCCCCTTTCCCGATCACGATCAACGGCCTCGCCGCAGATCTAAGAAGAGACACCGCGGATCGAATATCCGAGGAATTCGCGCCAGGGATCTTCGAAAACGGAGAGATTTTCTGCGACTTGATCAGAAGCATTTCCGCTTCGGATTCAGAGATCTTCTGGAGGAGCACGTCGGAGGGAAGATCGAGATAACAACCGCCCGGCCGATCGGACATGGCGCGGCGGATAACTTCCTGGACGAGTTCGGGGATCAATCCGATGTCCGTAGCCCTGGCGGAGAACTTTGCGAAGGGTTTCACAGCGGCGATTTGGTCGAGTTCCTGGAAATCGCCTCTGCCGTAGTAGTTCTGGTCGCAGGAGCCGGAGATCATCACCGTCGGCCAGGCGTTCGCGTTCGCGTTGGCGAGGCCGGCGAGGCCGTGGACGCAGCCAGGGCCGGAGACTGTGAGGAGCACGCCGGGCCGGCCGGTGAGGAATCCGTACGCGGAGGCGGCGTAGCCGGCGGATTGCTCGTTGTGGAAGGCGAGGAATCGAATTCCCGCGGCCATGGCGCGGTTGGCGAGAGAGGTGACGGGGATTCCCACCACTCCGAACATATGCTGAACTCCGTGAATCGATAGCGCGCGAGCTGCGAGCGAGCTCCCGTCGATCGTCGCTTCTTCCGCCATGGCCGTGCAGGAGAGATCTTCGAGTAGAACACCGAAGAACAGCGAAGAACAACGAAGAACAACGAAGAACAACGAAGAATCACGAAGAACAGCAGGATATATATATAGAGAGAGTGTAACGTCGAGCTGTTGAAAGGACTCCTGGTTCGGGGCGGAAATTCGAATTAAAATAACGATACATTCGTCATTGTTATCTGGTTTCCACCCTGAAGTCGTTATCAATATCCGTTATCATAATTAAAATAATATCGGATCAGGAATCGGTTAGTGGCACCCTATGGTTAATAACGGGTATTCATTTTTTTAAAAAAATTGTAGCATATTAAAAGAATTATGTATTAATTTAATGAAATGAGAACATTAAAATTTTATGACATTTTTTGCAATTTGATGTCGTTCTTATGATGTATGACGTGAGGTTTATTATTTATTTATGTAATTACTGGTTAAAGTGTTACGGATTTATTATTCAATAGAGAATTATTGTTCAAAATTTGATATTTCTTTTTCCATTGGGGTGTTAACTATTAAGGCTTGATTATGAGATGTGTTTATTTTTTATGTAAATGATATCTGATCAAAACTAAGATGTTGACAAAAGGGTATAGTGCATGGACGAATTTGGGGACGAAAATTCGTCCCGGGGACCACCGGACGGGACGGTTTTCATCCCGTGGGACAAAAAGACTGTCCGTCCGGAAGTCTCGGACGATGGACGGAAGGATGTGGACAAAAAACCTCCGGATTCACATCCGAAGGTTGAGATCTTGCCACATGGCCTCGCTATGCCAATTGGCATCAAGGTCCTTGAGTTTTTTTGCGCGTGCAAACTGATGCCGCTCAGAATTAATTGTACATATTTCCATTTACATTCTCTCTCCTCCATATTTCCCTAAAAAACTTGAAAAAAACTACATTAATTTATTAAAAATATAAAATGGGTTTTTTCGTCCCGGAGGAATTTTGGGACGAAAATTCGTCTCGGGAGGACTGGACGGGATGAAAAACCATCCCAAGATTATTGGACGGGACAGTGTTTTTGTCGGTGGACGAAAAACCGTCCCGTCCTTCGTCCCTGAACTTACTCTGGACGTTGGACGGGACGAAATTCGTCCCGTCCTGTCCATCGTCCACGTCGGGGACGATCCGGAACTATACCAATGGGGCCCTCTCCGGCCGCTTTCTTTTCACAGGGATCAAAGCAAGTGTACAGACTTAGAGTTCAACATAATTGGAATTAGGGGAAAGCTTCTCTTCTTAAATGAGTTAAAGAATCTTAGGGATGATTATGGGATTTCTCCACCTGAAACTTTCTACTGCTTGACAACTCCTACAAGACCATCCTTAACCCACCCTACACTGCCACCCTTCCAAGGCCTTAAAAGGCATTTCAAGTGGGGGACAGAGCAAGTGATAAGAGGGAATATATTGATGTTTGTAGAGGGTTGGATGCTCACTTACTTGGGCAGGAATTGTAAGAAAATGAAGAATTGTAGGTAAAATAGAGGTGAATAGAAAATAAAAAAGGAAGAGAGTCAGAATAAAGGAAAATCTTGTTCAGAAAATCTGCAATCCGTACTACAGACAGGATCATATTTATACGGCAAAACTGGAAGACCTAATCAAGAAGGTTGTTCCATCAAAACATGATCATTTCCTCATTTCATATAGCCGTTACATGTTTTGAATTGTACTTGCTAATTCAAATAATAAGAGGAATGCATGTGTCTCATTGTGATTGAGTGAGAGTTAACTTAAATCTGATTGGACAATCATAATACCTGTCTTACTGTGATCGAGTAAGAGTTAACTCACATCTTGTTGGTCCATTTATTTTTCTATATATAAGTCAGAGTGGGATATGTGGCTGCTATTTATTGGATGTTAGTTAAGTTGTTTTCATATTGTTGAATTTGTTATATCTTTTAAGCTTATTTATAGTTAGATTGACCAGATTGAAGGCATGGTTCAAGCCTAATCGAGATTGTGGGGTGCTTGGCCTACACCACACTCTACCTGATTATTCACCAGTCATCCGCCTTTCTCAGTACCTCAACAGCACTTTTGGTGGTGTTGAATTCTATCTTTTGTGCTGTGAAGGAAGCCTGAAGAGAGTGGTTGCACACTAGTCATTGACACTAATAGAATTTTTTCCTGATCCTTTCTTAACTCAGATAAGAGTGTTTACATGTTACCATCCCCCATTACAATGGTTTGATCACATTGCCAAAGGTAAAGTTCTTGTACAAATGTAGCTCACGCTCTGGATTAATGGCAGGCCTCTACTCCATTGTATGCAACAATGCACCAACTGCAACACCGAGAGAGACCTTTTCCAAGATGAACGTACTCCTCCAACAGAATCTCAAGCAACATCAGTCTCGTCTGTGGGAACAGAGAGGGCATCTAACATGTGCACAATAGAGAGGTCCTTTTTTAGTGTGATGAATCAATGTGGTGATGGGGAATGCCTGGTTGTGCATGAATACTAACATGTAGTTGGACATATTCATCTTCATTTCATCAGATGGATTGAGATGGATGTATGCTGTCCTGGCAGGATAATGCCCTTGACTATAAAAGTTTTTGAATTCATGATCCTTTGCATCACATTTTACGAAAGTTTTGTTACTGTTTTATTCATGATAATGCATTTATTTGCTATCAATGTCTTCTACTAGAAATTTATGTAGATAGCCTTCAAAATTGGCTTTATATTCCTGAAAATACGTTGGCATTCCCCAATCATCACGTATGAGGCTTGGTTTCTTTTAATGATGATGGCTACTTTTTTTTCAAGATTGTATCTTTAATAGATGTGAATAACAAGCATTTCATAAGCATAATTCCATCTGTCTGGACAGTCCAAGGGGACCATGCTATTGTTGGACATCCCAATAGCCTTGCAAAATTCCTTATATTACTCTTCCGAGTGCATTGATCCATGCATTCTTTATATATCTCTGATCAGGGAAACAACATCCTCTAGGGAATAAGAAATGCAGTCATCCTTCGTGTTCTCATCACAATTGAGACTATGAGACATTCATATTTCTCAACTTAGAACATAAAGTTGCCCCAAAAGGCATGTATTGTAATATGGAAACGTAGATTCACCATCTTTAACTCCTATGCCATAATATTTATTGTTGTTGTTCAATGTGTTACTAGTTCTCTCTAAATAAATTTCCCCAAAGGGCAGCTTGGTGCACGTTAGTTATTTAGAATTAATTAAGGGAGTGCTAAAATGGTACCACTAACCGATATGTTTGACCTTAATCCAAAAGCAGCCAAATTTTTTTGGATGGTCTCACTAATATCACACTCACACTAGGGTCCACTCAATTGGCCTGTGTTGAAAAGCTTATCACATAGTTTTCACCATATGCTTGCCCAACACACTGTCAAAACCCAACAGTGAAGTTGTGTTCTTCAATGAACATGCATCAAGGATAAGTGTCACTTGCTTGATGTCAACCATTTTTTAAAGTATTGATGGCACACTTATTATTACATCAATATTATGAATTTTGAAGGTTTAATTACATTAACATGGTTAAATCACAATAAATGGATCATTAAATTATCATTAAGTATAGACAAGTGGCATTTCTGATTTTTCAAAAAATAATTCATGTGAATAACAAATTACACATTTCAGACAATATAAGGACAAATGATTTTTACTAATCGATATGCCTAAGATTGGTATTTAAATGCAAGTATTGATTTCAGAATATTTGGTAAATATAGGGATTCCGCTTACACTGTTTAGAGAGCACAAAACAACAACTTAAAATGATCCAACTTTATAACACAATATATGATGATCTTTGAGGGAAACTTCTTTGCTCTTTCCACTACCCATTCATATCCCTGGATTTATAAATAGACCCCTCCCCCCATCCATTTAGAAATCATATTGAATTTTCTTCTAGGTGTTAGGGTGAGTGAAAGAAAGTGAGTTTCCGGGCAAAAATTGTGGATTGAATTTGGAAGGTGAAAGAGAAATGGAAGGGCTCTCCTACAACAGCTACTCACCTTGATCTTGGAAAAATATTCGGATCTATGGTGAGTTAGTTTAAATTATAATTTTATTTTATTATCAACACTTATCCATACCCATCCATCTATATACATCCATCCATATCCATTTCACCGAGCTCCCCTATTCAATATATACATATTTATATTATTACATGTTTATTTATCCCTACTAATATCTGTTCTCATCATTTCACATTTCTGAATTTTATCCTTAATCTCTCTTTTTTCTAGAATCCCTATATTTTCATAAGTATAAATTTTTATTTATCACCTTATCACACCACCATCATATTTATATCTCTTTCTTATCTTATGGAATATCCCTTTTATCCCGTTATCATCCTTAAAAGTAATTGATTCGTTAATGACCATTATTTTTAAGACAATCCTTCCTAATCACGACAGAATCATATTTTTAAGTTTAAATTTTTAGTATTATTCTTTTATTTATTAACTCAATTATCAATGAAAATTAAATCCATAAAACAGAGTTCATCAAATATCATCTCCTTCACCTCCATATAAAGCTTATTGGCTTTCTTCTTTGTGGCCTTAACTGTGGAGACTGAAATTATACTTGAGGAATATATCACATTAATGAAATGAATTTTCTTCCTTAGAATGTTCCTAGGAGAATATAGAAGACATATGACACACAATTTATTTTTTTCGATGTTCTTACTGCTAGGAGAATAAAGTAATTTTTTTACTACGTCGTGGATGGTGAGTTATTATTAAAATTCCAACATGAATCATCCAGTAAATAATAAAAATTATGAGAAACAAACTAACCACTTTAGGAATAAATTTACATGCATAAAAATTCAATAATAACCAAAATTCAATAATAACCAAAATTCAATAATAACCAAAATTCAATAATAACCAATGTGTGAAGATATCTCAACTAAAATCCAAGAAATATGAAAAAATATTACATAAATTCTTAAATCTTAGGACAGCTGATGATTAATGGTGAGAAGTCTCTAGGTGCAAACACATCCATGAGGGTGAGAGAGACTCGGACTCAAGATGGAGACATATAATAGGATATTTGGACTCTACTACACCATGCAACCTTTTGCGGGAAGGTGTTGTGATTCTCACAAAAAGTTGCAAACTATGCAAGAATCAGGACTATTTAGTTTGTTAGTTTCTGAGAAAACATTGCCTCTATTTGAACATTTTTCTCTCCGTAGAGTTTGGCTGATGTGTGGGTGAATATCTTCTGGCTTGCATAGTGAATGGTTTAAATGATTGAACCAGAATATATGAACTGCACAACTGTGTGTTGGAAATATATGTGGCCTACAAACCAATCATATATTCCTCATCGGGTTCAAAATTAGTTAATATTATATAGTCATTATAATGCACTTGTGATGCTTATAATTGAAGTACATGAATACATGTGATGAATAAGTGAATTATGATGAGATAATAATAGTGTAATCACTGGTATTTAAACACTTGTTCCAAATATTCCTGTTTTCATGATACCTGATATGAACATCAAAATATCCATATAGAATGGCATTGGCATCCTGCTCATATGATGAAAATGGATGATCTTGTAGCCAAATGTGTGGAGAGACTAAAGATAGGTAGTGGGTGGTCTTTCAAGAAAAAATTCAATGAATTAATCCATATAAATCATTTAACGATATTGTACCAAAAATCA
Organism: Wolffia australiana; assembly: GCF_029677425.1. NCBI lineage: Eukaryota > Viridiplantae > Streptophyta > Magnoliopsida > Alismatales > Araceae > Wolffia > Wolffia australiana. The sequence continues at coordinate 6,481,310 of NC_135841.1, read as the reverse complement.
ATCATGTTGATTAAACATATCACATATGTGCAAGTGTTTCTTAAACCATAGCACAAAATGCAATTTCTACATGGATGATTGTGTTTTGGCAATGATATGCTAGTATGTATTTAGGATATTCCAACCTGTCTTATCTCATATGTAAAAACAAGTTCATGAAGGTGAATGCGTGATCAAGATGGGATCATCCTCATACGATATGAGAAGAGGTTTAAGATGAATATTATGTGAATGTCAAGCCCAATCACACAACCATTTTTTATTTAAGTTCATTGAATAAAATATTACTTTCATTAGTATTCATGTATGATGTTTATAATGAAGTCCATGAATACGTGCAATGACCTAGTGAATTATGATGATGTCATAATACAATGATCAATAGTCTTTAAACATGTATTCTAAGTATTCTTATTCGGTGGATAGCTGAGATGGGTATCAAGTTATCCGGATATAATAGCACTAACTGATCCTACTTATACAATAATTATACATGATCCTATGGCTATGTGTGGTGACACTAAGGAGAGATAATGGGTGCTCTTTGGAGAAAGAGCTCCTAAATTGATTCAAAGAATGACTGAATGGTATTATATTAAACGTCAATCAGGTTGATTCATGTCACGGTTGTGTAACTGGCTCATTGACCTGAGACACCAAGGGCATATCATGGATGGATGACTAGATTTTGACTATGACTTACGAGCTTCTAATCATGAGATTCAAACAAGCCATATCTTAGATGTAGTAAGAATTTAATGGGATGATTGAGTGGTCAAGACGGGATCATCCACCGTCCCTCTGTATAAGAGGAGATTGGCCCAAGGAAGATGATGCAACAAATCACTGGCCAGGGTAGTGAGCATATTGGAACCGGCACTCTCCAATGTTCTCCATCACACATTAGTACTAATCGAATGACGAAGTAGGGCTTGACGATCAACCATACCCCAAATAAATCAAGAGTCTCATGTGGATGATGGAGTATACATATGAGTAACCAATGATGGTAAAGGTTCTATGCGAGATTTCTAACACTGCTTGATATCCTCTAGAGCATGAGGTGTTGCTTGGCACCCCATGATATGGAAACTCAACCTATCTATTGTGTTACATCGGTCCTTAGTTAATTAATCTATATGTAGATATAGTTAATTAATAAGTTTGACCGATAGTTATTAAAGGACCACTAAAGTTATTAACTAGAATGATACATGGGCCTAGAGGGTTGATAAAATGGGAACTAAGATTCTAGGTTATTGATACTAAGTATTACTAACCTAGGTCGAGTCGAGAAATTCCTAGATTCATCAATGAATTTATATTACTCACTGATAGGGGAGTGAGGGTCGAACCACGTAGAGAAACTAGAGAAAATTTGGGTAGATTTATGCTAAAGAAAGGTGTGTAAGAATTTTAGGAATTATATTCAATTTTATTTTGATTAAATGGTGTGTAAATACAGTGAATTTTGAATTCACCATTTAAATGATGTGTAATGAGTGTAAAAAATTTAGGTAAGTTCAGAACACAATTTAGTAATTTCTAGGTGTTTTTCTAAAATTTTTTCTGATTTAATTCGCCGAAATAAAATTGTGAAGAAATTTAAAAGAAAATAACTTGTTCTTCTTTAACAAATCTTCGTCAAATATGAATTTAGACCAAAATTTTCAAGTTGTTTCACCCAACACGTGTGGGATCTGCCTTATGTTGTGAATGGAATTGGGTGTGTTCTTGAGCCAAGAACACCTAATTTCCATAGGGCAGGTGGTCTAGAGAGAGAATGAACCTCTAATAGTGATTTCTACCACAAGAAATCAAGATTAATCAAGCAGGAGAAGGGTAGAGAAATAAAGAATGGGCTTACATGGCTGGATGACCTCTCCTTCCACCTCCACAAGCCCTGGAAAGTTTTCACTTCTTGGATCCTTTGGCAGCTCCAATGTAGAGAGAAAGAGAGGAGGGAACCCTTGGGAGAGGGAGTAGAGAGAGAAGGACTGCTCTCTCCCGCCTAGGCCTTGTCAACTCACCTTCCACTTGGCCCTCACCAAATCTCAGAATTATAAAGACATAGAGAGCAATAAAAGAATCCTCTCACCGTTTCACTAAAATTCCAAATAAAAATTTGGGATGTCTTTTGCAAAGAAGTCTAAAGCATTTATAGGCATGCCTTAGATAATGGATCAATATGATGGGTGAGATTTGGGCCAAGCCCATAGGCCCATTAGTGCCCCTTCCAAGAGATCTGAATCCTTTTTAACGGGTCTCTTGGGGTTCCTTCTTGGGTTGTCTCTCAAGAGGAAGGCCCATTAGCCCATTGAGAGAGAGTCTCTAGGTCCTTTCATGAGAGGAATTTTCCTAGTCCTAAAAAGGTCCAAAATTCTCCAAGGAAGAGGTTAAATTCAGCCCACTTGGCTGATTGGCCAAGTGGATCACATTGAGTACAAAAAACTATAATTAGTACTATTTCAAAGACGAATATATGTGGAGAGTTCTATCATGACATTTCAGTCAGTGCACTTACTCTAAGTTAGGCTTTAATATGAAACATGCATAAAGTGTGCCTTAGTGAACTCTTATTTGATACCTTTATATTGACTTATCAAGGGTCACATGTATAATATCATAGTGTGGGGTTCTATAGGCCTTGACATGGATGAAGATATCAAAATATTCCATAGTGGAAGACTTAACAAGATCGGACGACATCGATAAAACCATTGAACAAAGTACATGTGCACGAATCACATATGTGATTTCTTGGATCCTGGAGAGAGATGAATTGAGCTTCTCACGTGTGCAGCTTCTAGACTTATCCACTCCATCCTCCTCCTCGTTGATAAGCCATGTTCAATCTCTGTCATCGTTCTTACGCCGTCTCAATTTCATCGAGAATGGAGATGAGTCATGGGGAGAGGGGAGATAAAGAGGAAGGCTCCTGAACAATTCTGGCCTCGGTGAATTTTTTCCAGTGCCTTCCCCTATTTATACTAAGTGGGTCTTTTTTATAAAAGCCCCAAAACTTATGTATATCTTTTGATGTCAAAAAGACCATTTGTGTGTGATATCTAGGGCCATGTATTAGTCTAGTTAATGACTCGAGCAATCCAATACCCTCTATTGCCCTTCCAAATTAATTAACTATATCATCATATAGATTAACTAACTTCAGATTGATTTAACCCAATCAATAGGTTGAGTCTCCAACACGTGGGGTGCCAAGCTACACCTCGTTAGAAGATAAATATGAGTGTATCGACTCACTCATGGAACCTGTTGATAACATGCAAATAGGAGCTAATAAAGAGCTAATTTCATCATATTTTTAAGATTTTAATGCGTAAAACATTAATTTTTAATGCATGTTATCATGATAACATGCATTAATTTTTAATGCATGTTATCATGTTAACAAGAATTTCCTTAAATTTCAAAGTAAATGATGTATTTGATAAATAATTAGGTCAATTTATACATTTTTAATGGTTTTAAAATCATCATTATAAGAATTTAAATGCTTTTAAATTGACCTATTTCTATAAATAAAATAAAAATAGTAATAAAACTTATTTTAGAAGCTATTAGCACATTTTTTTGCATTAATAACCTTTTTCTTTCATTTTTTTTGAATTGTTTTCTTTTACAAATGTTTTTTTAAATTTTAAACTGGCCCTTATTGGGCCAGTTTTGGTACTAACTATGATAAGTAGCGCAGGGCTCACGAACAACGTGATCCGCACGCAGGGCCGCATAAGCCAATTAGAAGAAGAGTTCGGACCATCCGTGTGTGACGCGCACGTACTCGATTTCGTGTGTGTCGCGCATGGAATGGAGACACATAGAGGCACTATAAGCCAATCGCATCGCGTTGTACGCTCAGCATACAACGCGAAAAGGATAAACAAATTAACGGAATCGTAAAAAGCTGTTCTTCCGATTCTGCGGCGATAAAAAGCGAAAAAAGGAGATTATTCAGTCGTTCTTGATTTCTTGAGCTCAAGGAGAGTAGGCCTGGCCTTCTTGAAGAATCAAGGACAGCTCGGCGTGATTTGGGGCACAAAATTTTGAGAGAAACTCAACAATCCGGCGCCGCAAATATTTCCAGAATTCAAGCTTAAAATCGTGGAAATTCGGTTGTTCGTGCGCGGATTTTTCTCAAGTTTGCTCTTAGATCATCCCGGGTATTCCTAGGCTCATTCCAAATTTATTTTGCACTTGATTTTGCGTTTAATTCTCTCAATTTTGTAGCTCATTCATCTTTGCCGTTCTTCCTTAATTTCCAATTTTAGTCATTTTAATTTGTAGATTTTAGTTCGTTTTAAAATCATTCAGTCTTAGTTTATTATAAACTTGCGATTTCAAATCATACCTGTCCATTGAATTGCATAAAAATTGTGAATCGTTTTCACGATTTCATAGTTCTGAAATTAGCAAATCGTGAATCATCTTCACGATTTGCTAATTTAGGACACATTTACAATTTTGAACGAATTTGGATAAAATAAAAATATAAGATAAATACTCTTAACAGTCTAAAATCCATGAAAAAATATAAAAGTAAATCCAAAACGTTAGAAAATATTACCTTAGGGTCTCTAGTGCATAGGAAAATTGGATCAACCCTTATAAAAATATTAGTGGTAACGATTGGGATAAACTTTCTTCTCTAACTAATTTCTGAGTGAATACAAGATAAAAAAGAAAGATAAAAAACTATTCAAGCTGAATTAAGTATTCAGGTAAAATTAACAAGTAAAGCACTCATCAAGAGAACTGTTGATCAAGATTTTTTTTGCTACGCCATGGATACTTAAACAATTTAGTATAAAATTAGTTAGTCATTCTTATCAAGGATTGCTAACTAATGATAAAATCTATTAAAAGTTAAAAAATCACAAATGAATTTTTAACTTTTAATAATCCCTAATTTGAGGAAAACTGAATTTCCCTATTGCCTCCCTAGGGTTCGACCCCTTACTCAAGCATTAAGGGAAAAACAAATTTTAGTGATTAAGTTAAAAAAAACCCCTAAATAACGACATATAAACGTGTATTTTGAGCTTATCACCTGTTCGTCATTAGTTACCATGTATGTATAGTCCCTCATCCACCTGATGCATATTTATAGTGTGATTGTATCCTTGAGGTTTCCTTTTTTGACATCTCCATCTTTGTCACTCAACATCACCATCATCCAATATTTCATATTAGTTTACATCACCTTCAACTTCCTCCCTATTTATGCCAATCATCGTCGCCTTTGGGCAACTTCTAGTCTCCATGGGTAGCCATGAAAATTTTTCTCATTTACCTTAAAATACCATATGTAATCTCAGTTTTGATATTAATTTATTCTCGTCTCACTTTCTCTAATTTGCTCTTACATTCACTCCAGTTTCACTCACTATGTACATGCATATAATTTTTATGAATGTATAGATGACAGAAGGATGATAGTGGACATATGGATAGACGTTGGTAGACAAAAGTAAATTAACGCATGGATGTAAGGTTGATATATGCTTGGGTGATAAGTGTTACCTAGTAGCTCAAAATTAAGGGTAAATTACGTCACTGTGAATTTGAGTTTAATCTATAAAGTTTATAACCTTTACTCATGAATAGTTTGAATAGATAGTGATGACCAAGGGTCACATGGAATAAATGTTAGGTAAATAGCTCTCTCTATAGGGTGAATTCGTGATGACGAGAAGAGATACATATTGTGTAAGACATAGCAGTAGGATGAAGGTAGTGATCAGAGATAAGGATGACTCCTATGTAAGAAGAATGAGACGAGTATTACACGTGGTAGTCGTGATTGGAGTAAGTGAAAACAAGAGAGTAGGATGAAAGAAGACGTGAAGAGATAATAATAAGAATGGGTGAGTAATAGTGGCAAGAAGTATCTGATTTAGGGTTTAATAATTTTGGTTTTAAAAATCTAGGTTTTAATAGAAGATAGGAGGGTGTGAAGGTGAAACGTGATAAAGATGATGGTATGTGACATGGTGATGAAGGTAGTGGAATAGAGTGATGAGTGAAATGGATGAAGATAGTGTTTATGTATCGTTAGACAAAGGGAGAGGGAGACAAGGGGCGAGATCGTGATGGCGTAGCAGACATATGATGTGGATCGTAGATGATGATAGGTAGGGATGGATGCTGGATGTCGATGGATATGGATGACGGATGATCTACTGAAATGAATGTGTTGAAGAATGACCAATGTAAGACAAGAGACTAAGCTTAGATCCCTATGTTCATTCAAACTCAAGGCATCTTCTTGATATATATCAGACTCCCCACTTCTCTGTAGATCCTCTCCAAGCACTCAAGACACCAATAACACTCTTGAAGGACCTTCACAACTTTACTTTCTTTTGATCAGACTCTCTAGGGGGAAGTGAGCTTAAAAATGTTTTTCAAAAGTATCAGGAGCTCAATTTTATAGATCCAACCAATGGATGGATAGAGGACATAATTAAAATTCTGCCCTTAAAATTTCAGTTCAATCAGAGTTCTGGATCGTCAGATATTAATCTTGGAATTGGGGTCATTCTCAACTGTTGATTTAGTATGAATATTTCTCTCTCCTCATTGTCGTCACTGTTGTCATGTTGTTCTGTTAGGTTTTTGTGTCATCATGGCATTTAATGCGATCATTGGCCCACATGTGTCCTCATCATTCAAAATCAATGGATCCTGTTGCGCCACGTGTCATGTTCTGAAAAAAGAGAAAGTACCAAATGTTTAATATTATAATATATATCAGTTAATTTGTACACATCTAACGTGGCAGTGCATCATCGCACGCCACATGAGCTTGCTTCCTTTAAAACCCAATAAAAGGGAGACACATGTGCACCATGTGTACACATGGTGCCAAGAGTCCCGTGACACGTTGGTTGCACTGTTGTTTTCTTAAAAGTCAAAGTATTTTAAAAAAAATATTTTAAATTATGAGCCTCAACTTCTACATCATCTTTCATATTGCAAAAAACTACGTCTCTTTTTCAGTGAGGCACATCGTCTTTCAAAAATACAAATAATAGAGATAAATCATAAGCAATAAATGTCATAACAGTTTGTCTCTAATGATTGCCTGATCCCAATCATTAACCATAACCACTAGTTGGTTGCTGTTTGATGAATCGAACGACGACACATAGCATGGCTAAAATAAAAACCCCAAAATGTATTAAAATGCATATAGAATTAAATATAAGCCTGAAAAAGATAAATAAATATATATTTTGACTTAAAAAAATCATATATGTATGAATATATTGTAAAAAAATTGATGAAAAATCATAATGTGACTCAAAAAATTATTTTCTTTAAGAAGACGTTGTTAGCAAAATCCCTAAAAATATGCAAGAATGCACAAAATTCAAAGTATCATTCTAAAAATGGGTTTAATTATTTTAGTTTTTTAACACACATATATAACCAATTCAATGGAAATAAATAAGTAACTATCATCATATTAACCTATTAAGTTCATGGTATTATTAGTTATTGGATTGATAGTACATTAAATTCTGATGAATAGATGGTGGGAAAATAAATGGAAGTTGCATATAAGGGTAGATGTATAGATGATTGCAGATTAGAGGGATGGTTATTTGATGGATCATAAATTTATTTAATGGCTGATGATTTGATCATATGGATGGTGAGTTGATCATATGGATCATATATTTTGACTGTGATTTTTTTTCCGTTAACTCAAAGTAATTTGAAGGTCCATTACATCAGCATTGACATCTACCAATATGTTAAAATAAATGGATATGTACCCTATTTTCACTATGACATTCTTTTGCCTTTTCTCCTCTCTTATTATATTGTCTTGATTTCTTTATTATTCTTACTCTTACTATATTATCCTCCGATCAATATCTTCTTCTATCTCACTTTTCTAATATATCATTATTCTTGGAAAACTTGCGTGGATAATACATTCTGGATCACTCCAATCCTCTTATATTTCTGTACAACTTTTTATCTAATCTCTACTTTTGTTCTCTCATTTGATATGTATTTTATTCTCTATGCTTTTTTTGACATTTCATGCTCAGTATTTTTTTACCGAAGGTCAGAAATATCATATCAAAAAATTATGATATCAGAGGATAATGAATAAAGCTTAAATTGTATTGTTTAGTGTCTTTAGATTTAAGATATTCCATTGGAAGCTTTACCAAATTGCCACAAATTTGTGACACTTTATCAGCTTATCTCTTTTAAAATCATGTAGAAGAAAGCATGAGACAATGCACCCAAATATTCAAAAAACATGTGTAAGCTAATTGAATTGGTTTCACATACAGTGAAGATAAATCCAATACCAGCGCCATGTTCTTCAGCAGATATGGGAAGATGAAATGGATGCCTTGTTCTGTATGAGGACATAAAAAAGTGGTGTTCAGAACTATCAACCAATGGGTTATAACTATCTAAATAATGATTCTTATTTTTTCAGCAATAGAGTCATTAGGGCACACACACACTTTAGCTCATGCCATCTAAGCCAATCATTAGATAAGTGGCATCTTTCACCACATAGTCTGACCACTACGGACCACCAACTTGATGATCAGCTTTGTTTCTTATTGCCAGATAGTAATTTTTTTTATATGAATTGTTTGCCTTAAATGACCCATTTTCCCTGATGTTATATTTTCTAAATGGTCAAATACTTTGGACCAGAATATCCAAATCTGATAAGTGTGCATGCATATCACATATACTTTTACCGGTCAAATGATGTATGATTAAATCTGAATATTAGGTTAATTATTTATGACATAATTCTCTTGGTGTCACATATCTGGATTGCAAACTGGAGGAGTTTGCCCGTTGACCATTTAGTCAAAGTTCAAGCAGCTATGCACCCATGAAGATATCGACCTTAAATATCATCCAATTCATGCGTAAGTTTCATAATTTGATCTGTACAAATATATGCCCATTAGCTGATCTCATGAACATGTAAAATATAACTTGGCGTAATCTACTTCAAACATTCATCATATCACTGCTATATTTTAACTGGTAGATAAGGAAGCAACGGTCGGAAGCAACGGTCGACCTCATTCAAAGACTGGAGGACCGTTGCTCCCAACAGATTGCTATTTCAAAAGAGGGCTACAACAGCAACTACTGCTATTTCAACAGAAGAACAACGGTCGGCAGGGCACCAACAATTCAACGGTAATATTGATGCATATAATACCCGTGTAATACCTCAGTTCATTGAGGCTTTTCTTTCAATTATGTCTCCCAGGGCGGCGGCTCCGCCCGTTGCCCTGTCTATCCTCTAATCTCTATCTATCTTCTGTTCGGTGATTCAGCCTGAATGGCTTTTGAGTTAGGATTGTGAGATTGCCCCTCTATCTTCTTCTCTCTTCTTCTCAACTTCCCTCTTCTGGAATACATGGCATCTCACTCTCCTTGACAATTATTTCAATCTAGAATAAAATATGGATGGCACTGACCCAATCATAGATAGGTATCATATATATGGACATATCAAGGTTATAAGGCTGAACATAGCCGTTGCAACAAATTATAATGGCCGAGATTAAAACAAGAGAAGGATCCGTTAGAGATTTTTCCATTATAACTTACTATAATACAAAATTCCAACCAGCAAGTCACTCTCCCTCTCTCAGCTCTTTCTCCTCATCTCTTTCCTCTGCTTCTTCTTCTTCTTCTTGAATTCTTCTCTCAATATCTACACAAAATAACTGGGGGCATGTTTATCTAACCCTCCAATATGGATAGATACGATTTGCAGGGATTTGATTATCAGAGTCCCCCAAGAGAGATTTCAAGCAGTTCAATCCTCCTCGCAAGATCATGCTTCCCACAGTGCTTCAATCCATCGACGACAAGATCAAAGTTCTGCGACCTGGGCGTCAAACCCATCTCCGTCATCTCCACCAAGAACTCCGCCGCCTCCACGAACCGCCCCCCTCTCGCACACATCTTCACCAGCATGGTGTAAACAGGCCTATTGGGAGGGTGCCCCTTCGCCTTCATATCTCTGAACAAGGCGAAGGCATCGGCAAACCTCCCCGCCTTGCACAGCGCCTTCACCAGCGGCGCGTACAAGCTCGGCGAAGGCCGGTGGCCGTCTTCCATGGCAGCGACGACGAGCCGGAACGCGTCGTCTATCTTCCCTTCTCTCGCCAAGCCAGGAACCATGATCTTGAACGTGGAAATATCCATGCAGAGGCCCATCTCGCTCGCTTTCTTCACCAGTTCTAAGCAGAAGCCCGTCTCTCCGGCGTTGCAGAGAGCCCCCAGCAAGGCGTTTACGGTGCCCACGTCGGGGAGAATCCCTTCCTTCGTCATTCTCTTCACCAGGTTCGTGGCCGTCTCCAAGTATCCCGCGTGTATCAGCCCTTCGATCAGCAAATCCCTCCCTCGCACCTGTCGAATGAGAATACTTCCATGCATGTTCTTGAGCTTGTTGGAGAGAGAGATGTACAGAATGATGAAGAGATGGAGGTGAAGATGTCAAGCCTCGCATCTCTGATGCCATCATCTTCCTAGACATGGGCCTTGACAAAAGATAGTGCGAGAGAGAGAGAGGAAGAGAAACCGATATACAGGTAGGTGGGTGGGTGGGTGGGTGGACGGATGGGTGATGGACTGAATGACACATATACACATGGTGGAAAGATAGGTGGATAGATGGATGGAAAGAGAGATAGATAAGATGAGCTGATAGGTAGATGGATAGACGGAGAGATAGATAAGATATATAGATAGGTAGGTTAGATAGATGAATACGCAGAGAAATAGACAAGATAAACAAATAAGTAGATAGATGGATACACAGAGAGATAGATAAGATAAACATAAAGATAGATCGAGAAATAGACAAGATAAACGGATAGGAAGGAAGATAGATAGATGGATACACAGAGAGATTGACAGGATAAACGGATAGGAAGGAAGATAGATAGATAGATGGATACACAGAGATAGACAAGATAAACGGATAGGAAGGAAAACAGATAGATGGATACAAAAAAGAGATCGAAAAAATAAACGGATCGGAACGAAGACAGATAGATGGATACACAGAGATATAGACAAGATAAACAAATAGACGTATACATGGATGGATAGAAGGAGAGATAGATAACATAAACAGACAGAGAGATAGATAAAATAAACTGATAGGTAGATGGACAGACAAACAGATAGGTAGGTAGATGGATTGATGAATTGGCAGAGGGATAAATAAGATAAACAGATAGGTAAATGGATGGATAGACGGAGAGATAGATAAGATAAACAGATAGGGTGGTTAATAGACGGATCGACATAGAGATAGATAAGATAAAAAGATTGGTAGATATATATAGACCGGCAGGCAGGCAGACATATATATAAATCGATTAATATACAGATAGATTACTAGATAGACAGGCAGATTTATACATAGACCGAGATATAGATAAATAGATAGACAGACTGACTGAAAGACTGAACACTTGTAGATAGATAGAATGATAGATGGATAGATGGATAGATAAAAAGATAGATGGACAGATAGAAAGACAGATGCATAGATGAATAGATGGATAGATAGATAGATAGACAAATAGATGGATGGATAGACAGATATATGGGTAGATGGATAGATAGATAGATAGATAGATGGATAAATAAATTGATGGATAGATAAATAGAGGCATGGATATATATGGACAGATGGATAGAAACAAAGACAGACAGATAGATAGATAAATAGATGGATGGACAGATGCATAGGTAGATGGATAGGTAGAAAGATAGAAAGATAGAAGGATAGAAAGATAGATAGATAAATGGGTAGATCGATAGATAGACAGATAGATGGATAGACAGAAAGATGGATGAATAGATGGATGGATAGAAAGATAGATAGAGGAGAGATGGATGGATAGATAGATAGATAGATAGATAGATAGATGGATGGAGAGATAGATGGATGGATGGATAGATGGGTAAATGGATGGATAGATAGATAGATAGATAGATGGATGGATGGAGAGATAGATGAATGGATGGATGGATAGATAGATGGATGGATGAAGAGATAGATGGATGGATGGAGAGATAGATGGATGGATGGATGGATGGATGGATGGATAGATGGATAGATGGGTAGATGGATGGATAGATGGATAGATGGGTAGATGGATGGATAGATGGATAGATAGTCAGATAAATGGATGTATAAATGGACAGATAAATGGATAGATGGATGGATAGATAGCCAGATAGATAGATGGATGGATAGATAGCCAGAAAGATAGATGGATGGATAGATAGATACATGGATAGATAGATGGATTGATAGATAGATAGATGCATAGATAGATGGATAGATGGATAGATGGATAGATAGAAGGATAGATAGAAAGAAAGATAGAAAGATAGATGGATAGATGAATGGATGGACCTCTCGGACGTACCGGGGGTTTGAAGCCCTTCTTACTCATCTCCTCCAAAAACTCCTGCGCCTCCCTCAGCTTGCCGGCGGCGCACCACCCGTTAACCAGCACGGAGAAAGTCGACCTGTCGGGGACGACCCCCCTGCGCTGCATCCGGCGAACCAAAGCGTACGCGCCATGAAAGTTCTTCCCTTGGCAGAGCGCGAACAGCAGCGCGTTGTACACGCCCGTGTCTTGGCCGCAGCCCAGCCGAGGAAGACGGTTGAACACCTCCACCGCGCGCTCCACGTGCCCGGCGCGCCCGTAAGCCGAGATGACGGACGCGAAGACGGACGACGAGAGGGGCAGCGAGAGCGATCTCATCTGCTCCACCACCCGCCACATCGTCTCCCAGTGTCGCCCCGACCGACCCAGCGTTTCGATCAGCGTCTCGAACTCGATCGTGGTCGGAGCGTAGGGTCGGGCGGCGGAGGAGCGAGCCCATTGGAAGAAGCGGAAGGACTCGACGGGGCTGCCGGCGCAGGCGCGGAGCACGCGGTAGACCAGGTCGGAGCTGACGGGGATGTTGAGCCGGTTGAGCGTTCGCTCCAGGTAGAAATCGCTACGGACGATGTGTGCGACGTGGTGGACGGCGGCGAAGTAGTCGTCGCGGCGGCGGCGTGGCGGGGAGGATGAAGGGAGAGGGCGGCCGTGGAAGCCTTCTTCTTCTCCTTCGTCTTCGTCTTCTTCTGTGACTTCTTCTTTCGCTGGGAAGGTGGGGGAGGAAGAAGAGAGGAGGAAGGGCTGCGCGCAGAGGTGCCGCCGGAGGATGGTGCAGGCGCGGAGGTGGAGCATGGCAAGTGCTTGATAGAGCTCTGGACTCTGTGAAGAACCGACTGTGATGTAAAAGATCCGGTTTTTGATAGTGGAAAGTTATGATCTTTTTTAGACTCTTTTCATCGTCTACATTCCTAGGTTATCATCACTGAGGATATTGTAGTTTTCCACAATCTTGTTTCTAGATTTCTTATTATCCCCTTGTGCATGAAAAGTGCTTTATGGTGAGAAAGATTTATAGACCTAATTCTGGTTGATTTAATCTTAAATTTACTCGTACTCTTAATGCCGCATCAATATGAGATTTCCATCTAACCAATTAACCATTATCATCACTCAAATCAAATTCTCAAACTCTCATCTCAGGTATCTCAATTTTTTTCCCGTGGAAAATCTTTATCTTCTTGTCCCTACTACATTTTCTTTCATTTTCCAACTTCCAATGACTCTATAAAATCAATTTCTCTATTCATACTCTTGAAAAAATAAAACAGCCTCTTGATTTTCTTGACTCTATTGAAGTAGTTAAAATTAAAGAAGGCCAATTTCTCCAATTCCATCCATCCTGCCTCCCACATATATTTCTACTTATCTACATAACTCGCTTTCTATGTAATCAAGATCGAATTCCAGCTTGTCAAAACATACTTCCCCTATAAGAAAAATCATAATGACTAAATAAAACACATAAATATGTTTTGTTAAGTCATGTGAATCAACTATCATATTAAACCTGATATTTATTATATTAATGGGCATGAATTATTTTCATACCACTTTATGATATTTGATTCATTAATACATATTTTAATTTAAAAAATAAAATGGTATTTAATTTTACTTATTTAAAAATATTTTTTATTTTCTAAATAAAAGCCCTCATTTAGTTTGATCTATTTCATACATCTTACAAGGCCTTAATGAGAATTTTTCATCTTTGATAATTAATTAATTAATATTTTCACATTCTTAACTTAAGGTGTAATGACAAATCCAAAATTACGGGCTGTGAATTAGATTTTTAAAAACTATATTTTACCACTTTCTGCATTAAGACTTTATCCTAGATGGTTTTGGATCTCTATAGATAGCCCAACTTATTAATTTTTGTGTATTCTTAGGAGCTTCTCAGTTTCGGAACTAAGTATATAGAGAAGATATGATTTTTGGGTTTTGCTGCCTTGATTGAATGAAAAAAATAATTTTCTACGCAACAAAAGCATTGATCGATTCCAAATCAATTTCTAAAACATAATACATCATATGTACCTTGTGGGGAACTTGCTCTACCATTGACTTGCTCACTTTGAGACTGCATGAACTCTACAAGTATGCACACTGTCAAGTTGCTCTTGGATCCGAGCTTATTCCTCTCCAACTCTTCTTCAAAACCTTGTAGACCTTCTTACTATGATGACTCTCTTCTTTGATGAGTGGAGAAAAGTTCAGAAGAAAGGGAGGGGGGGGAGAGAACTCTGGCTGGCCTGGGTACCTAAAATAGGTGTCCCGTCCCCTATTTACATTTTTGCTTAATATTTTTCATAAAACCCCATTAAGTAAAATATTCACCAATGCCCCTATGATCTTATGGATGTGATCCTTTAGGCCCATATATCACTCTAGTTAATAACTTGAGTGACCCAATAACAATTATTACTGAACCTTATTAATTAACTATATCAAGATATAGATTAATGAACTAAGGATTGATTTAAGCCAATTGATAGGTTAAATCTCCAGCCCCTAGGGTGCCAAGTTTTATGTCATGCTGTAGAAGATATTGAGTAGTGTTCCAACTCTCTCATGGAACTTTTACCATTATCGGTTACTGTATATGTATAATACATCATCCATGCAAGTCTCCCAAATGATTTAGGGTGTGGTGGATTGTCAAACCCTAAGCTGACATTCAATCAGTACTAATGTCTAACGGGTATCATTGAAGAATGCATTTTCCAATATCCTCATTACCCTGGATAGAGATTTGGATGCATCGTCTTCCTTGAGTCCAATGTCCTCTTATACTGAGGGCGGATGATCCCATCTTCACCACTTAATCATCTATGTCGGCTTATTCCCTTTTACGAGCTATGAATTATTTGAATCCCATGGTTAGAGACTTGTATGTCATGGTCAAAATATAATTATCCACCCACGATATGTCCTTGATGTCTCATGTCAATCGATCACTTATACAATTATGATATGAGTAAACCTAATTGATGTTTAGGTATAATACCATTCAGTGATTCTTCAAATCAATTTAATAAACTCTTTTTCCAAACAGCACCCACTATTTGTCCTTAATGTCATCATATTAATAGTCATAGGATCAACCATACTTGTCCTAAAAGTAGGATCATATAGTGATATTCTAACGGGATAATCGATGTCCATCTCGACCATCCGTCGACTAGGAATTTTTACAATTCATGTTTAAAGACTAGCAATCACTGTGTTATGACCTCATGCGAATTCACTAGGTCATTGCAGTATTCCTGGACTTCATTATAAAACATCACACTTGAGTAACAATGAACTATTATTTCATTCAATTAACTCAAATAAAAATATGGTGGTGTGATTTGACTTGAGATCCAAATAATATCCATCACCAATAAGTGTACACAAATTAGATAGATGACAAAATAATTTTATACAGGTTTTACTAACCCTAATAATCTTCTATGTACACCTTTATTACAGATCATAAATGAATTTTCCTAAATTTATATTTATTTCCATTAAACCCAATTTGCCTCTCAAGTTGAAAGACACACCTATCGGTTTCTGTGTCGGAGTTAACATCAATGTCATAACAGCCACATGGTTGATATATTAGTTAAAATTGTTCTGAAATCTTATAATTTATAATTTCAAATTATTATAAATTACATTCAGTGATATATCATGGGGAGCTACGAGACTCATCAGTTCTGCTTGGAAAACTTTGTGTACATTTATTTATACTTTGGAAAGCTTTGAAAAGACCCAGAAAGAACGCATAATGAGAAAATACATTTATTGACATGACATTTATACTTAAAGTCGCGCCTTGGTTCATTCTTTTTAGATATGTTCATGATTTAGAGGGAAATTAATTATTTTTAGATGTGATATTTATAAATGCAATTATGATTCAAAGATTCTGACCTAAATATTATAAGGTTCTGTTAGGAACCCCACCAAGCATTTAAAGGTCTACTAAGAGCTCCAATTTAATGATTTTGGGTATAGTAAATGTCATTTAAGTGATTTCAGTTTTTGAAAGTGATACATTTGCACATGAAATATTCATTTGAATCACATCAATTCACATGTCATATGAATTCATACAATAAAAAATATTTTACAATGAATGCGTTTCAATAATATTACTTGTCACTTTTCGTCTTATTTTCATCCATAATTAGTTATGCACAAGTAAACGACTATTAGAGGATTTCAAAGGTGGAACTGAAAATAATATTACATATTTTATCTTATTTATTTCAAAAGGAAACTAATGTAAATTTGTTTATAAAATGACTTCCAAAGGGAAATAGAGAGGACTGAAGGGCAGGTCTAGACTATGTTGAAGTAAAGTCGATGTCACTGTAGATGATTTACTATGTTGCTCCAATGATTTCTTCATTGCGAGACCAAAAGTTCCACCGCTTGATGCATCACTGTAGATGATAGTCTTCATTCCAGAATTAGACTGTTGCAAAATTTAGAAGTCTTCTGACCATTTAATCTGCTGGTTTCAGTGACACAGAGATGACATCACTATTGGAAGGCAGTTGTGGCGCAGACAAAAGTTTTTCAGCATGAGTGTCTCTTAAACGGTCCTCCACATCCTGAATTGTGAAATGTGGTCCAATAGGTTTTGTTGCAAATGGAGTTGAGCTTTTGTTTTGTGCATTGTTGGCATCTATAATAGGAAGCCCTAACTTCATAAGTTTGCTGGACCTCTCATCAATGCAGGAAGCCTCATTCTGTTCATGAAGGGTAAATCGATCCCCTGCAACTGGTTCATGCCAGACCTTTCCCATAGAACACAAAACAATACTACTCGGGTAAGGAAGGCGTGTTCTGGGCGTAGAGGGCTTGTCTTTTTGACTTTCAACTGCCATCATATTTTGATGCCTTATATCATCATTTTTCAAACAAGATTCAGTTTCCTTGGGGCTACCAGGAAAGGAGACCAAAAATGCGTCAGGCAACTAATTTTAAGTTTCCATTTATAATTTGTACCAAGGAAAACCTGGATTCTTTGGATTGTGGCAGCGTTCTAGTGAAGGCATTGACCTTTGTCTGTCCTTCATTGGTCGCTGGTGATTTCCATCTGCAATAACGCCAGGTCTCCATTAAGAGGTGAACAGAGTAATTGATTACAAAGTTAACTAATAAAAGTTGACTCGCCTTCCTTTAGATATATCTCTCCCAGGGAAGTTTCTAGATGTGGCTTCCTCAAAGGGACATTATTCCTGAGTAAAATGATAATATACATTAAAACCCAAGGTGAATAAAAATGCAACAAAAAATGGTTTATTTAAACCGGAAAATCAGAAAACATCACTTATCGCTATAATTCATTTTTTTTTTTGAAAAAATATAATCCAGACAATAATTCAAGAATCAAAACTAAACTTTGTTGTGATAAAGATTTCATTGACAAACTGTTGTCGACATAGAAACTCTAAAATCTAAATTGTGAGACCTTCCCTCCATTGCCTCCATTCTCCTGTCCTAATGTGCTTTAAGTCTTAAATGGAGAGAGTAACATATCCCAAGGGTCACTCAAGAGAAGTAAGACAAATCTTCAAACAACTGTTACTCCAAATACAAGACAATCATATTTTTAGGACACGGAAGAAGCTTCTAGAATCCTTGATGCTTATAGAACCTTCCAGATTTATGGATCCTCCTAGAATTTCATCAGTCCTTCTAGAGCCTACTAGAAACAGATGAGTTGGGTCGATTATAAGTATTTCAAATAAAAGAAGAAATAATGCAGTAAAAGCTGGGCAGGAGACAAAAGTATATCACAAACAGTGAATGGAATGACAATCCATTTCTTCGAATAAAATGAGGGCGACAGATGAGCCAAGTGCCTCAAAGTATGGAATTCTAGAGATTGGGCTCTTTGTTGTTGTAGATGATGTTCCTTGAAAGGCATCCTTGAGGCGGAAGGCTGAGATGTGCCGGCTTCACCAACATCTTTCATTATATTCTCTGCATTTGGAATCGGAATGGATCTTGAAACTCTCTCACCAATATCCTTGAACTTCCGCCTTATTCCAATTCCCTGAAAATACCAAGCAAAGCAACAGTATTAGGATAGGAAGATTAGCGGTTCTGTAATACAAAAGATGTGACAAAATAATAAGAGAGACAAAATTGACTAAACTAGAACAGAAATATATATTCAAAAAAAATATTTAATAGTCATGCACATTTTCTGAGAAGAGATTAGACGCAAAGAACACTAAGTAGAATCCATAAGACAAAGGAGACCAGGTAAGTGGGTATCAGAATAGAAATTCTTAAGTATTTTTTTTGAATAAGCTATGAAATTTATTTTCTTCATAGATATTGTCTCAACTAGTAGAAGCGTTAAACTTCCTCGCTCATCAAATCTCATAGCCATCATATCCTTATACATGTCATCGTAACTCAAAGATGTTAGTAGAAACACCTCCAAGCCTGTAAGGGTGGCAAACGCCTTTTTATAATTCCAACCATATTGATAATCTCTAGAAAAGCTTTCCAAGTGCTATGTTTCATCAATCCGCAGTTTCAATTACTGACATCAAACCGGAGATTGATACAGTTAAAATCTCGATTTTTATTTTTAACATCTCTTTCTATAATTTTATGCTAGTGCCCTTATAATTTGACCGTTGTAACAAGTCCGATTTGGATCTACGATCCGAACCAAACCTGTATGATAAAGAGGGCTGTTGCCCTCGTGAATGAAACGAGGAGATTTTTCTTTTCTTCTATTTGCTGTTCATTCTCCCTCTCAATCGCCTGTCTCAAGCCTAAATCTCGTCCAACGTCTCCAGTGAAGCATATTGGTTGCAGGTTTCCAACAGATACAATCCCAATCCCTACTTAAGGGCAGCCCCATCTTCAACTGTTCTTTGTGTTCCTTCTAAGTAGTCCCTTTAGGAGGGTAGCCAGAAAGTATTATACAGTTGGAAGCTCCTTGTCTCATCTGCCCTCAGTGTCCAAGTCCCCTCTCCTCCTCTACGACTGCCGTCCTTGTGATCATTTCTAACCCATCATTTCTTCAGCCAAAGGACTAGCCAACACATTCATCAAGGAGGCAGATGATACAATGCCAACATAGATCTTCAACGAAGTAGAAAAAAACAAGTAATAAAAAATACAATTCAGTATAATTGTAGAATGGTAGAAATGTAGGAGGAATGAGGGGAAGATGGTAGGGGTAGTGGGAATATGTATATAGGAATTGGAGAGTCCATATGCCAAGGCTGATCTCCACTCTGGAAGGATAATCTCCAGCCCAGCCACAGATGCTCTCGTGATTTCAGGAAGAAAAGGGTAATCCAGCTTCTTGACATTATGATAACTTATTTATAGGGCCTCCATGCTTTCCTGCCTAAACACCCTCTTTCAAGGATGTGGCCAAGTATCATGGTTTTATTTTCTGAGATGTTTCCTTATTTTATATGTCCTTGGGAGGATCGTATAAAAGGCCAGCCAACATAAGGTCCCTAATTCTATCCATTTTTTTGAGGGGGGCCATCTTCACCAGCCACTTCTGGGAAAAATTAGGTCGCTGGTAAGGTACCAAGCTTTGCATGAACTCCTCTCACCACTCCAACACAGAAAGATAGACTAAGGTGTCACAGAAAAATTGATTTGTGACAGACATGCCCAGTCCATGAAGTTACTGACCCCAGTGAGCCAAACTGAGTTCTAACCCCGTCTCCAATTTATGTATTGAGATAGCACCCTTCAAGGGTATCTACAAATGTGTTTTGCGAGCTGATCAGGTATAGTCTATGCTGAGACTTCTTTGTTTGCCCTTCTCCTGATGATTAGCAGGTCCTCATCAAATGGCACTCCCCCAACTTTGAAGCATCTTCATCATGGGCAAAATCCCCGAACCAGATCAAAATCAAATAGCGATATTCTCTTATCAGGCGAGATTCAGAATAGAAATGACAGATCAATAGTCAGGTGGACCGAGAGAGAACTCCACCGGTGAGACAATGTCAAGAACAATAAAGAAAATAAAGATATGATCGAACAAGGGTCTCACGATCCCCTTCTGGACGCAGGCTTCCTCCCATCTCCAGGCCTTCCCGCGCGCTGACGGGCCTTGATGACTTCTGGAAGAAAATGAACTTGTTGCTGTGGACTGCTCCAGGTCTTTACTTATAGGGTCGTTGACCCTATTAGGGTCCACAGGCTGACGTGGCATGGCCAGTACGGTTAAGCCTCCTTTTATATTTTCTTGAAAGGTACTTATCAATACTCCCTCCATGGACTTTAAGCTTGTACTCAAGCTTAAATTGAGGAAAATAGCTTTGAAGTAATTGTGCTCCCTCCCATTTAGCTACCCATAGTGGTGGACTTAACCACATCACCAGCAAGTCTTTCTTTGTATCTTCTTCCTGTGCACGGAAAATAGTAAGGTCTCGTTGGTATTTGAGTCCTGGTCAATGATTGTCGTTGAAGTGGTAACGCCATTCCTTCTCTTTTCTATAATAAACTTCATCAATCAAGTGCCTTATCTTTTCCCTCTGTAGCTTTATCAAATATTCGGTGGATTCTGATGCCGACAACTGTGGATAGTTGAGTGCAATAGGTCCTGCTCTGACTTTATTCTGCATATATGAAAAAAGTGACAAGGTTGTGTGGGTGTTGGATTGAAAGAATCTTGCTCGAGTTTCTTGCGATGAATAGCCAGTTGATTTGCCTTCAAACTTTTCCTTATATATCTCAATGTCAATGTAACCATCTACTGAGAAACTACCTTCATTTCCTTCCGATGCTCTATTTTTCAGATAATTTTTAAGAATTATCGCTTTTAGTTAATAAGCTGCATCATGTACTGATAAGGCCAGAGTTTGCCTCCGGTAATGTAACCAATGTTGCAACTTCAAACAATTTCTCAAGCTCCTCTGACAAGAGACAAGATTTATGAATTCAGGCCAAAGAGTCTGAAAAGTATTTTCCCAATCCCCTTTGGAGATTATTTGGAGATAGGAAAATATTGTGATCTCATTCTTATTTTCTGCCCATAAATCACCTGAACTGTATAGTCCCATCTTACTATAATCGGGAGTAAATGTGTTGAAGATGATCATGTGATATTCTGATTTTGCTAGAGGCAATTTCATGAAAAGAAACTTGGTGATGGATCGAAATATCCTGCCTGCTACAAAAGTTTTGGTTATAACTGTAGCAGATTTCATCGGAGTTGAGAACATCAATGAGCCTGTAGGTAATGGGGATCTTCTGGAATCATAAGGTGAAATGGATGTACACAAGTTGACAAGCTCCCTATATTTATTGCTATTTTCTCTGGTCAGACAAAATGGGTGATAAGAAATGACCAGTTGTAATTCGTTTACTAAATCATTATAAGCATATGGATGTAAGCTTTGTAAAGGTAGATACCAAGCTTGATCTAGCTTAATTAAAATTGCAATATGTCTGCAATATGTTCTAAGTCGCTGAATCAAGTGTAGAGAGTATGTTGGATTCAACAATTTCTGGTTCACCCCCATACTGCATTTTAATATCTGCATTGAGAATAAAAGGAATAATCCTTGAACATCGCAACTAAATCATTTTGTCCTTGTATGCTTTTCTGTTACGACCCCGTGGAACTCCAATAACAACTCCAATATTAATAGAACTTAATAGTCCCACTGTTCTCGTGTCCGAGGAAGATAGCAAAAGATAGAGAGGTAGAGGAATAGAGAGGACGTGCGGCGGGGTTGACGCCTCCTCCGAGCAGACAGGGTTGACAACGTCTGGCTCCGCCTGGTGAGCTGCCCTCGCGCAGGAGTGATCGTCTGCAACGAGGGAGAACAGATTAGGACCTTCGAATTGGGGAGGTGCGTAGGCACTTACCAGAGTCAAAAGTGCCGCTCTTCCTCCGCTGGTAGGATTAAGTAGACTTTGCTAATGGGCCCCCCGACGTGGGCCTGGGCCGATGTTCGTAGATGCAATGTCGGATCGCATCATTTTCCCAAGGTATTTCCTATGGAAGAATATTCCTTATTCATGGTCCATGTAAATTATTTCATCATAAGTCTCCTCCAGAAAGCGAAAAGAGAAATCGAGTACCAGTATAAAATATTCTCAACTTCACTATAATATAGTGTCGTTGCATTTTGGAAGCTGTTTAGGCAATGATCAACATGGATTATCCTCCTGTCATTTAAAATACCAGCAGCCAGGCACATGATTGATATGATACCGGGCCGTTGTTATGCCAGACGGGGGCCCGGTAAGTCATCCAAGCCATTCTTCCGGCCCAATTAGGCCCAAACCGTTGGGCCTCCTCCCGGTATGTATACATACATACGGGAAAGAAAGAAAGAAGGCAGCATCAAGAAAATACCATCGTAAGCCTCTCTCTATTTCCCTGAGTTCTCTGTTACCTTTATCTCCCTGATCTCCCTCGTTCTGACCCTACCTCCCCTCGCTTTCCATCCTCTCACATCTCTCCCATCACATCGCAGTTCTGTCCCGCGGAGTCGAAGCAGATACGTCCAAGGGAAGGCGATCAACCAAGCCAGAGTTGCGAGCTCTTATCTCTTTCTCGTCCCCTCTTTCAATCCTATCATATCGAACATTTCTTGGAGGCAGTTACATTTTTCAAGAAGTGTCAAGAAACGTTCAAGATCAATCTTTCATTTGGTTAAAGTGCATAGATACGTTCAAGAACGTATCGATTTGGTATCAGAGCTTCAGGAGTTTCCGCCCACACCGATTGTATCAAGATCGGACCAGGAATGCTGAAAGGAAGCTGTTTAGGCTATGATCAACATGGATTATCCTCCTGTAATTTAAAATACCAGCAGCCAGGCACATGATATTCTCTAAGGTAAATGTTGCAGATGGTAATGTACTGTCATCTTGCCCTTTCCGACAACAAATAAATTCAGCAACAAGCCACAATTGAGTAAATGAAATGTTTGCATACTGCCCTCCTGATGGACGTCCACCCATAGTTTCACCCTCTCCAAGGTTCCAAAGATGCTTGCATATAAATGAAGAATAACTTGGATGGATATATTCCACTGATGTTACAAAGGTAGTGTCGCCAGTGCATCTCATTAATGACCAAGGAATTTTGGATAGAGTTGTATGAAAAACTAGTAAGAACAGTGGAAATGATACCTCAGATTGTTCTTCTTGATCTTTTTGAGGAATATCCAAATGTAACACTAGAGAGGAATCTAGCTTACAAGTCTGTTTACTTTTCTCTTGATGAATGGTTCCAGCTTGGGCATATTCTTCTGAAAAATCTATTCTGGTGAAATCTTGACTGTTCCAATCCCCTCTGTTGAGTGTGGGGCTTGATACAACGCGCTTCAGCGATGTTACCACAAGGGGGGAGTCGCCAACTTGTGGGGTGAGGGGCAGCGCCCCTTCCGATAAATTCTCCATGATTTTACCTGTCATTTCATATGGAGAAAATGTCAAATTTTCACAAGAAAGGGCTACCGTAACTGCCTCACTGGGGTCTTGATCTAGGTTTGACAATTCTCGTTTTTGGCTGTATCTGTCATCATTGAATGAATTCCCGGCATGATGTGAAGGTGTGCCTTGGCCAAATACTCCCAGATTTACTTCAACTTCAATAGAAAAATCCATGACTTCCTGGTTACCATATGGACGATATTTAAGAACTTCTGCCCTGATTTCTGCTTTGAGTCCCTGCAGGTATGCATTCTCCAAAATATCCATAGATATATGAGGCAAACAAGTAGTTAGCTTTTCAAACTCATAGCGAAACTCACTGACAGATCCTGTTTTGACGCAAGTTGAATAGCTGATTATAAATTGATTGAGGAAAATCCAAACCTTCGATAAAACTGCAGTTTGAGTTCTATCCAAGAATCAAATCTGATGTGCTCATATGTGTATGTAAACCAATCTGATGCAAAACTTTTTAGGTGTAATGACACGATATAAATCTTCTCGGAATCTGATAAGCTTTGCGATTGGAAAATTTTTTCAATACGATTCAACCAAATTTCTGCATTTTCTCCACGGAAATACAGTAAATTGAATTTTTGAAAACTAGATCTCTGATCTAGCCAATGATCTTGATTTGATAAAATCTGTGAATCCTTCTGAGTTTTTTTGTAGCAGATACTGAAGTAGTAGGAATGTTACCTTCAAGTCGTAGATTCATATCCTTCAATTATTGAAGAATATCGGATAAAAGTTTTGCTGTGTCTGGATGAGCTAATGCCTCTTCCATGATGTCAATCAAGCAGTGGAGTCAGATGATTGATGCACTCACACTGTCAACTATAAGGTGAAGCTGTAATCATGGATGCGGATGGAGAACTCCCAAGATCCCCTTGGACCGCTTTCTTGAAAATCAGTTTCTTGAAAATTGGTTTCTTGACAATCGGTTTCTTGAAAATCGGTGTTTCCGTCATTGTTATACTCGCATTCTTCAATGTGAGCTTGGATAAACGACAAACGACTGAAAATGTGATTGACATTGATTCACCAGAAAAAGAAGATGCGATGATATAGTCCTTGAAAAGTCAAGAAATGGTTATTTCCACAAAGATCTTTCTTGAAAACTTGTCTGCTGATCACACAATATCTTGTTAGAAAAATAATCAGTCAGATTTTCTTTGCGGCGTGATTTCGCAGGATCAGTGCTCTGATACCAGTTGATAAGATCCCCAAACCAGATCAAAATTGAATAGCGATATTCTCTTGTCAGGCGAGACTCAGAATAAAAATGATGGATCAACAGTCAGGTGGACCGAGAGAGAGAACTCCACCAGTGAGACAATGCCAAGAGAAATTAAGAAAAGAAAGATATGATCGAACCAGGATCTCGCGATCCCCTTTTGGACGCAGGCTTCTCCTGCTCTCCAGCCCTTCCTGCTCGCTGACGGACCTTGACGACTTCTTGAAGAAAATGAACTTGTTGCTGTGGGCTGCTCCAGGTCTTTATTTATAGGGTCATTGACCTTATTAGTGTCCATAGGCTGACGTGGCATGGCCAGTGTGGTTAAGCACTCTTTTATATTTTCTTGAAAGGTATTTATCATCATGGGTGTCAGATATTTAGGCCTATTTTCCAAATTTCCTTATATAAGAAAAGGTGGTCGAATCTAGAGGGCAAATATTAATATAACCTCAGGGCAATCAAATGAGAGGAAGAAGAGACATGCAGCCAGAAACTGTTGTTGTCCCACATGAGGTGATGGCTCATACTAAACGGATTTAAGTTACTGCCGGGAAGGAGGCAGAAGGGAGGAAAAGCTAGCAGAGGAGCTTATCCAGCATGGGAGTTTTTTTTTTTAACGCAGGAGATACTCTAGAAGGGCTACATGAGGATATCCAGGCCTGTAGGTTACACTACCCCTTCCTCCCCCTATATCAACCTTCTCCCCCTCTCCCTTTATTTTTCATTCCCTTTTTCACAGGACCTCTATAAATACTAAAGTAAAGAGAAGGTATCATATTGGGTATTTTATGGAAGACTTACCAGTCAATGAATATCAGTGAGATACAGACAATAGATGCAAGGAATAAGGGAACAATAAATTAATGAAATAAATTTAATTTATAGTTTATTTGAACTTTAACGCCAACAGTTCCCCAAAGTGGAAATACCTGTTCTCTTTGGATAGCCTTTGGGAAGCGAGGAATTGCAATCTTTCCACCTTTATAAAGAGAGAATGTTAGAACAACGGCACTTCCACTATGTTTGCCTTTCAATGAACAAAAGGCGGTGCTTGCCGAGTCTGACTGCTGGGGATCTTTCACAAGAATCTCAAAAGGTTCTTTTGACTCAGGCCTTTTCCTCTTTGAATTACCTTCACTCGCCTCCTTTATCCTAGTCTGCATGCCAGGCACTGCAGAGTTTTGTCTTTCCTGAGAGATTTCACATCTGGGGTCCTCCATGGGGCGATTAGAGGAACTTTCATGTTCTAAAGATTTTCCAATCTTCGGAGCTTGATTCTGTGGTACTCTGTGGGCAAAACCATTCCTCAAAAGTTCAGCTTTGGGTGCATTGCTTCGGCCAGCTTCAGTTTGCTTCTTAGTCACATAGTCTCCAACACGTGGATTCCCACCCGTGATTCTTTGACATGCAACCACCCCTTGGAGCCCACTGCTAAAGGACAAAATAGAGGACTTCAGAACCTCAATGTCCAGCCTGTGTTGGCTGATGACGGTTTCCATTTCCCTGGAAAGAGACGATCATTGAGAAGATTAATGAAAGGAAAGATAAAAAGGTGATGTTACTGTTAACAAATGGAGGACAGTAATTGATGTTAAAATTAGGAGAAAGAAAAAATGAATAAATTTGAAAGAAATACACAATTAGAAAAGACCGATTCATTAAGGATAGGAATGTAATTATTAAACATAAGCAAAAAAATCTAACCACAGAGGAAAATATATATTTATACTGTTAGATTCAAGCACATATCAACTGTGTTAAAAGCTCTAGCTAATAGCAAGGCCGCTACTTTTTATCTTTAAGCAGGATGTAGTTATTTAACAATTGCAATGCAGCATAGAACCTCGAAGGCAAATAAAAATGGAGCTAATACTCTTCGATCAATGGTCCTCTTAAGTAATGCTACAAAGATCAATTATGCGCTTGGCCAATCAATAGACAGCAGAGAAGCCTTAACAAGTATAAGGACACGGTATCAGCAGAACGAAACGGATCATAACAAAAGAACAAATCGTTCATAACCCAGAGGAAAAAATCATATTTTATTACCCATTGTCAAACAGAAATTCGGACCCCCAAGAATAGAATAGATAAAAACTGAATAAAAATGGAAAAAATTGCTGTGCAGATACATAATCTGTTAGAATACAATCTTTTTCCGGAAAGCAGCCATCATACATTGGAGTCGTGAGACTCCGGGGAGCAGAGAAGTTGCAAAGAGAGGAACAATGAGAGAGAATGAAGAAGCAAATTGAAACCCCCCAAATTGATTTGTGGCATGTTGCCCGTCATTTAAGAGTGCATACAACTCAGATCCCCCTTAAGTGCTAGGATCATTTTTTTAAGAAAAAGACTGAAGATCACCCAAAATCAGTGATTAACTTGAAATTAACAATATATATTCTTAACGAGGGGCTGCACGTGACACTCACGTGGGTCCATAATTTGAGGAAATATGGCCGTTGCCATATTTCCCGTTGCTATTCTTGTATCTCCCCATTAATTGCTGTATGGTCTTTTCCCACACTGTCTCTGTATATAATAAACCTAATCAGTGAGAAGAAGTTAACGTTTTTTTGATCAATCAAAAAGCTTCTGCTTCAACATGTTATCAGATCCCGCAGATCGACAGGACAAACATCATTTTTGAGATCGACGTTCTTCAAACTTCCCAATGCGAGCAAGCTATATACTCTTGACCTGCAGCCGATTAACTACCAATCTGTGCCCAGATGTGATTGCATCGTTTATTTGCTGGGTAGCTCGTCGTATATTGCTCTTGCTTGCAACCTAGAGCGGGCTGCTCTTGATCTTGCTCTCATGTGAAACCTTTGCATTCTCCTTGGTCGTTTTATTTTTTTCCCCTAAATTTTCATTTTATTGGAATCTAGAAGTAAGATGAGTTTATATCTCGGTGAGGAACGTGATCTTTAATGGCAAAAGAAAAAACGATGAGTGGTGCAAATAATGGCCCAACAGGCAGTGTTATGCATTTAGGAGATAAATGGTATTCGCATCTTCCCCAAATACCACCTCGTAACCTCTTTACTGGCCATAACCTTTACCAATGACACGCTATGTTCAGAACACTTTTCGACCTTGGGGCCAACTCTACCACTTGACAGAAAATGCACATGATCCCACAGCCAAATCATACACGAAAGGGCAGTGTGAGGAGGATGTTTGATTTAGTTGCATCTTAGATTCGATGCTGTAAGAAATAAACCAAGTTTTTTTTTTAAAAATTTTGAACTGTGATCACATGCCCATGCTGTGGTCACCAACGAGGACTTCCCAGGCGGTCATCCATCCTGGTACTGCTCTCACCCAAGCACGCTTAACTTTGGAGTTCTAATGGGATCCAGTACACTAGTGTGCTGATACTAGTCTAGAAATAAACCAAGCTTACATGGATTTCGACACGGTTAAATCAGTATGGGATACTGTACAAAAGTGTTTCTCTAAACGTGAAGATGAATCCAAAATTGCTGATCTAGTGGACAGATCCATGCGTCTCCTTCAAGAACAGCGGACCGCATTGGAATATGCCAATGAACTTGAAGCCTTATGGAAGGAAATTGACTTCTATCGACCCTTTCCAAATAATTCTGTGGACAGGGAATATGGATTAAGTGGTCGGGTCTACCGCTATCTGAAGGGGTGATGACCTGAATTTAAGACAGTTCGTTCTCAACTTTTTAACTGAGGACATAAGTTAAATTTTGAGGACACTGTCATCAAGATCCGAAATGAGGAAGGACGGTTGGGTATTACTTCTGAAGATGGAAAAACTAGAGTTGAAAATGCAGCATGCCTTGTGAAGCCACAAAGAGGAATATCTGGATCGTCTACACAGCCACCTCAAGTACAGAAAAAAAACTATCCAAGCTAACGTGATGAAGATCATAGGTTCTGTGTTTACTGCAAAAAAACACAACACACAGTAGAAACTTTTTGGAAATTACATGGCAAACCCACTACAATTAGCAGAGAAAACAGTGTTACTCAAGTCTCTACTCCAGAACCTGATGATGAATTGCCGCTAGAAGGACAATGGAAACTATGTGATACGACACAGCTCAAAGAAGAAGTCAATCAACTACAAAATCTCATTAAGAATCAGTCTGACATTATGGGATCCACGTCCTTGGCACCTTCAGGCACATCAAATTGTTTAAGCATTGATTCCATTTTCAAATATCAACCCAATTCATGGATCTTGGATTCCGGTGCCACAGATCATATGACACCAGACAAATCATGTTTTTTACAGTATGAAATTTGTCTTAGCAATAGGGAAGTTCAGATTGTTGATGGCACCTTACTTCCAGTACAGGGTATTGGTACCATTGAAATTGGATGCATTGAGACTCTAACGCAAGTTCTGCATGTTCCAAAACTATGTGTTAGTCTGCTCTCACTACAACGATTGGCCCAGATTTCTGGCCATAAACTGATCTTTGATGGAGTTGATGCCTTTCTTTGTAACAAGGTGGTGGGACAGAAGTATGGGCTAGCTAGGATCCGTGACGGTCTCTACCACCTACGAGTCTCTCCCTTAGTTGATGAAGCCTTTGGTTGCCACTACAACCTCGACTGGAGAAGCACGAGTCAGGCAACTTCATCAATAGTTGATATGTCAAGTGTTTAAACATCTTTTTTGTATTTTAAAAACTATGTTTCAATATTTATGTAATGGATTGGATTTGGACAATTTGATATGTCATGTGTGCCATTTGGCTAAACACAAAAGAGCTACTTACCCTCCATCTGCAGTTAGATCGACTTCGGCCTTTGAGATGATTCACTGTGAAGTATGGGGTCTAGCCCCATTCTCTGACTTACACCGATTTCATTGGTTCCTTGTTTTTGTGGATGACGTGAGCCGGTTCTGTTGGATTCTGATACAACTATGCCAGATGATTCAAAGGTCAAAGCGTCGCCGGTCAACTAGGTAGCGGCGGTCAAAATAGAGGGACTATTGTTAGGAAATATAGGTGGTGTGGCCTATTAGGCCCACTAGACCCTTAGCCCACTAAGGGTTCCTTCTCTTAGTCCCACATGGGATAAGTTACTCATACTCTCTCTCAGCCCTATATAAAGGCATGTATCCCTTTCTTTCAAAACAACCAAGAGCTATCCATCTTCTCTTTTTCTACAACTATAAATAAAACATCAAGGAGGGAATGGGGATCTGGAAAAAAAATTCAGTTGCTATGTGGGCTGGAGAGCGCGAGAGTTCCCAGATCCAGAAAGAGGGAGTGTCGAAGCCGATCTTCCTATTTTCCTTTTCTTGTTTCTTTTCCCCTTTCTGTTTCTTTCTTGATTACCTCTATTTCCCCATTCTTGAACATTGGGACAATTTGATCTAGAAGAATAATTCTTCGATCTGTGAAATTTCTGCCAACTTTGATCCATATGATATTGGGAGCATATCAGATTCATCTTATGAAAGCCAAATCAGAAGTCTTCACTATTCTAAGTGGATTTTTGGAAGTGATTTAACATCAATTTGGGGCCCAGGTTAAACGTTTTCGAACTGACAGCGGCAATGAATTCATCAATTCCTCCATAACTACCCTCTTTAGAGAGCAAGGTATTATCCATGAATCCTCATGCGTTTCTACCCCCCAACAGAATGGGGTTGCTGAACGGAAAAAACTCGCGCCCTATTAATTCAGAGCAATGTCCCAAAATCTTTTTGGGGTGAAGCAGCACTTTTGTCTGTTCATATCACACATCGGTTTCCCACTAAATCTCTGTGATCAATCTCCCTTAGACATTGTAGTGCACGCCTATCCAAGTGCTAAACTACATAATCACCTGGAACTTCGAATATTTGGATGTACATGATATGTGCATCTACACCGAAATCAGACCGACAAGTTAGCTCTGCGAGCGCTCAACAAGTTAGCTCTGCGAGCGCTAATGTTACAATCCATTAAGCCCACCAGGGGCATTATCGTCTTTTGCATTTCCCTGGCATTTCCCTTTATATATGTAGCCCTCCTCGTTGGAGGGCAGGACATGAGTTGTTAGTCAATCTTTCCCTTCCATCTCCAGGTTATGATCTAAAATATGGACAAGTCTGTCAGTAAAAAAAGCACTTAATGGACTTAAACAGTTGCCTCGTGCTTGGTTTGAACGATTCACTCAGTTCATGAAGAGCCTTAATTACCAACAGAGTAATGGTGACCATACTTTATTTTATCATCATACATCACCAGGAAATGTGGTCATTCTTATTGCGTCTGTTGATGATGTTATTATTACAGGGAGTAATTCATCTGGTGTTGCTACCTTAGGGAAACAACTCCAAGCTCAATTTGAGATAAAGAACTTAGGCCTACTCAAATAGTTTCTAGGTATCGAGGTTGCTCACTCGCCAAGTGGAATCACACTCTCTCAGCAGAAGTATATATATGATCTCTTGAACGAGACTAACCATCTTCAGTGTCAACCTCTTGCCACTCTGTTGGATGTTAACTCAAATAGTTTCTAGGTATCGAGGTTGCTCACTCGCCAAGTGGAATCACACTCTCTCAGCAGAAGTATATATATGATCTCTTGAACAAGACAAACCATCTTCAGTGTCAACCTCTTGCCACTCTGTTGGATGTTAACTTAAAACTTAAACAAGATGAAAATGAACCTAAAACCCATCAATTCGTTTACCAAAGACTTATTCGTAAAATTATATATCTGGCAGATACCAGACCCAATATTTCTTATTCTGTGAATCTTCTTAGCCAGTTTATGCAATTGCCCTAAACTCTCTCACTTTCAGGCGGCTCACAGAGTTCTGCGGTATTTGAAGGGGACAATCGGACTTAGTCTCACCTTTCACTGAGGTCAGTCAGTATCTTTGGAAACTTACACTAACTCTGATTATGCTGGCTCGCAGGTGGACTGCAGATCTACTACCGGCTACTGTTCCCTTCTTTGCGGGAATTCAGTCACATGGCGAAGCAAGAAGCAAAAAGTGGTCTCACTCTCCAGCACTGAAGCAGAATTCAGGGCTCTTGTCAAAGGAATGTGCGAAACACTTTGGATTCACGGAATTCTCTCTGACTTGAAGCTTCTACCCAAAGGTCCTATCACACTTCGTTGTGACAACAAGTCAGCCATCAGTCTTGCTCATGATCCTTTTCAGCACGATCGTACCAAGCACGTAGAGATAGACCAGCATTTCATCAAGGAGAAATTGGACTCAAAAGTCATGGAGATTAGCTATGTCCCTACAAAGCTACGACTTGCTGATCTCCTGACTAAAGGACTACCACGGGTTCTACACGGGTCACTTGTGTCCAAGCTGGGAATGAGTAATATCCATTCCTTCGCTTGGAGGAGGGTGTTAACGAGGGGCTGCACGTGACACTCACGTGAGTCCATAATTTGAGGAAATATGGCCATTGCCATATTTCCCATTGCTATTCATGTATCTTCCCATTATGGGCTGTATGGTCTTTTCTCGCGCTGTCTCTGTCTATAATAAACCTAAGCAATGAGAAGAAATTAATGTTTTTTCAATCAATCAAAAAGCTTTTGATTCTACATATATGATCCTGAAAAATACATGACTGATCAGTGTGGTCCCTTTTCTGTCCTTCAATTCCTACTAACGCATTATGATATACAATTCTCCACATCATGTCGTACCAAGTCCAGCAACACGGTCCTTCCCTTAAATACCACCTCATTGCAGTGCAGCCATAGCACCCAGAGCACAGTGAGGATCCTTCTCCACCCCAAGCATCCTCTGCGCCCAACACCCCTCCCCAACTAATGCTCATAGTCCTTTGCAAAAGAACACTCAAAAAACTAGTGGGAACAGTCTTCCTCTCTTTGGGCACGCATGGGACACAATGCATGTTCTGTCCTTTCGGAGGTCGCCATTCATCATTCATCTCCTAAGAAGCAGCCATCCAAAAATCTGCACTTTTAATGGAACCTTCTGCTTCTATGACGTCAGCATGTACAGATGATAGCCTCACGCTTTTGTTGTACCCCCTTGATCCTTTTTGTAAACCTCCCAAACTGAAATTGATGGCCCACCCATATCCAAATGTCCTGTGTTCCAATGGTGGTCCGCAAGAGCAGTACTAATTGCTGCATGTTCACGAGGTCTTCCAGTCTCTGGTCGGACAGTGCACCCTTCATGAGCGGGTTCCATTTGTCGTCCCAACAATCTTGCACCAGCGCTTGAGGATTCCATGTCAACACAAAGAGGTGGGGGAAAGCCTCCTGCAGCTTGCCTTGGCCTGACCAGTCATCTGTCTAGTATCAAAAGCAAGCTCTTTCCCCAGTTTGGGTTCAAAAAAGCTCTAAATTTGTGGGACAATCTGCCAAAAACTGGATGCCCCCTTAATTGGGGTTGTTGACAGTTCCCAACTCAGCTCTATACCGTAACTGTCTCTCAAGACCTTTGTGGCCATCTCTTCCTCTGGTACAGTATTCTTGCCCACCCATTTTATCAACAATGCCATGTTCATGTCTTCCAGGTGTGGTACTGATACGACTCTTTGTATCTTCAATCCTCAATAGAAATATTAATGCACTTGCACTTTTCTGAGAAAGAGATATACTGAGAGGTTGAGATACAAGGAGAACACGAGAAAAGAGAGAACAAGAGCGAGGATTGACAGAGTTAACAACGCCAAGGCAATGACCAAATGATGCACGCCAACTGCTGTGTAGAGGGTTCCTTGTTTACGGGGATTGCTGTCTGCAAAAGGAACTGTGAGCGAGGGAGCTGAAGACAATGGTTGTGAGAATCACTGACAAGCTCCTTCTCTGGTGTTGACCTGGCCTCAAGAAGGCCTGGTTGTTGGGTCGGTCTGCCTGGTCCGTTGTCACCTTGGGTAGGCCGAGAGAGACATTTGTAGGTGTCGATGTGGATCGTATCAAGAATCCCTCCCAATACGAGGAGCTCATCTTCAAGCTGGAAATCAGTGGCAACCCCTCCCACTTGTAGGGACTGCTTCAACCTTCCGCATATCAGTGGCAACCCCTTCAACAGAGATCCAATGGCGCAAGTACTCGAGCTTCGGTTGGCCAAAAGAAACACTTCTTTGCATTGATGCAAAGATGCTGGTCGGAGAGCATCTGTAAAACTAGCATCAAGTGCTCAAGATGTTCAATGTTAGACAATTGTATATGAGAATATCATCGAAGAAGACCAAGTGAAATTCATGAGCGCGAGGAAAGTGGCCGGGGCATTGCAGAGGCCAAATGGTATTACCAGGTATTTGTAGCGTCCCAACTGCCCACGGAAGGCCGTCTTCTCGATGTCTTTGACTCACATCCGGATCTGATGATATCGGAACTTGAGGTCGAGTTTAGAGAATATCTGTGTCATGGATTTCTTTGAGAAGTTCGTCGACGACAGATATTGGAAATCTGTTTGGCACGGTCACTGTTCAGTGCTCGGTAATCAGCACAAAAATGCAAACCCCCTGTCTTCTTTTTCACAAGTAGTGCGGGACTTAATATGGACTGCACGGCCGTGGGATGATGCTGGCATTGAGTTGTTCCTCCACCAGCTTTTCCACTTCATGCAAGTGGGAGTACCTATATGGACAGCAATGGATAGTGCCTGAACCTGGCCATAAGTGATCTCGTGGTCACATGACCAGTGAAGCCGCAGTGTCATGGTCAACTGGAAGACAGATGGGAAGCATGCCAGATAATGAGAGGATACTTCAGTTGCACGTACATCCTACACAGGAGACAACAATGTTAGGGTAATCGGTATAAACCTTCCTCGACAGCAGGATTCTTCTTGTGCTGAAAAGCTTTCACTGAGGCTGCCAGTAGAGTCACGCTGGGATCTCCTCGAGATGTGTGTCAGATGCCGTCGATTAAAATTTTCAGTATCAATAAATCCCACTGGGTTGTCATCCATCTAAGGATTTGCAGCCAGGAGAACCCCATGATAACGTTGAGACAAAGGTTGGGCACCAGAAAACAATCAATGGTGGTCGTGTAATCTTGGATTTGGATCTGAACATCTTGGTTGATGTCAGTCCTATGAGACCTTGACATAGTTCCCCTCGTCAGGTCGAGCTTGCATGCCAAGGCGTTGTCGATAAAATTGTCTGAGGCTCCCGATTCAATGAGGATGGCAATGTCTTGGTCCCAGATGGTTCCCTTGGGTTGAAAGGAGTGCAGTGATGACATGTTGGTGACAGCTTGAAGATGGAGTCGACAGAGTTCCAAGGGGGTTCTTCGAAGGGATGTGGTTCGGCCTACGAGTCATAATCATCGTTTGCTAGTACCCCTTTAGAGTCCTCAGTGTTCATGACGATGGAGTTGTTGAAAGCAGTGCGGGTCGTAAAGCCAAGTAGAGAGCATGCATCTCCATTTCTTCTGATACTTCTGGTAGATAACCAATGAGATCCAGAAAGGCAGAGACGACCTTGTCCACTGAACCCGTCTGTTGTAACTTGAACAATTGGTGGTAAGCTTCCCGCAATAGTAATCTGAGGCGGTTGTAGAGTTGATGTTTGAAATCATCCCAACTGCTGAATCTTGTCCGATAATCCTTGAAACAAAACCAGGCTGAGGCCTTGCCCTCTAGAAAGAATAAACCTCAAAGAAAACTCAAATCTGTATTTGATCTCCAATACAAGATCGATGGAATTCCAATGTATGAAACAAAGTAATGACTTGGATCGAACGCTCTCCCCTCCTTGGGCTGGAAGATCTCCGCTCCTGCTGTGCCACGATCAAGTTCTTGATTTTCTAAAAGAAGGGTGCGAGATGAGTAGACGCATCCTTTATTTATAACCTTCTCGTGGTTCTGTTAATTTTGAAGACATAATCTTTTGGTTCTAGTGACATGCGTGGTTTCTGTTAGATGACTCTTCCTCTTCATTCTTTGATAGGTCAGTAGGGATGCTATCAACACCACCCGGAGGCGTTCGGCGTCCAGGTCTGGCTTGTGTCTTTCTAGCTTTCCAGTAAGCATATACTTAACTGTCAAGACCCAACTTAACTCCAGCTTTTATTCCTTGAGGTAGTGGAACTAAGTATTATGAAAAGCATTTTCTGCTCTTTTCTCTCCTTTGAGTTATCCACACCTCACAGTGACATGATATCAGAGGAAGGTGGCCTCGCTACTTCTTGCTCAATGGTGTCACTAGCCCCCTCTTGAATCTACTTCTCACTACGACCGTGTCACTGCTTCTTGCTGGTTTCTGCTCAACAAGTTTCGCGGCTTCTTGCTAGATGGCCTTGTTGTGTCCTTGGCTGCTTCCTGCTCTCGCAAGGCTTCTTGCCACAATCTTGCTCAATGCAAAAGCCTCCTTGCTCAATGGCGATGACAGCGACTCACTCTGAACAACCATCTTGCACATGCTGTCCTGGATCACTCTTGCTGACATACCATCAATTTCCAGTCTTCTTTGTAAGCTCCAAACTCTTGCAGCCTCCCCAGGAGTGACCCTTCTCACTCAGACTTCTTCCTCAGACTCATCACTTGTTGCTTCTTCATAAGATATATCTGCCATCTTTGTTTATTTGTGTTGTGACCATTGTAAATCTGTCTGCTATAATCTGGGGTGATACTCCATCTCCACAAGTTGATCTCTCTCTATCCGTCCATGGCTAAGGAGGAGGCAATTCTGGAGCTACTACAGGAACCTCCATCATGCCTTTAAGAAACAAGTGGTGCGCCTATCTCCTGTAAAATCTTCCATGAAGTCAATTTACTAGCCACAATTTGTATCACTAGACAAAGTAGATTCAAAACACCTTTTGTCCTTGGGGTCAATTATACCACTTGACAGACGAACCCACAAGAGACCACTCGAACTATGCTAAATGGCGCTGTGAAGAGGATATCCTCATCACCTGGATTTTAGATTCTATGTTTTCCAAAATCAGTGAGTTGTATTCTGATTATAATCATGTCAAAGATATCTGGGACATTTATTCAGCAACCTTTCTCCCTGCGAGAAGATGAATAACTTTGCTTCAAGAGAATCACACTGCATTGAACTATGCTAATGAACTCTGAGCATTGTGAAAGGAAATCAATTTTTATGAATCATCAACCTCTGACTCTGTTGACAAATATTGTTCTCCATGATCCAGTCTACTGGTCCATAAAAAGACTTTGACCCGAGTTTAAAAATGCTTGTGCTCCATTATTCAACTGAGAGCATAAACTAAGCTTTGAAGACACTGTTCCCCAGATTAAGAAAGAAGAAAACGGCCTTGGCCTTACCCCTGACTGTTCCTCAACTATGATTCCAACTTCTGCATGTTTGCACCGACCACCGCAACGTGACAGTGGGCATCTAGGCTGAAGATGTCTGCTGTGGCCCCCATGGTCAATCCGAGAGCAACTGGACAATGGTAGAATCTGTAGGAACAAGGGAACACTCATAGATTATGACGATGACATACAAGCCATATAAAGAGAGAGAAGAGAGAGAGATAGATGGGCTAAACATAGGCCCAATAAGAGAGATAGAGATAGAGAGATATAGATAGTGAGAGTGAGAGAGGGATGAAGTATTCCTATATGGCCTACATGGATAGGCCCTTATCGGGCCTACATAGTATACTCTAACACTCCCCCCCAAGCTGGAACATGGACATCCATGTTCAGCTTGAAACATGGAAGCGAGAGCATGTAGAAGTGATGCCGCCAACGATGGAAAAGACGCCGTCGAGGATGATGACTCTGCCGCCGATTGAAATGACGCCAGATGACGATTACGGGTGCTCCGCCGGATGAGATGGCGGGTGCTCCGCTGGATAAGATGGCGGGTGCTCCACCGGATGAGATGGCGGATGCTCTGCCAGATGAGATGGCAGGCGCTCCACCGGATGATGATGGTGGGTGCTCCACCGGGTAAAGATGATGAAGACGCCGTCCAAGGATGGAGACGCCGATGATGGTGGAGACATCACCGATGGAGACGTCGATGATGATGGAGACGCCACCAACAATGAGATGATGCCAGAGAGTGCCGGAGCGCATACGTATGGGTGATGCCCGGAGAGTGCCGGAGCGCACATGTATAGGAGACACCGCCGATGATGGAGATGAGGACGTCGCCGATGTGGTAGAGACATCGCCGAGATGAAGGAGATTCCGATGAGATGATGGAGATGCCGCCAAGATGAGGGAGACACCGCCGATAATATGATGCTGGCGATGGAGATGATGCCGGAGAGGAGATGCCGGCGATGAGGCTATGCTGGCAATGAGAGGATGTCGGCTATGAGAGGATGCGGGCGATCTAGATGATGATGGCGATGGGGTGAGGTGCCGCCGATGTGGTAGAGATGTCGCCAATGATGAAGACAACATCGCCACTGAGGCGGAGTTGCCGCCCAATGGAAAGACGCTGATGGAGGATGGAATGATATTCTCCCTCTTCCCCGCGAGCTTGCGGGCGGAGATTCGGTGATTCGGCAACGGTGGG
Organism: Wolffia australiana; assembly: GCF_029677425.1. NCBI lineage: Eukaryota > Viridiplantae > Streptophyta > Magnoliopsida > Alismatales > Araceae > Wolffia > Wolffia australiana. Next base: position 6,442,677 of record NC_135841.1, on the reverse strand, counting down.
AGCGGCGGCTGGCGGGCAGCCGAGAGCGGCGGCTGGAGAGCCGCCCAGGAGTGACCGAGGCCAGAGGAAGGAGGCCGAGGCAGCCGACGAGGGCGGCCAGAGGCGGCCAGAGACGGCCGGCCGGTCCGAGACGGCCGGAGACGGCTGGAGGTGCCAGAGACGGCCGAGACGGTCGGGACAGTCGCAGACGGCCGGAGACGGCTGGAGACGGCCAGAGGCTGCCGGAGCGGCCGGAGACGGCTGGAGACAGCCGGAGACGGTCGGAGGCTGCCGGAGGCGGCCGAGATGGCCGGAGGCAACCAGAAGCCATCGGAGACGTCTGAGGCGCCAAAGATGGCCGGAGGCGGCCGGAGATGAGGTGATCCTGATCGGCTGGATCTGGATCGATCGATCGACCTGGATCAATTGGGAGGGCGGCAGATCAGGCCGACTAGTGATCTGGTCGGCTGGTGAGAGCATGAGGGCCTGATCGGGCAGATGGCAGCAGACTGTTGGTGAAAGGTTGGCGGATGGCTGGCGACGGATCCAGCTGGCAGGCGATCTGGCCGGCTGCGGATTCGATCGACAGTGGAAGACTAGCAGGCGGCCGGCAGGCGATCCGGCCGGCGAGCGGTAATGCTGAGAGAGACTGTCCAGCGGTGAGAGGATTGCAGGAGATGAAGAGAGATCAACCGAATATAGAGACAGGAGTCGCTGGATGGATTGCCACCTGGAGATGAAGACCGCAGAGATTGACTGAGCAGGGGAGGACGCAGCAGACAGATGGCCGCGCGCCGGAAAGCGCGCACAGGAGGGCCGCTGGAGACGACAGCACACAGAGAGAGAGAGATCGCCGTCGCGAGAGTGGGAGAACCGCCGCCCGATGAGGGATGCCGGAGATAGATTTGCAGCAGTAAGAAACTTGTTAACAACTCCAGTCACAGTAAACGCAGTGGCCGAAATTGCTTTCCTTGCGACAAACCCGAAGAAACTAATGGACAGCCCAAATAAACACAAGAGAGAAACAGCCAAAACAGCCTGCATATTAAAGATATTCCCAGATTTGGACCCAACAGCTTCAAAGAAATCCGATTGCTCACCAGTAATCAACCAGAACGGCGGCGACGCCATCAAGGACAACAGATTATTTTAAAGAACAAAACCCCAAATGATCAATCCGAGATTCATCACCACATGCTTGATGTAGACCATCTCAGTTGTAATCGTAGCCAAATACACAACTGCCCACGAGTATGACGTGAGCAAGAATCCCGAATCATTCATCACATGGGCAGTTACGCCACTCAAGATGACGAAGAGAGACAAAAACATCAGTTTCGAAGGACATGGCTGCTTCCTGAAGGTGGTATCAGCGACGACAATGAGCAAAGGGGTCAAGGATCGGAACACGATGAACGTATCGACGTTTGCGTGGCGAAGAAGATTGGTGTTGGTGATGTAGGACGACTGGAGAGACGGAGAAATGATAAGGACGGAGGGAAGGCAATGGATGGATTGGGTAAGGGAGGGATAAAACAGCCCACAGAAATCCACACGGTCGAATTCGGAGTTTAAAATTGATGAAATACTGGTGGTGCAGCTCCGATCCTCGTCGAGGGCGGGAGTATTGTCTTCACCCACTGCGACGATGCCGAAGCACCAAAATCAATATCCGAATTCGCGTCACGAGGGAAACTCACGAACGAGAGAGAATTTGGGGAAATCCAAACCAAATCAAATCTGACGGCGGTGGAGACTTCTCTAGAAATACTGGACGAGGAACACTTCGACACCAAAGAGTTCAGGCATGCCTCAGCAGCGTAGTGCGTGAAGAGGCTGCGGGGAATTCTGATCGTGATGAGACTGGGCGAATCTAGGCGTTGAATGGCCTACTGGACAAGAGAGTCTGGGCGTTTCGGGCGTTGTACGGCCCTGGCAGAAAGCTTGACGAATGACGGGCGCTTCGATGCGGGGTCGCGGATCCAACTGCGCGCTCAATTGGCGGGGGGTCAAGGGAGGGGTCGCCCCCTTGTGGGGTGCGGGGCAGCGCCCCGACACCAAAACGGTATGCTCAATGTGCTGTGGCGCCGACGGCGTCCCGGACGTGGGCGGTCGGGTTGGAGGCCTGCACAGCGTCCCTAGCACGGGCGGTCGGTGGCGACGCGGCGGCCGTTGGGTGGCCTAGAACCTTGGCGCAGGAAGGCCTGGCGCTAGGGTGCTGGGCGGCCTTGCGCTTGGGCACGTGGTGGCCTGGCGCTAGGGCGCAAGGTGGAATGGACGAGAGAAGAGAGGGTGAGAAAGAGAGAGGGCGAGACAAAGGAAGAAGGAGAAGAGAGAGCGGAGGGAGGCCGACGACGACGATGACGGCGGCGGCGGCGGCGGTAGGAGTGGAGAAGGGATAGGGGAGGCTAGGCAGTCCTCCAAGAAGAGTTAAAACAAAATCAATTCTTGAATAATGACTGCCTAACTGTTTTTTGAAACAATGGCCTATTCATATAGGCCTTGGAGGAACGAGAAAATACAATTTAAAGACGAGAAATTAAAGATGCAAGAAGTGCTTCATGTCACGCCAAGGGGCAGTTGTCGATCTGCCGTTGGCGACATGTCATGATGCGCGAAGGAGTGTGCGTGCGTGGAGACGTGCGTAGCGGAGACGGTTGCGGCGTGTCTGTGGCGGAGGTGTTGACGCCGGTTGACTGTGGCGGTGTGTTTGTGGCGGAGACGTTGACTTCGGTTGATGGCGGCGCCGCGTCCGGTATCAATGCGATGGCGTCCACGCCACCAGTTTGTGAATATGGTGAGGTAGAAGACTGCAGCAGCGGGGAGGAATTTCTTGGCCGTGGCCCAGTTGAATGGGTCGTGTTGGAGGAGACTCTTCTTCCCGAGCAGCCAAACGCCCAATGTTGAAGTCAAATAAGAGAGCAAACTCGAAGGAAGAGCGTAGCCGACGACAAGAGTGCCCGTTGCATAGTACTGCTTTAGTGAATCGAAACTGATTGCAGCCATCTAGAGCAAGAACTCAAGAACTACGAGATCTAAGATCGCAGGAGAGATGCCGAGCGGACAGGAGACGCAGGGCGGCAGTGGGGAAAACCCCCGCCACCCTAGACGCCAATGCAGAAGATACCCTAGGTCATCAACCTAGGCTCTGATACCATGTAGGAACATGGGAACTCTCATAGATTATGACGATGACATACGAGCCATATAAAGGCACATGAAGAGAGAGAAGAGAGATAGATGGGCTAAACATAGGCCCAATAAGAGAGATAGATAGTAGAGTGAGAGAGGGATGAAGTAGGCCTATATGGCCTTCATGGGTAGGCCCTTATCGGGCCTACATAGTCTACTCTAACAGAATCCACTGAAGGGGCTGCAAGGAGATAATAAAGATTATTCATGGTTCAGTCATTGTAGAGCCCAACATACCAAGGACATATGTAGGAAACTTCATGGCCATCCTTCCTGGACTGATAAACTTATCCGCAGAAGCAATAGTGAGGCTCAAACCAATAGCATGGCAGAAGATCAGCACCCTGAAAAAAAATTGACATAATATGTTGCAAGATGAGTTGAATAAGGTTTGGCGCCAGCTCAAGGCCACTGATATTATTGTATCAACATCTCTTGCTCCAGGTAACTCCAAATGTCTTTCAATTGTAAGCAACCTATCTCCAAAAAAAATCTCATGGATCCAAGGCTCTGGCATTACTGGTCATATGACTCGTAAGATTTGTATTTAGAAATTACATACTCATCCTAAGAAAATTCAAGAGTGTTGATGGCATGTTACTTACAGTAGCAGGCATTGGTAGCATTAAACTTGGCCCACTTGGCCGTCTGACGCATGTCCTACGCATTCCACATCTATGTGTTAGCCTTATTTCCATTTGACGATTAGCATTACTGGTCATATGACTCGTAAGATTAGTATTTAGAAATTACAGAATACATACTCATCCTAAGAAAATTCAGAAGTGTTGATGGCATGTTACTTACAGTAGCAGACATTGGTAGCATTGAACTTGACCCACTTGGCCGTCTAACGCATGTCCTACACATTCCACATCTATGTGTTAGCCTCATTTCCATCTGACGGTTAGCCCAACTAGCTCTGTATAGGCTCATTTTTTATGAGATGAATGCCTTCCTTTGTGACAAGGTTGCGGGCCTGAAGCATGGGATAGCTAGGGTATGGGATGGTCTATACTACATGAGTCCAGCTTCTCATGGCACATCTTCCACAGCAACGACAACAACAAAAATCGTCGGGTGATCATCCCTTTAAATATGTTGATCTGAGTATTACATGTCTTTATTTTCTCTCTTGTTAGCCCATTAAGGGCCCTCTCTAGTCAGCCCATTAGGGCTTCCTATAAAACCCTGTAATCTCTTTCATTTGCTATGAAGAATTGTTCTTTTCTTGTTTACATGGTATCAGAGCACTAACCCTAACCCTAATCTGGGTTTCCTGGGCTCGACCTTGCGCTCCGATCTTCGGCGGTTCTCACGACCGCCTGATCTCGCGCTCCGGTCTCTCGCTGTCTCGCTCCGGGCCTCCCAGGCGCTCGCCGTTCTGACATCCGTCGTCCCAGCGTCTTCCGCTCCGGCGCCCGCCGTCCCGGCCCGCGCCACCCCGGCTCGCGCCCTCCCGGCTCGCGCCGCCCTGGCTCGCGCCCTCCCGGCGACCGTCGTCCCGGCGACCGTCGTCCCGGCGCCCGCCGTCCCGGCGACCGCCGTCCCAGCGCCCGCCTTCCCGGCGCCCGACGTCCCGGCGCCCGACGTCTCGGCACCTGCAGTCCTGGCTTCTCGTCGTTCCGGCGCCTTCTGACTGTGGTCTACTCTGCTTTCATCATGACGAACCCGGTTCAAGCCCAGACCTCTACTGTTACGCCAGACTCGATGCCGGTATCTACGCCACATGCATCTGCGGTGCCTCTCGAGCCCGGGAATTGGTCATCCTCCTCTGGACCATCCTCTTTGCCTCGGATGCCTCCGGATGGTATGTTTACTGGATTCAATCTCCTGCAATGGCGCCAGTATGTCCAGATAACTTTAAAAGGGCGTCTCATGCGCCATCTTCTAGAAGACGGACCTTCCCGGACCGATCCCAAGTATTATGACTGGCTGGACGTTGAGGGGGTAGTTCATCGTTGGCTCTTGGACAGTATTTCACCTAGTGTTAAAGGTGAATTCATGTCTCTAGAGTCGGCTCGGGCGGTCTGGGAAGCAGCACTTGAGAGCCACTCCAAGAAGCACAACATTGCGACTGCATGCAATTGGTACATCGGGCGCTAACCTGCGTCAAGGGGACCGGTCTATCATGGAGTACGATGCGGAGCTCATTTCGTTGTGGAATGAAATTGACTACATGCCGCCCGACCCCATTCGGTGGACCGCCAATATACTCTTCAACCGGGTTTTCCAGTTTCTTATGGGACTGAACCCGGAATATGAAGTTATGCAGGCTCAGCTTATTCATCGGAGACTGGTCCTACCTTCAAGGATGCGCTCCACAGTGTGCGGGTTGAAGAATCCGCTTTCAGCAGGCCCAGAACCGGCGGCACTTGTAGCTCATTCCTCTTCGTCACGCCCATCGTTGACTCCACCACCCGGCTCTTTGCCACGTGATCCGGCGGCTCGGACGGAGGATTCTCCACAGGTGATCGCCGTTGTTTTGCAATTACTGCAAGAAGCGAGGTCACTCTAAGGAGGCGTGCTACAAGCTTCAGCGAGCGCGCGCACGAGCAACCTTGCTGCAGCCGCCTCGTCCGTGCCCCCCCCCCGGGTCAAGTGCCTATGCTGTACGGTCTTCTCCCGACTAGTGCCTCGCCCGCTAGATTCACTCCGGAAGAGATGGAGCGTCTACGCCGCTTGCTTGATCCTCCAGTCGTGGGCTCATGCTCCTTGGCCCACACAGGTATGTCCACCAGTCTTCCCACACCTACATCCCCTCCTGGCCATTCTTTTTTCTCTTCCACTTGGCTTCTTGATTCCGGTGCCACCGCCCACATGACCCCAAATCCTTGAGCCTTTCAAACTTATGCACCCGTTTCTGGCTCCTCCAAAGTTAAAACAGCCTCCGGCGATCTTCTCACCGTGGCGGGTATTGGTCGTGTGGCCCTTTCCTCTTCTATGCATCTATCTAAAGTTCTTCATGTTCCTCGCCTTACTCACCATCTTCTCTCCCTAGCTAGCCTTGTTCGCGACTTGAAACAAGACCTTACCTTCTCTCCTAATTCATGTTTTTATCGTGATAAGGTGTCGGGGAGGACAATTTCCATTGCTGAGGAGCATGAGGGGCTCTATCTTGTTCGTCCTTGTTCGAGTTCTCTTGCTTTTGCTGCTGCGGCAGTTTCCCTTTCGGCTTCCCACGAGCGTTTGTGGCTTCTTCATTGACGTCTCGGCCATCCTTCTTTTGCTACTCTTTATCGTCTCTTTCCTAAACTCTTTCAAGGCCATTCTGTGGACCGTTTTGTTTGTACTGCTTGTCGAATTGCCAAACATCATCGTACCACGTATCCTATCTCGTCTTCTCATTCTTCGACCCCATTCTCCCTTATTCACACCGATGTGTGGGGGCCTTCCCCTATTCATAGTACTTCCGGTTCTCGATGGTTATGCATCTTTATTGACGACGCTACTCGATTCACGTGGGCATATTTCTTGAAGAACAAATCGGAGATATCTCGTGTCATTCCCCAATTTTACTCCCTTATCCAAACTCAATTCTCTATATCGATTCGTCGCTTCCGCTCCGACAATACTAAAGACTACGTTAACACCACGTTAAGCACCTTCTTCCAAGACAAAGGCATTATCCATTAAACTTCTTGTCCCTATACACCACAGCAAAATGGCGTTGCCGAAAGAAAATTCCGTCACATCTTTGAAATGACTCGGAGCCTTCTCTTCCATATGCATGTGCCCAAGTATTTTTGGGGGGAAGCCGTCTCCACCGCCATCCATCTTCTTAATCGCCTTCCATCTCGAGTGCTTGACTACTCCACTCCCATTGACCGTCTTCAGCATTCCTTTCCAACTCTCTCTCTCCGAACTCATCTTACTCGTGTATTTGGATGTGTATGCTATGCGCCCAACCACCAACTTGGTCGTGATAAACTGGATCCCCGTGCTATCAAGTGTGTGTTTGTTGGCTATTCTTCCACCCAAAAAGGCTATTTATGCTATCATCCACCCTCTCGTCGGTTCGTCGTCACCAAAGATGCCACGTTTGATGAATTGCTTCCCTACTATTCCTCCTCCTCTCCTGAACCCTCATCGTCCCCATCTCCCTCCGATCCACTCGAATTCCTCATCCTCGTCCCTCGTCCCTCTTCATCGGCCCCGCCCGACGTGTCTCCGCCTGTTGCTCCTCCAGCAATTGTGCCTCCCGACCCGCCTCCGGCCGCCGTCTCAGTCCCTCCTGTGGAGCCTCCTCCAGTATCTGCTCCTGCGCTCGACCTTTCTACTGCACCTTCTTCGATTCCTCCGCTCCCTATCCGTCGCTGCCCGCCTGAAAAACGCTATGGTATTACCCTTGCTCGTCGCAAGCCTCGGCTTCCTTCTTCGTCTCCTGCTGCCCCGTCTACCTCAACCTCCACCCCTCCTGCCACCTCCTCATTAGCCGTGCTGCCCTCTTCCCGTTCCTCTCCCCTCTATCCGTTGGCGGAATCTATCTCCTCTCATCGCCTCTCACCCTCTTATCATGCCCTTCTCACCTCCCTTGATGCCACTTCCCTTCCCAAGACGGTGGACATTGCCCTTTCATTTCCGCATTGGCGTCAGGCCATGGCGGAAGAACTTCAGGCTCTTGCTCACAATGAAACGTGGGATCTGGTTCCTCTACCGGCCGGGAAGCATCTCGTGGGTAGCCGTTGGGTGTTTGCTGTGAAGCATAATTCTGACGGTTCTATTGAGCGCCACAAAGCCGGGTTGTGGCACAAGGGTTCACTCAGAAACATGGCATTGATTATCAGAGACCTTTGCTCCGTCGCCAAGCTGAATACTGTGCTTATCTTATTGGCCCTTGCTGCGGATCGCGCCTGGATTTTGCAACGATATGATGTGACGATTGCTTTTTTGAATGGCGCGGTGACCTCCGAGATCTACATGGCATTACCTCCTGGCTACACTTCCTTAGTGCCATCGTCTCCGCGATCTGTTGTCTGTCGCCTGAAGAAAGCATTATATGGCTTGAAGCAATCTCCTCGTGCCTGGTTTGGTCGTTTCCACGGCGGCCATGCAGCGTCGTGGATACCGTCGGTGTAATGGTGATCACACCCTTTTCTACCGCCATTCCACGTCAGAAGTCGCTATTCTTCTTGTGTATGCGTGGATGACATCATTATTACGGGTGATGATCGGCGACCATTACTGAGCTGGCTATGTATCTCTCGTCGAATTTGCTATTCGCCATCTTGGCCCGTTGAGGTACTTTCTTGGCATAGAGGTGGCCTATTCTTCCAGCGGGATCTTTATTTGTCAGAGAAAGTATACGGTGGACCTTCTCTGTGAGCTTGGAAAGGAGGGCGCCAAGCCTGCTTCGACACCGATTGATGCGAACCATCGACTTGGTGCCGGCGGATGAGGAGCTTGCTGAGCCTGGCCCATATAGAAGACTTGTGGGAAAACTGCTTTATCTCACCCACTCGCCCGGACATTGCATATTCAGTGGGTGTTCTGAGTCAGTTCATGCAGACTCCTCGCATGAGCCATTTTCATGCTGCTCATCGTCTCTTCCGTTTCCTGAAGGGCACCATTGGCCGTGGATTATTGTGTCGCCATACCGGCCTGCGTCTTGAAGTCTACACCGATGCAGATTATGCGGCTCTGTGGTTGATCGTCGGTCCACATCTGGGTATTGCACCTTCTTGGCGGCAATCTGATTACTTGGAGGAGCAAGAAGCGAAAGTGGTCTCTCGATCGAGTGCTGAAGCGGAGTTCCGTGCCCTTGCGCATGGTCTGTGTGAAGCACTTTGGATTACCCAGCTTCTTCGTGAGCTACGGTGTCCAGTTCCCTCTCCTGTCCAGCTGTTCTGCGACAACAAATCGGCGATTAGCATTGCTCATGACCCCGTTCAGCATGACCGTACAAAGCACATCGAGATCGATCGCCATTTCATCAAAGAGAAGCTTGAATCGGGAGATTTTTGCACGCCTTATGTTCCGTCCGCTGAACAGCTTGCAGATATCTTCACCAAAGGGCTTCATGCCCCTAGGTTTGAGGAGCTCTGTTCCAAGCTGGGTGTGGATAACATCCACGCTCCAGCTTGAGGGGGAGTGTTGATCTGAGTATTACATGTCTTTATTTTCTCTCTCTTGTTAGCCCATTAAGGGCCCTCTCTAGTCAGCCCATTAGGGCTTCCTATAAAACCCTGTAATCTCTTTCATTTGCTATGAAGAATTGTTCTTTTCTTGTTTACAAAATATTTTTAAAAAATGATTCTGATTCACCTTCCCTTTCCCTATGTTTGCCAGACACATGTCCCGTAAGGGTTTGATGCAGCCCTAAAAATAAAACATCACAAATTAAGTCTCTCATATTGCCTCAGCCAATTATACACCGGCTTATACAAAGCAGGCCAGGGCCTGTCTAAGTTAAGCATGCCAGTCCCATCTGGGGAAAAACTCTAAAAGAGAAATAGTTGATCATGTATAACCAGCGGCCCACTATCAATGGATGTACCAAAGAGATTAACTTTATTTTTTTTGAAATACAACGAGGGATGAACACCTGACGAAACAGAACCAAAGAGAATAACTAAAAAACAAACAAACAGGAATAATCCCGGGAGAGGTTGAATGGAAGAGCTAAGGATGGACTAGGGATGGGCCACCTGAAGACACTGAAGTAGAGATGATCAGGAGGGACGAATATCACAGAGGGCAAGATGGTTCATAGACATCGAAGGAGGAGAGACAAGGGACTTCAATTTCATTATATTCTTTGAATGCCCTCCCGGAGGCTGTCCTATTGAAAGGAAATACTGAAAGACCAAAAGAACAAAATTGCCCGGATGGCCTAACATGGCGAAACTAACCCAAGGTAGGATTGTATCAAGCAGCATATTTTGAGCAGTTCCCAATGTAGTTTGTGAAGGGTTGTGGATACCAAGAATTCTTGACCATTTTTTCTTCTAAAAAATAGAACTCTTGCTGGCTTCATAATACCTAAGAAATCAATCTATTATACTGTTTCGTGACAGTATGCAGCGCCTGACATTAGCAGCAATTCTGCAAAGCACTCCAGAATGAAGTATTAAGATGAAATATGCAATTAAGGTAGCAAATATGTTTACAGGGGTACCAAAGTTCACTTTCCAGAGGCTATTGTCCAAGCGGTTGTTTAATGCATCTACCTACCAGCTTGTGGAGTGACCGTAGGACAGATACTACTTCTATTTTTTCGTTTTTGAGCTAAAACTTCAGTTCTTTTTTTTCGTCATTTATTTGTAATTCTGCTTCCCCGTTGCCTCATTTCTCTATTAGAAAATTCACTGTATGAAATCCGTTAAGAGAATGTCATAAAGGACCCATTTGCTGTGGCCCATTTTGTACTCCACATTTTTTTTTGGCTGTGGCCCATTTCGTATTCCACATATATGCTGAATAGGAGCAGACCTTTTTCATTAAGTTGGTACTTCTTCCTTTTTCCAATCTATCATCTGGCGTCTTCAAAGCCGATGAAGTTTTAAAAACACAGGACGACAAAGGACTCTTGCACTCCCTCTGACAGGGACCAGGTGAACAGGGACAAGTTTGAAGAATACCAAGTTTCCACCCCAAAGCGGCAGGCTTATATATCAGATTGATAGATACAAAGTGCATCAGCTAAAGGACAGTTCCATAAGCCCAGATCCGATAAGATAAGAGGAAATGGGTGACTCTAGGGACGCCAAAAGAGGAAAGCAGAAGCATTCGTCAGTCAGCAAATAAAACTTATATCCCTCAACTGTTAGAATCTAGAATATCTGTCATTTAGTCGCTAGACATTTATTCATACAGTGAATTCACGCTCCCCCTGGAGCCATACTCATTCTACTACTTATTTTTGAAGAAATCTCATTACTAGATCTTAACATCCTTTAAGGTAAGGAATTCTTGACGATATAATGCAGACTACAAAGTGATTACAGAAGATGAAGAAAATATATATTTTAAAGATGCTGCGTAAGAAAAGCCGTTTCTTGAGGACATGGAGAAATTTTGGAAAAAAAAGCAATGACTACCCGTTCATCACAAAGATTAAGACTCCCAAGTTACATTTTAACCAACACTTCACCTTGATATCATTTGGTAAGGCAATGACTGCTCCTTTCTGATCATTTTCATATGTTCGCTTATCTGGAACAACCCACAAATTTAGTGAGGAAATCTTAATAAATCTAAAGATCTGGTCTGAACGTGAGCCTAGGCTTTATGATGCTTACCATATAAAGCTTTGATGCATGGTTCACAGGTTCATCCTTAAACTCTTGGATGAGCTTACAAAGAAAATTAGCAACTTCCACTACAACATGCTGAGAGGGCGCCATTTTATCTAAGGTCTGCAGGAATTTAATATTTCAGGAACAGGAATTCAAGTCAAAACAAAAAGGACCCGACAATACCAAGTATAATGTTTCGAAAGATAAACAAAGAAATCTATAAAAGAAAATAATTAACACATTATTCTCACTAAATGCTTCAAAGTTCTCTGATTATTTGCCTTATGCACCAGAGACCTCAACAATAATAAACGTTTATGTAAGCCATTCTCTAAAAGTTGTTAAGGCTCAGTAAAACACCCATGGGCTTTAAATTTACAGATGCAGAAAAGTAGTCGATATTTTCAAGAGCACTGTTTCAGAATCGGAATCAATGATTTAAATCCCAAAATATATGTTTCTTATTAATTCAAAAAATTGACCTTTCTTACGTGGATAAAACTGATGGTACTCTTCATTTCAGAAATGTACTGTTTAAGAATTTCAGGGGTTCTCTGAACATTTATTTTGTTGGTTCCGGTAACAACAGGGGTACCAGGACTATTGGTACGGGCAGGCAGTTCTGGCGCAGACAAAATCTTTTCAGCGTGTACATCTCTTAAACGGTTCTCCACGTCCTTTATTGTGAAATGTGGTCCTAGGCATTTTGTCACAAATGGAGTTGAGCTTTTGTTTTCAGCATTGTTAGTGTTCATAATAGGAAGCTCTGACTTCATTACTTTGCTGGTCCTCTCGTCCATGCAGGTAGCCTTATTCTGTTCTTGAAAGGTAACTCGATCCCCAGGAGCTGGTTCATGCCGGATATGTCCCTTAGAACACGAAAAAGTATTACTTGGACAAAGCAAGGAGAGTTCTGGGCTCAGAAGGCTAGTCTTTTGAAGAGAAGAAGGCAATTGCTTATTAACCAATGAGCCATGGCGATGTTTCTGGTTGCAGCCATTTACAATCACTTCTGTTCCAAAAAAATATTTCGCAGCACTAGTTGGAGACTCTACCAGTGTTTCTGAGAAATGTGGAACTGCATGTTTTCTTTGTGAAGTATTTGGTAAGCGAGGAATTGAAATATTCCCATCTTCATGAGGAGGGCATTTTAGAACCACGGGTTGTCCAATATGTTTTTTTTTCAATGAACTAAGCAAGATGCTCATCGAGTCTGACTGCTCGGGATCTTTCCCAAGAATCTCAGAAGATTCTTTCCACTCAGACCTTCTCCTCTTCGCATTACCTTTATTCACCTCCTTTCTCTGAGTCTGAACACCAGATGCTGCAGAGCTTTGTCTTTCCCAAGAGGTTCCACATTTGGAGTCTTCCATGGGGAGACAAGAGGAACTTTCATGTTCCAAAGATTTGCCAGTGTTTGGAGCTTAGAGCCGGTCGAACTCTGTGACCAAAAACATTACTCAAAAGTTCAGCTTTGGCTGCATCACTTGGGCCAGCTGCTTCCTTTAAATTCTCAGATATATAATTATGTTCAGTAGGGCTAAACAGCTCATCCTTACCAACAATTGTCCTTGCAGAATGACACGTACTGTTATCCATTTGCTTCTGAGGCATATCAGCTCCAACACGTGTCTCTGGCATATTGCCACATGTCAGTCTTTGATGGGGCCTGATGATGGTTTATATTTCCCTGAAAAGAGAAGTCAAAGGGATAACATTAATACCAAAATAAATATACAGTAACAAATGGGTGACTTAGGGGACATGAAATGTGTTGAATTCAAGAGCAATGATAGAAATAAGACTCAGGGAGAGAAAGAATCAGGGGGGTCATACCACCCTCCTGGGAGTCAGGACTGAATGTATTGTAAAGCCAATAACTCAACTATCAGACGGAAATAACTTGAGGATCCGCACTCTTATATATGGATAAGAATCCTAAGAAAGGTAAGAAAGGAAACTACGAGAATCATCTTACTTTGAAGGGCCGCCTCAAGCTGATGGATGGAATTCCATTCAAAACATGGTGGAGATGCAACGAAAAGAAAAGGAAATTACAGAAAAATATGTACTCTCTTCAACACCAACAGAGACTTGCTGACAAAAAATGGACGCCAAAAGAAGATCACCAGACGAAGAGACCCGATCAGAGGAGGATCTCACTGCTACAACTCCAATGAGTGCATCAAAGTCTACAGTAGTTCGATGTGATACTCTGGTAGATAAGGTTTCCAAAAATGGCAACCTCAAGAAACAAATGAGTGGCACGGATAGACAATCCACAAGGGGTAGACAATCCAAAAGATTGGTTCATGTACATTTAACCCGAAAGATGGGCTCTTGTCAATTCAATCAGCTCGACTATCACTTGGTTGCTGACCGACTGAGAATAAGATTAATACAATTAGACACTTGAATGGATAAACTGATAGGAACTGACAGGCTGAGAAGCATATCCGATTAAATTGAGCTCAAAAAAGAGGCGGTAAATCTTCAACTAGATCAACGAACAAACCCGCGTCGGGGCTGCACACATTACAGTTATCGCAAAGCTTGGAAGCTTGGCAGTTGAAAAACCTGCCTAAAAACTTTCCGCCCAAAAAAGAAGATCCGGAAGACAGCGTGAGGAGAGAAAAACTGACCTGGTTAATTTTGCAGAAGGATTTCCAAAGTTACCAGAATCAAAGCATGATCCGAGTCCAGCCGAGCCATGGCCTAGATTTGATCGAAGAGAAAACAACGAAAGATCGGACGAAGAGAGTCTTGCAAGCTTGGAAGTGAGAGCTCGATTCGATTCTTCAACTTCTCGCGCGGGAAAAACGACGTAATTTTCGTAACTATAAAAACTTCGGAGACAGACGACGGATAAAGAATTGAGCGTCCCGTTCAGTCATCCGTCACCATGCTTGAATTTGTTTGAATGGGACAGATGACGTACCAGACGGGGTCTTAACGTCATCGTTCATGATCTTTTATCGTCATCATCATCGTCATCCCTGTTTTGACAATCAGAACAGATCGGATCGGACCGAATTGAATCGATCTAGTCGTGACCGTCCAATTAGGATGATGTTAATGCTCGAGTTTTAATTTATGAGGGATGGCGATCTCGAAGGAGGAGCCGACTAGTTTGCCACTGGATCACCAATCGGATCGAAAAGACCAACTGAAGAGGGGACAGGGAGGGAGCAGAAGGTCGGAATTTCCTTATTAGGAGGAAAGCTGCACGAGTTCCCAAGGTGCCGAGGAGATGGTTAATGCCTCCAACCATTTCCCTATTGCCGATCTGTCATCCATTTCGTCTCAATCCATCATCTATCGTTGTCCACACCCATGGAGGGATGACTGGGGGAAGTCATTTCCATCATCAGTCATCAATCATCTGTTTGAGATGACAGATGACACATGACAAAAAAATGACAGACAAACAATGAAAGATGAAGAAGGATGGGAGAAAAACAGAACAAATGGGAAAAATCAAAACAACTTTTTTTAATGTGGATTAATTTGTAAAATATATATTATATTGTACTTGATATATTGAAAATTGATACTTATAAATTCTACAGATAATACATATCATGATGACAATTGTTTGTCCTCAACTACGACCACCACGCGAACAGAAGCATCATTGGCTATGAACAACATCGACAGATGCATCATCGATGAGGACGGCGACTGTTATTTACAACAACCATATATGTCGACCATGAAAGTTAGTTGACGACAAGGATGATTCTCTCTAGAACAATGATAGACAACATTGACGGAAACATGGTCAACGAGGACAAGGATGATTGTTTGTCAAGGACGATAATTTGTTTCTAGGATTATGACTTGTTTTTTAAAACATTCATCGTGACTTCCATTAAAACAACAATGTTCAACATCGATAGATGTGTCATCAAAGAAGATGATGCAAGTCGTTGACCACAAGTATGCCTGTCATTAATGATTACTTTTTGTTGGCAACAACATTGATGAATGTCGCTATGATAAAGACGGACAATGTTGATGGAAGTGTCATCAAAGAGGAGGATGACTTCCATTGATGAGGATGGTCATGGTAAATGATGAATATGATGATTGTTTGTTAGCTATCATGGAGGACGAAAATGGATATCATCTAAGATTATCACTGATGATGATGGCAAATGATGACGACATTCGAGTTATGGCATTTCAATTTAATCTCTTCTCCCCTCTCTTTGTATCTCTTCTTGGATTTCTGCTCCCAACTTGTTGTTGGAGGCCTAATCTATCTTATTTCTTTGATCCAATATTGTTCTAAAAGAGTGTGGGAAATATTTCAAGGATGATCAAGATTCTTGGAGAAAGAACACCACTCAGACCTTGGGGGAAGTGACAACAAGGTTTATGTGATCTCCTGAATGTTTGATAAAGAATTTCTCACATTTTACTCTAAATAAAATTCTAATAAATATCCTAGACTTAAAGCTTTCTAAAGCATCAAACGGCACTGAAAAAGTATTCATGTAGCAATTGCCCATTGGTGCCCAATTCTCCCGCTCAACGGAGCGCTGTTGTCGCAAATTGTGGCCTAAAAAGTCCTTAAAAGTCCCCAAAAATTCCTAAAAACCACATTTAATTATTACAAATTATCTAAAAAAAATAAATATGCATCTAATTTACTTAAAATAGTTTTTATTAGTTTTCATTTATCTCATTGATTCATATTTAGAAAATAATTAAAATCCACAAAAGTATAAAATCACCTAAAACAATTTTTTAAATTTTAGTTGAATTGTAATTTAATCTCTCATTACTTGCTCCTTGTGGACCCTTACCCTATTCTAAGGAAAATTTTATAAATAAAGTTGCATTAATCAAAGCCTTAAACGACTTATTTAATCAAAATTCTGGTTTATCAGTGAGCAATATATTTTAAGAGGGGGAGGGGGAATGAGGGAGGTAATAAAGGGGGTACTTGAGTGGTGGTGACAACATCAATGGCCGATGGTTACTTGGGTAGAAAGGGGAAGAGGGAGTGAGATGAAAAGGACAGAGATATTTTAAGAGATGGATATAGAGAGAGAGGGGAAAATTAAGAACACGGTGGAACTGCAAGCAGTTTGGACGAGAGGTGAAAGATCACAGACATCAAGTTTGAAGAATGTTGTAACATAGAAAATTTTAATTTTTAAGAAAATTAAAATGGATTTTTTTTGCTAAACCAAAATCAATCAATATTAACAAAGTGGAAAATCACTATTTGGATGAAAAGGAGATTGAATATTACAAATGACCCAATAATAATCTTTATGATGTCAGAAATAATATTTCCTTGAACCTGGATGAATCCTATGAAAATCATATGGGGAAAAAAAGTAAATATAAATATCAAATTATTGTCTATCATTTTGATGATATATATGATATTAAGATGTTACTTTCCGGATCTTCAAAGTGACATTTTGATTAATGAATCTCATTATATGAGCTCAAGGAAAAAAAATTGTATGGAAATAATTTATGTCCTTGTGATGTTACTTATGATATAATTTAGCTGTTAATGTCAACGTTAAACATGAATTTGCAACATAAATGAAAATTTCAAAAACCTGCTAGTTAGATTGCAGTACAAAATTTGTTTTGAAGATTTTGAAGAATCAAAGGACCATGAATCTCGACCCTTGGTCATTCAACAAGAATGTGTAGGTAAGAAACTGGTTAAACATAGAATAACTAGAATAATTTTAATGAAAATACTATTTACTGATTGACATGACCATTTATTTGGTGTTCGTTGTAAAATTATATTATTTTATTAATAGTAAGAAAATTACTTTTCGAGGGATATTTACAATAATAAATTGTGGGAAAATTTTATAGAACTTAAAAATATTTTTATAAGGTTGGTTTATGTTGGAATAATTTATGATTATATGATTTGAACATTAAATTATCATATGAATCATGCATGAAACCAATATTGAAATATACTTGTTTTCTCATTGTTATTGAAATTCTCATAACTATTGTCAACAATATGATAGTTATGGCCATTGTATTACTTAGTCCTCCCGTTAGTTCTTATTTTTAATGTAAATCAATGTGATAAAAAATTATTCCAGTATGTTGTTTTTAATTAAATAAATTGATTGAATATATGAGACATGCAAGCCAATTCCATATTCCTCATCTTGTTCATCGTAGTGCACATGTGATGCTTATAATGAAGTCTATGAATACATGATCAGAAAAAATAGGTGAATTATGATGAGATCATAATACATATATCACTAGTTTTTAAATATATGATCCTAAGATATTTATATTCAAAAGATACTCTAGAACGACATCAAACTATTCGGAAAGAATAACACTATCGAGGCTCACTCCCATGATGAGTATGGCCCCTCTTGTAGCCATTAGTGTGGACACACTAAGGATATATAATGGGTGATCTTTAATGGAAAGAGTTCAGTCAATTGATCCATACAAATCCCTGAATGGTATTATACCAAACTGTCAATCAGGTTGATTCATGTCATTGTTGTGTAACTGGTCCTTAGACTTAAGACACCAAAGATGTCTTCTGGACCGATAATTGTACTTTGACAATGCCCTACGACTTTCTATTTATGGAATTCTAAATATTCTTATTTCGAGTGCATAAAAAAATTCACGCGGATGATTGAGTGGTCAAGGTGGGATCATCCACCCTCGATATATGATGATGTGATGAAGTACTTGGCCAAGGCGGTGAAATAGCTGAGAAGATTTCTCTGATTACTTATGAGCACATAAGTGCAAACTGGAATGACCAATTAGGGTTTAACACTTAACCATAGCCTAAGTTGTCTTTGGATCCCCAAGTAGATGGGGAACTAAAAGTAAATGGTAAAATAATGACATACACTTTCCATAAGTGAGTGCATAAACACTACTTCATATCTTCTAGATCATGATGTGTAGCTTGGCACCCCACGAGCTTGAGACTCGACCTATCAATTGGGTTAAATTGATCCAAAATTAATTAATTGATATGATGATGTAGTGAATTAATTTTGAAGGCCTACAAAGGTTACTAGGCCATTGGAGTCATTAACTATATTTATACATGGGCCTAGAGGGTCACATGCAAATGGTCTTTAAGATGTTGGAAGATATAATTAAATTTTAGGGGGATTTTATGAAAAAATCTCAGTTATTATAAATAGGGGAAGGCACGAACAAAAATCATCGATACTGCAATTATTTAGGGCTCTTCCCATTCTTCTCCCTTCTTCCTGGAGCGCTTCCCCATTCCCTCTGCTATTGGGATGGTGTAACAATGATGATGGAGTGTGAATAGAGCTCGTCAAGGTGAAGAAGGAGATTTGACATGCCAAGGACCTCATGGATGCATCTAGAGACTACACATTTGAGCAGATCAACATGTCTCACTATACGATCCAAGAAATCACAAATGCAATACTTGCCTAGGTGATTCATTTCATTATTTTTTTAATGGCCTTTTTCCATAGGACCTAAGATAACATAAATGACTATTACATATCCGTTATAATCTCACTGCTTTCTTTCTACTTCCATATTATAAATAACCATGCAAGTGAAAAAAGGACAAACTATAATAAGAAGATGTGGATGGAAATAAGAGGGAGATAACAAGAAAATTATATCGTGAAATAATGAGAAAAAACTTGGGTATAAAATTTTTATTAGTAGTCTGGAAAGTGGGGATAAAGATGAGTACCTTTCGGAATAAGAAATAATATGTGAAATGGTTAAAGGTAGGCTGGAAAATGGATAAAGATCATACATATATTGGCTTCAAAGATAGATTTTGATGGGTCAAATCAACATGCTACTATGCTTAAGACTTGAAGAAATAACCACTCCTACTCAAAGTGAGATTCCACTAAATGGGTTACCAAAACACTAAATAATATTAGCTAATGGAAGTTGATATGATTGATGTATGGCTCATTCAGAATTTAACCTTGGAAAAAATAGCATTTAAAGACCTTGATTTTCATTTATTATCCTCACCTTACAGGATATTCTATCCACTCAAGAGAGGACCACATGAGTCTAGACCATGGCTCATATAAACTAGACATGCACTCAATTTTCTACGTGAGCCTTACTATAATTCTCTTGTCGCAAGGACGTAGGGTGAATGGGTTCTCCAAGATGGGTACAGTTAAATTTATGATAGGGATTTTTTGAAAATGTAGGAAATTAGTAGAAAAAGATTCAATATTTCTAGAAAATTACTTGACCTCTTAACTTGAAATGACGCTAAGATCAGAAAATTTTGAAACCATTAAATGCAACATTTGTTTCTCCCCCCCAAATTAAAACATGCACTATCCCAAATAAAAGAGAAAATGCAACAAAGGATAGAAAATAAATGACAAACTGTGGTTTCTTATGCTCATTCAGTTTTTGGTAAGATAATGCTTTCTCCTTGAATCCATGTGAACATTCAGCTTATTCCACCCTTTTTATAACCTTAAAAAATATCTAGAAAGAGATGTAATAAGATCATATTGACGAGATATAATATACATTTAGTTACTCCATAATAAACAAAAAAGAAAGAAGTTTCCAAACTAATTATCAAACATAATTATTTAGAAGAAAAGTGTAATGATCATCGTGAAGGCCAATTTCAAGGATCATCCTGAAGGTCTTTCATATCTTCTATTGCTAGATATTCTAGCTCCACGTGCGAGTTCGATCTCTGTGATCTTGCTTTAAAGTTTTGACCTGCCTTTATATCTGAAATAAAAAAATCCATAATCATATAGTTAAATGATAATAAATCGCTATCACAGTGTCTTGTTAGCTGCTATATAAAAAATTTAAACGTGAATCATAAAGACAAACTTTCAGATTTTTCATAAAAATTATCCTCTTTAACTTCTTGTCATGAAAATATTTCATATTCGATAACACCCTAAATTCGGTCTTTATTTCATGCTATTAGTACAATTTTATGCAGTTAAAGAGCTTAAAATAAGGTTGTTATCATTGATTTACATGGAAATATTGTTTTCAAGTGATTTCTGATTTTTCCCTAATTTTCTGTTAATTCTATGAATTTTAAGAGATTTTTTTGAGCTTGAAATGATCATTTTTGAATGAAAACGACAAGTTTAATATTTAATTTCGTGATTTATCAGTACAGGGATGAATCAGGAAATTTTATATAAATTTCTAGGATTTTTTAGGATTTTTGTGAGATTTATTTGATGAAGAAATATGTTTTTTTTAAGAAAAAAGATATATTTATAAGAAAAAAAGAGTACTAACATTATTTTCAAACTTTGAAGGGCCTTTTTGTAAAGTTTTGTTGCAATGATACCCTCAAAACAGCTCTCGGTCGTGGTTGCAGGCGTAAAGATACGATTTAAAATGTTATGGGGTTTTATTGCAATTATTTAATATATTTTTTAATGTTTTTAGGAGAAACCAGAGGAGAGAGAGTGCGCAAGGGGCATATACACAATTACTTTTGGGCGGCGTCCAACAGTAATTCTAGGCTTTTTAAGGACATTTTGCAAAAAGGAGGATTCAAAATGCGCCAGCCAATGAGAGCGTGACACGTCATGGCGTGTTTAAAAAAAAAGAATAAATAAATCAATTTAAATCCAATGGATTAAATTGGTTTAAAATTGATTTATTAATAACTTTTGCTCCTGAAGTCCGATTGAGATGTTTTTTTTATGGATCTGTTCGTCCTGATCCCCTCTTTCTATCTGTATGGTTAAATCATTTAGATCCATTCTACATTGATAGATAAACATTATTTACTAAACGGGGGTAAAATGGTGATTTTTACCATGTAACCTAAGTATAAAAGCTAAAATTTGAGAGGGGGAGCTCATTCTTAATGGTGATCTATCACAGCTGCAAGACAGAGAGGAGCTCCAGCTTGGATCAACCTATTTGGTACTTTTTCCTTCATTGTGTTTGATTTTTTTGGTGTATTTTGGATGTTGTTAGTTGAATCTCGTAATCGTTCTTCTTAATTTCTGTCAGAACTTCTAAATCGCTCGGCTTGAGCGGAATGTACAAACACTGACTAGGATTGAGAGGAGAAATTGAGAGATTTACCTGGATATTCAAGTGCATTTCAAGAAAACTATAAAAAAACAAAAAAGGGTTAACTTTCTAGGAGATTGAATTTCCCATTCCATTATTCAATAGAGTAGTTGTTCCTGAATTATCAAATCTAGAGAATCAACCAAAACACATCTAAATATTCTTCTTAATCTCTCTAATTGACTTCTTTGATCCTTTCAATTAGATCAATTAATTCAATTTAGAGCCCCATATTTCTTCTACTTCTCTCATCTATTCTACCCCCCTTTCCAAATTTCTCATCTAATTAGGGTGATTTAATCTCTGTTGAAGATTAAATTAACCCCAATTAGGTTCAAATTATTCAAGAAGAATATCAATCAGATTCCTTACTAGCTTCCCTTGGACGACACTCGTACTTATCACTACACATCTTAAGTAGAGTTTTTATAAATTTTATTGTATAAACTAAAATTGACAACGACAAGGGTTTAAAATTGCATAAAATTTACCCCTATTTTCGGCTTATCAATATCCTTTATTCCTCAACTCCTGAAGTTCCTGCAGCTGCATCATACTATTTTTCTGTGGATCTTCAAAATTAATATTCAACTTCCTAATTCTCTGATAACCTCATTCTTCAGTATCTATTGGAAGTTGACATGAACTTCAAAATGTCAGACTTTCAGGGGATTTCCAGGTGGGTCATGTATATTGGATTCTATAGATCTATAATGCATCGATTAATATTTTACTCCAATCCTTACCATCTGACCTTATGATCTTTCAAGGGATCTTCTCGATTTCCCAATTACTAACTTGAATATGAGTATTAGCATGAGGATGGTTAGGAGTATGCATTTTATGGTGAACCCCATACCATTTAAGTGAACAGCTGAAATGTGAATTGTTTAAATGTGATCCCACATCACTCATTAGGGATCTTAAACATCCAAATTGAGAGAATATATACTGAATCTAAAATTTCAGCAGTAATTTATGATCATTTGTCCAAATGTGGATTTCCTCAGCCCACTCAAACACATAAACAATGGTCATCAATATACCTTCATGTCCAGATGACGGTGAAAAAGATACCATGAAATCTATGCCTTAAAATCAAATTTTAATTTGAATAGTTGGTTTATAAGTCACTAGATAATTTTAAATAGGGCATGTCAAAGAACTGCACTAGATAATTTTAGAATTTTTTAAGGGAAATATCTACTACCTCAAGATGAATGATAATGTTCTAAAATACTACTATGTTCCTCTTCAGAGATAAATCTTAAAATATGATCAGTTCCTAAATTATAATGTTCAGGATCCTCTCAAAAATAAAATCAGTCTTTTGTTAAAATTCATTTCTCTCTTGCCCATTCGTACAATATGTGATCTTGCTGAAACCAGATAGTTAATTGTATGCACAACCCAATGAGTTGTTCTACTGTCAAGCTAAGGATATCCTGATCAAAAAGAAGTTTAGAAATAGGAATTGGGACATCAACATGCATTCTGGTCAGGCACACAATGTTTGGGTCCAGGTCTATCTTTGATTTATAAGTCAAATTATTGCTTTACTACAATTCATCTAAATAACCTAGCCTTTTGCTCTTTTTATTTATCAAATACTCATTAGCTTTATGATCAGAAATTTTGAAATAGTTTAATAACAAAAAAGATTATTTTAATTTATCTAAATAAAAAATATTTAAAATTCTTTCTTAGTGGCAGTGTAATGCACTTGAACATCTTCTAAGGTCTTGCTAACATAATAAATGGTCATCCACTTCTTTTAGGTCTGTTGATCGAACACTGCATCCAACACAAAATTAGAAGCATCACCTTTGAGTTCAAAGGGGATAATCTACTTTGGAGATTATAGAACTAGTGCATTCACCAGAGCCCCGTTAATATGCATTAAAGCATTTTCTTTGTATCATTAATATCAAATTTTATATTGATAGATAATAAATTGCTCATGGTTTAGAAAAGTGAGCAAAACATTTAATAAATTGCCTATATAAGCCCATGTAGCAAAACATTTGATGAATTGGTGAAAAGTGTAAGATTCTTGATCATCTCCACTTTTAACCTACAGCTGTTGACTAGGTGCACCATAAGTATCCCCTCAAACAATAAAAAAGATACTTTTCCCAACCAAGCACCAGTCATTTTCTCACATATATCTGTAAAATCTTTTCCAAATTATCCAACCATGCATCAAAATTTTGGCAGAAAACAAAAAAAGTACATGATTTTTTAAAAAAAATCTTTTATTCTGAGAACAACACTCTTGTAAATATTTCAATTTGTCTTTCTTAACTACCTTTTGTGTGTGAGGATTTAATTTCATCTTGTACGTTGGTTTAACATTTTCACAAGTAAAAAAATTTGAACACAGATGGACTTAAACATGGTAATTTCAATATTTTATTTCAAATTTTGATAAAATTTTTCCCTTTTTTTATTGGTATTTGCCCTGGCTGTGCCCAAGAAGGGTTGACCTAAAATTAGGGAGCATTTCTAAGATCAATGGTTGCTTTCATGTCAGCTATAATGAAAATAAACTACAAAATGAAAATACTCTTTTTCTAACTATGCCCTCCAGGAATATTTAGGGATGCCATATTGAAACATCAGCTAATTGTAGTTCTAGAAACCATTCATATTTTCTCCTGAATCAAGTAATGCTTTGGCAAAAATTATTCCTCCCATCACCTACTTGATTAAGGGAGCCCTTAGATCCCTGAATTTTTTGTAAATATGTTGTTATATATATTTCACATTTTCAGATAATTAAAATTTTTTTCTGTAAGAAGAAATTTGTTGCATCGAGTCAATCAAAGTAATTTTAATTATTACTTGCATAAAATTTCCTAAGAGATTTTTATCATTAGGATTTGATTTAATGTTAGAATTTCACAAAAAATAAGGAAATGAATAGAAGGAACGTAGTCAGTTAGGATCAGGTCCTTACTTTTATTTTCTTCTAGTACTTCATGAGATATATCTATTCATCTTCAGAAATATCAGGTAATAATTTTCCATTACTAAATTTAGAAATGCCATTCATGGTTCATGACGGTTGTGAAAGGAAATATGATTCTCAATAGAATTTAAACTCTAGGATTAACTTCAAGATGAGTGGGAAGAATCTTTTTCATTGGTGTAGAGTCCACTTTTTAACGTTATTTTTCATTCGGGGTAAAATTATTGTATTAGGCTCTTGTCTTACTCACGCCCTATGATCCTGTGTAATTTTCTAGAAGGTAACCTGATAGTAGTTTCTTTTCATGTCATTTCTAATGTATCCATTGTACATAGGATTCTGAGAATTTTCACCAGTGTTTTTATTCATCTTGGGCCTATGAGTGGGCATAACATGTTGAAGAAAATGGTAGTCAAAGATGAGAGAGAGAAAAATGATAAGAACTGACTTATTTAGCTAAGAACAAGAGTATGAATCATGATATTTTAAATTACCCACACTTTCAGTCAAATTAGAAAATGACTTTATTAATTATTTAATTTGTAATTAATGGAAATATATGTGGCCAGGAAGCCAATCATACATTCCATATCTCGTTCTGTTCATTGATAGAATATATTCATTATGGTGCATGTGTGACCCTTATAATGAAGTCCATGAATACATGATCAGACTTAGTAAATTATGATGAGATCGTAACATGGAGATCATTAGTCTTTAAGCATGTGTTCTAAATATTCCTATTCAAAGGATACTCAAGAAGGACATTGATAAGTCCAAATTTAGGGTTTTAATATGTTTGCTTTAATTCAGACTTAACCAACAATATTTATGAAAATTCTTCACTTAAATTCTTTATAAAGAATATAGGACAAGTAAGGGGTCGATCCCCATAGAGGCAGAAATTTAATTTTGGAATTTTTATGAAGCTTGAAATGAAGAAAATGAGTTTAAAGATCAGATATATAATTTCTCAAATTTTCCTAGATTTTTAGTTAATATATATAATTTTCTCTGGTTTAAATTGAAGCATAAATACAAGGAACTCTCTAAAAAAATTTTACGCTAATTTTAATTCACACCAGAAATTGAAAATATATATTTTCATAATTTTATGGAATTTAATTTACACCAAAAACCACTGGAAATATTAAAAACTAGAGTTAGAGATTTTTTAGAATTTTTAAATGGTAAATACTATAAATTGATTATATTAATTTTAGGGATCTTCCTTATTTTTTCTGAATTTTCAAATGCATAAAATATTTTTGATGAATTTTTCCTTATTTTCCTTGATTTTTCCTAAAATTTTCGGAATTCATAAATGCTAAAAAATATAAATTTACCTCTTCCGGCAATTGCCGGCGGCGGCGGCGGCAGAGGAGTGGCAGCTGAGGCGGTCGTTGAGGTGGCAGATGGTCGTGTCACCGGCAGTGGTAGGCGATCCGTTTGGGCATTTGGGTCAGCAGGCCCGATTTTGGTCCATTTACGCAGCCCACTAAGGATCAGCCCACTAAGTCATGACTTAGCCGATTTGGCTAAGTCCTGCACAGCGCACTCCTTTGCCCTGTGGTCACACATACTGACTGTGTACAGATGGGGGGTGGAGGTTTGTCTCTAGGGTTATGAGGGGGAAATTTAAGTTTTAAAGGGATAAAAATTGATTTTTAAATGCATTTTTTTTGGGATTCGAAGTGAGAAATGATGGAGAATCTAGATAGAGATAGAAATAAACTACTCTAGAGAGAGAAAATGTCGAAATGAGGAGATAGAGAGAGAAAATGAAGAAATGGCGTTAAAGGAGTTTAAGGGGGAATTAGAAGGTGCAAATGAAGGATATTTTTTATGAAATTTTGAGTGGATGAACTAGGGATATGGATGAAGGTCTATAGAGAGAAATATTAAGGTCTGGAAAGAGAATGTAGGAAAAATAAATGTTTAATTGAGAAAATGATGGTTTTAAAGGGGAAACGGATAGATAATGATGGGAAAATGGAAATCTAAGTTCCTAAAACTGCAATTCAAGATTAATGAGCCCTCAATGCTTCTTATAATGTCTGAATCCTTATATTTTGCCTAGATCAGGAATTTTTCAATGCAAACAAGAGTTGAGAACGAGTGAAAATTTCAATAAACT
Organism: Wolffia australiana; assembly: GCF_029677425.1. Taxonomy (NCBI): domain Eukaryota; kingdom Viridiplantae; phylum Streptophyta; class Magnoliopsida; order Alismatales; family Araceae; genus Wolffia; species Wolffia australiana. The sequence continues at coordinate 6,416,081 of NC_135841.1, read as the reverse complement.
TACATCAAGTAGGTTGAGCCTTATCCTTCAAGCCAGCCACTTGCTAGAGCACATACAGAATGAGGGACAACGAGGGAGAAAAAGAGTATTTATACATTGAAATAATTACAAAAATACCCCTTTGGGCGTTTTCTATTATCTTTTCTTGCCATTTTGCCACTTTTTATCCATGGGTTTAGAGCTTTCCCTTGTGATCTTCAGTCTCTTTCTTTGTAAGTCTTTTGAGATCCCAATGGTCAGGTTAGGGAGTGTTCCATCTTCCTCAGATTTTTCTTTTGCAGGTCTACAACTCTGCTTTATCCTTTCAAGCCCCTTTGTAGAATCACTAAGCTCCCAAAAATTCTCCAATTCCCTAAGAATCTTCTCATTATTGTGAATTTTTGTACATTTGTAACCATAAAATACTCATCATTAATCAAAATTCTTGACTTCAGAGAAGTCAAGGAAGTTAGTGAAAAATAGTCAAAATGTGTAGAAATTAGAAGTCACAGAAGTTAGTGAAGAATAATCACAATGTGTAGAAATTAGAATTTATAGCTAATTCATAAATATCCATTTAATTCAAATAATAATGTGATAAATTAGAATTCATTTTGTGCAAGAGTTACTAACATTTCAAGATTTTAGTATGAATATAGATGCATAAATATACCTCCATAACTGGCATCAATCGTATTATGGTCTTCATTTCTCAAACATGCGTAAAATTTTGAACGATCACACACTCCAATGTACAGTGATGTAGACAATTTTGAGTCAATTCCTTCAACTTCTCCCATGATTCTTTTGGGGATTCATCAAGGCCTTTGACAAATTTCTAATTAAGCTCTTCATCATGCATTCATTTTTACAACTGAATATGGTTTGAAAAAACATGATTTAAATTTTTTTCCATGAATCAAAACTTACAGATAAAGGTACATACCAAGTTCTAGCTTTATTTATAAAACTGAAAGGAAATAACCTAATTTTAATGACATCATTACTAACATTAGAGGAAATGAAAAGTCTGATAAATAGGAGTAAAATCTTCCAAATATTTTTATGGATCTTCTTCAGACATACCATCAAAGTTTCAAAATAATTAAATTATATGATGATCAACTTTAAAATTTGATCCCTCATCAATAGGATTATTAATTTTAGTAAGCAGTTCATACCATTAGATAATATAATATTCATTTAATATTTGTCTTCTATTTACCACCCATGAATTTTCATTTATAGCATAATCTTCAGCAGGGCCATTTTTTACTCCATTTTTTTAGTTTTCTTCTCTAAATTATGATGTATAAGTGATCTTCTACCATTCATTATAAAACATAATAAATAATAATTCTCAGAAATAAATAGTGAAAATTAAATTATTTGAAATTATACTTTCTGGGAGAGTTGCTCATGTTTTCATTAGCTTCAATTAAAATTTTATCAAAATAAAAGAAAATCACCTATTAAAGATAACTCAAAACCCTAATGACACACACTCTCTGTCAACTGTGCTGGTGAATAATTGCATAATTGAACATTAGGGTTTTAGTTTATGTCATTGTTGGCTTTGATCTGAATCAACATGTTTATAAAATATGTAATCACTGAAATAAATCAAGATAGTAGTATAGACCATCTCCATTGGGAACGGTCATTGGGGACTTAAAAATCCTTACATTGTGATTGAAGAGACAATGGGAGGTACATATGAAATATGAAATAGTAAGACAAGGGAAATGGAGAGATATGAAGATTATAGGTAATGTTAATATATTAATATGAATGATAGAAGATATTAGTTGAAAATAGAGATGGACCATGGAGTGAAGAGAGTGTTACAAAGGTGGAATGTGATGGGAAGATAGGAGGAGGTAAATCTAACTTATTAGTGATGATGAAGCCAAGAAATATAAGGGAAGAAGACTTACCCTATGTCCTTAGGCTCTGCCTGGACCATGGTGCTTTCCTGATGTAGTCAAGCATCTCCACTTCTATGTGGCCTCTCCTAAATCACTCAAGATACCAAGAAAGCACTTGATGGATCTCAAACCTTTCTCTTTCAATCGCCTTACAAATGTATGGGGAAAGTTCAAATATGGTTTTTATAGTAATCAGATCCTCAATTTGTAGATCATAGGCATGGATGGAAATATTGGAAAAATATAAAGCTTTCCTCAAAATTTAAGCTGATCAGCTTTTTGGATCATCAAATATCATTCCTTGAAGTTGGATGAGTCATTGCCACTTATTTATTTAAAAATATTCTCTCTCCTTGTCACCACTACTACAGCATGTCTAGATTTTTGTGCCCTTCATTTTGATGAAGAATATTTAGGGTTCACTATGATTTTTTTATGTCGTCCTCAACCTACAGCTTGAAACTGCCACGTCCCTGCACGTAAAAAGACAAAAAAGTAAAATGTGTTAATACATGTGTGACATGTATATGTGTGAGTGCATGTTATGCATGAACATGTTCTATGTATGCTGTTGTTGGGTTCTAGAGGCCTAGATCTAGATGAACAAATCAAAACATTTTGCAGCAGAAGATTTAAACGGAATCATCACGACATCAATAAAACATTGAACGAAGAACCTGCGCACGGATCACATCCGTGATTACTTTAATCCTTGAACAATTTGTGAGGAGCTGCTCATGTGTGAAGTCTCTAGATGAATCCACGTGGTCCTCGGCACGTCAGATCTCCTCCCTCTCGTTTATGAGCCATATTTGCGCTTCGTTGTCATCGTTACACCGTCTCGATTGCATCGGGAGTGTAGAGGAGGTATGGGAAAAACGGAGAAGAAGAGGAAGACCCCTAAACAATTCTGGCCTAGGTAAATTTCGTTCAAAGCCTTCACCTATTTATAATAAGTGGGTGTTTTCATAAAAGCCCCAAAAACTTAAATATATCTTTCGATGTCCAAAAGACCTTTTGTGTGTGACCCTCTAGGCTCATGTATCAGTCTAGTTAATGACTCGAGCATGCCAATAACCTTTATTAGCCTTCCAACTCAATTAACTATATTATCATATATATTAATTAAGGTTGGATTGATTTAACCTAGTCAATATTTGAGTCTCCAACACTTGGGGTAGCAAGCTGCACCTCGTGCTATAGAAGATCTAAAAGAGTGTGTATCGACTCACTCATGGAACATGTTCGTCATCGGTTACTATGTACGTATAGCCCTTTATCCACTTGACGCTCCTAGGATGACTTAGGGTGTGGTTTACTATCAAACCCTAATCGGTCATCCTAGTTATCACTAATGCGTTTGGAAATCATCTGGGAACTCTTCCCCAATATTTTACTGCCTTGGCCAAAGACTTTATTGCATCGTCTTCCTTGAGCTGTTACCTTTTACATTGTGGGTGGACGATCCCATCTTGACCAATCAATCATCTTCCTGAACTTCTTGATGCACTCAAACTAAGACTATTTAGAATCACATGATTAGGGGCACGTAGGTCATAGTCAAAGTAAAACTATCTGTCCACAAGATATCCAAAGTGTCTCAGGTCTAAGGACCACTTACAGAACCGTAACGTGAATCAACCTAGTTGATAGTTCAGTATAATATCATTCAAGATTCTTACGGATAAATTCAGTGAACTCTTTCCACTAAAGAGCACCAGCTATCTATCCTTAGTGTCTCCATATTAATGGCTAAGGGAACGACTATACTCATCATATGAGCTAGATAGTGCTATTCCGTCCGGACATTTCGATGTCCTTCTCGCATATCTAGAAATATTTAGAACACATGCTTAGAGACTAGCTTCGTATTAGGATCTTATCATAATTCACCAAGTCTGATCATTTATTCATGGACTTCATCATAAGTATCACACGTGCACTATAACGAATATGTTCTATTAATGAACATGGAACGAGATGTGAAATGTGTGCTTGGATTGTCAGCCAAATATATTTCCATCAGCCGTGTAACTGGCACAAATGTCAACCTTTCAACATATCACTTTGAGTAAAGTAAGGATTACTCAAATAATGCTCTTCTCAATATCCAACATGAAATTTATTGCAAATAAAAATCAGGCCTTTCAGTATTGGTCCATTTCACCCATGTGATCATACAAAATAATACATGGTATTCAATCATTTGGCATTATGGGATCACAAATTCCATCTTCTATCAATGATATGTCTTTGAATTTAATGTAAAAAATCATGTAAAATTATATTCGAAATCAGAAAATTATTTTATGTAAGATTTTTGTGTTGGAATATTCCATAAAAAGTATTTCAAAATCCAAAAAAATCATAATAGTATTTTAAAAATCTATTTAATATTTTAGGCTTGTGACAGGCGTAAATGATAATCTATTGATGAGAAACCATTTCTAAACATGAAAAAATTTTGGACGACTGAATGGTTAATTCATGAATCCTAACGCATTTTTGGAAGAGACTCTGTTAATTTGTGAATATACATGAGCGATTAACATAACACATTCCCAAAATATCAATTTAATTTATAATACATATTTGACGTTTTGACAAGGTATTATTGAAACCCAATATAATCCCTTTTTAGTATCAACCAAGTGGGGTCAAAGAACCATTAAGACTAATATTACATAACCATGTATTATTTCTGGAGGAAAAATTCCGACATTTGGCTCAAAGAACCATTAAGACTAAGATCACACATATCACTGATGAAATTGGCAGCATCAATTTAAAATTACAATACAATTACAATTATTTAAAACTTTCATCCACCACACTTCAACTACAAGCTGAGCTCCCCCGGAAAACTGAAGACAAATAGAACTAATATTACATAACCAGCACTCTTTCAACGCGATATCCTTCCAAATATGGGTGCGCTTCCTCTTCTACCTCGGTTATTGAGATCTCCACTGTCTGGCGTTCTCAAACCCGTTCCTGCCAAGGCGGTAATCGTCGTAAGCCTGCTCAATCTCTGCGCGGGTGTTCATAACAAACGGCCCAGACTGCACGACGGGCTCGTTTATAGGCTGCCCGCATATGAGAACGAAACGAAGCGGCATGCCGGCTCTGTTCCACGCGCTCAGCCCATCTCCTGGGCCGAGGACGAGGGCGTGGTGCGCCGAGTCTTGGGGCCTATCTGGACTGCCGAACACGCCTTCTCCTCCAAGGATGTAAATGAAGGCGGTCCACCCCTCTGGTATAGGCTGGTGCAGCTCTGTTCCGGGACTTAGTGTGAAATCCAGATACATGGTCGGCGTCCGCGTGTAGACTGGGGACTTCACTCCGTATGATTCGCCCGCGATGACGTTAACGCTGACGCCGTCCCTCTCCACTCGGGTGACATCCTTGCTCTTAAGCTCTTGATACTTGGGTTCGATCCTACAGTCCCCCAACCGAGTTAGAGGAAGAAGGAGAAGGAAAATATGGAGAGAGAGAGAAAGAAGAAGAAGAAGAAGAAGAAGAAGAAGAAGAAGAAGAAGAAGAAGAAGAAGAAGAAGAAGAAGAAGAAGGAGATGATGGAGAGAAAAAGAGAATAAGAAGAAGGAGAAGATAGAGAGGGAGAGAGAGGGGGAGGGAGAGAGGAGAAGAATAAGGAGGAGATGGAGAGAGAGAGAAAGGAGAAGAAGAAGAAGAAGAAGAAGAGAAGATGGAGAGAGAGAGAGAGAGAAGAAGGAGAAGGAGAAGAAGAAGAAGAAGAAGAAGGAGAAGATGGAGAGAAAAAGAGAATAAGAAGAAGGAGAAGATAGAGAGGGAGAGGGAGAGAGAGAAGAAGAAGGAGAAGATAGAGAGGGAGAGGGAGAGAGAGGGGGAGAGAGTAGAAGAAGAAGGAGGAGAAGGAGAGAGAGAGAGAGAGAGAGAGAGGAGAAGAAGAAGAAGAAGAAGAAGGAAAGATGGAGAGAGAGGGAGAAAGAGAGAGAGGAGAAGAAGAAGAAGAAGAAGAAGAAAAAGAAGAAGAAGAAGACGGAGAAGATGGAGAGAGAGGGAGAAAGAGAGAGAGAAGAAGAATAAGAAGGAGAAGATGGAGAGAGAGGGAGAGAGAGAGAGAAGAAGAAGAAGAAAGAAGAAAGAAGAACAAGAAGAAGAAGGAGAAGATGGAGAGAGAGGGAGAGAGAGAGAAGAAGAAGAAGAAGAAAGAAGAAGAAGAAGAAGGAGAAGATGGAGAGAGAGGGAGAGAGAGAGAGAAGAAGAAGAAGAAGAAAGAAGAAGAAGAAGAAGGAGAAGATGGAGAGAGAGGGAGAGAGAGAGAGAGAAGAAGAGGAAGAAAGAAGAAGATGGAGAGAGAGAGAGAGAGAGAAGAAAAAGAAGAAAGAAGAAGAAGAAGAAGAAGGAGAAGATGGAGAGAGAGGGAGAGAGAAGAAAAAGAAGAAAGAAGAAGAAGAAGAAGAAGGAGAAGACGGAGAGAGAGGGAGAGAGAGAGAAGAAGAAGAAGAAGAAGGAGAAGATGGAGAGATAGAGAGAGAAGAAAAAGAAGAAGAAGAAGAAGAAGGAGAAGATGGAGAGAGAGGGAGAGAGAGAGAGAAGAAGAAGAAAGAAGAAGAAGAAGAAGAAAATGGAGAGAGAGAGGGAGAACGAGAAGGAGGAGAAGATGGAGAGAGAGAGAGGGAGAGAGAAGAAGAAGAAGAAGGAGAAGAGGGAGAGAGAGGGAGAGAGAGAGAGAGAGAAGAAGAAGAAGAAGGAGAAGATGGAGAGAGAGAGAGAGAGAAGAAAAAGAAGAAGAAGAAGAAGAAGAAGAAGAAGATGGAGAGAGAGAGGGAGAACGAGGAGGAGGAGAAGATGGAGAGAGAGAGAGAGAGGGAGATAGAAGAAGAAGAAGAGAGAAGAAGAAGAAGAAGAAGAAGAAGAAGGAGAAGAAGAAGGAGAAGATGGAGAGAGAGAGGGAGAAAGAGAAGGAGGAGAAGATGGAGAGAGAGACGGAGAGAGGGAGAGAGAAAAGAAGAAGAAGAAGAAGAAGACGAAGGAGAAGATAGAGAGGGAGAGGGAGAGAGAGAAGTAGAAAGAGAAAATGGAGAGAGAGGGGGAGGGAGGGAGTAGAAGGAGGAGGAGATGGAGAGAGAGGGAGAGAGAGAGAGAGAGGAGAAGAAGAAGAAGAAGACTGAGAAGATGGAGAGAGAGGGAGAAAGAGAGAGAGAGAGAGAGAAGAAGAAGAAGGAGAAGATGGAGAAAGAAAGAGAGAAGAAAAAGAAGGAGAAGATGGAGAGAGAGAGGGCGAGAGAGAGAGAGAGAAGAAGAAGAAGGAGAAGATGAAGAGAGAGAGGGAAAGAGGAGAAGAAGAAGAAGGAGATGGAGAGAGAGGGAGAGCGAGAGAGAGGGAGAGCGAGAGAGAGGGAGAGCGAGAGAGAAGAAGAAGAAGAAGGAGAGGGGGAGAAAGGGAGAGAGAGAGAGAGGAAGAAGAAGCAGAGGGGGAGAGAGAGGAACGATAGAGAAGTAGAAAAAGAAGAAGAAGAAGATGGAGAGAGAGAGAAGAAGGAGAGCGAGAGAAGACTAATACGAAGAAATAGAGAGAGAGAGAGATAGAAGGAGGAGAGCGAGAGAAGACTAATACGAAGAAATAGAGAGAGAGATAGAAGAATAATAAGAAATAGAGAGAGAGAAAAATAATAATAAGAAGAAATAGAGAGAGAGATAGAAGAATAATAAGAGAGAGGAAGAAGAAGCAGAGGGGGGGAGAGAGGGAACGAGAGAGAAGTAGAAGAAGAAGAGGGAGAGAGAGAGAAGAAGAAGAAGGAGACAGAGAAGACTAATAAGAAGAAATAGAGGGGGAGAGAGAAGAATAATAAGAAGAAATAGAGAGAGAGAAGAATAATAAGAAGAAATAGAGAGAGAGAATAATATAATTAGAAGAAATAGAGAGAGGGAGAGAGAGAAGAAGAAGAATAATGAGAAGAAATAGATAGAAGAAGAAGAGGAAGAAACTTACATTTTGTCTTTGGAAGATAGGTTTATCCAGAGCTGCAGCCCTCTGCTCACGCCGGACCCAGCAGGCATCTCCGAATGGACAATTCCCCTACCGGCGGTCATCCACTGTTGTTGACAACAGAAAGAAAAACATTCAACACAGTCGGGGTTTTTTCATTTTTGTTTCTTTTTTTTGTCAGAAGAAAGCATGTCGTCAAAATTAATTATTTTTCGAAACTGATTGCAATCGCAGCAAGAAAACGAGCCTGGAGATCGCCGGGGCCGATCGTTCCCGCGTGGCCAGCAAAATCTTGGTGAGCGAAGAATCCCTGCAAAACATAAGATCAAGCTTTGATTAAGGACGCCTGCAGACTCTATAGAACTTTGATTAAGCAACTAAAAGCCTGATAATTTTTGTGTTGGGATGTCCGAGATTCTCACCTCCAACATGTAGGTAACGGTCTCGAATCCTGATTATCCATGAAGAATCGAGCAACAAAAAAAAATTTTTACCGACCCAGATCAAATTGTTGACCAAGAGTGAAGATGAGAGAAGGCAGACCTCGATGGGGGTGGTCAGGAAAGCCAGCGGAAGAGGAGACTGGGAGGAACAAAAAATGATAATTATTACCAATAAATAATTATCAGCAGGAGCAGAAATTATTACCGGAAAACTCGTCCAAGAGAAGGAACGGGTCCAAGTTCCTCAATTCAGGTCTGAATTCCCAAAAAACGAAACTCGCCGTGAGAGATATGAAAGCAAATAACAAGATAGATTGAGATGGAGATGGAGGGATATTTAGAGACCTTCCGATACTCCTCCTGACCATAGCACCATCGCCGTCGATTTGGGGCCTGGAGAGGACCTTCTTAATGATTTGCCTGGGCTTTGTTATTCCGGAGATTGCATCTGATGCAGACATGGCAGTTGTTCTCGGCTTGAAAACGCGGGGAATTTGAATGGAGGTGGGATTTGTTCTCTTTGATGATGTTCGGGTGGTTTTGAACAAGAGTTGATAGATTGTCAGGCTTCTACGGTGTTCATTGGGCATGTACGCCAGTGCTTTTATAGGCAATTCTCCTCGCCATGCCATCTTTCTTCTCTCTGTCTCTCTCTCACTCTTTCTCTCTCTTACTCTCGGTCTCCCTCCCTCTTTCTCTCTCTCTCTCTCTTGTATCTCTAACTCTGTCTCCCTTTCTTTCTCTAACTTTCTCTCTCTGATTCTCTGTCTCCCTCTCTCTCTCTCTCTGCCTATCTCTCCGTCTTTCTCTCTTTGTCTCTCTCTCCCTCTCTCTCCCTCCCTCTCTTTCTCTCTCTCTTTCTCACTCTCCCTCCCTCCCTCCCTCCTCTCTATCTCTCTCTGTGTCTCCCCCTCTCTTACTCTCTCCGTGTCTCCCTCTCTCCTTTTGACTGTTCCCCCCCCCCTTTCGCTCTCTCTCTGTCTCTCTCTCTCTCTGTCTCCCCCTCTCTTTCTCTGTCCCCCCTCCTCTCTCTGTCTTCCCCCCCACTTTCTCTTTATCTCTCTCTATCTCTCTCAATGTCGCTGTCTCCCCCTCTCTCTGTCTGTCTGTCTCTCTATCTCTCTCTCTCAATGTCTGTCTCCCCCCTCTCTCTGTCTAACTCTCCCTCCATCCATCTCTCTTCGATCCAACCCACCGCGTTTAGATTTTAAGCAAGGTCCACGGGTATGATGTGATGTGAGGTATATTTTTTGTGAATTTTTTGTTCTAATTTGAATGGGATAAGATCTGGAGACCAAAAGAATATCCGATGTTGATGACGCTTGCGTTACGCACGCATGATTTCATTACGCACCAGAACCTTCCCATTGATCATTAGTTGGCTTTCTCTTCATCATATTTAGTGTGTTAGGTATTAAGTGTAGTCAGAATTAAATAATGTGAGCAGAAAACGTTCATGTCGGATGAAGAAGAGAAGTATGTTTCTTACACGTATCCTTCTCAAGATAAACATTTGGATTGGCCAATATTCGTCTAACAAATATATGCCCAAGATATTGGAAGGACAAAATTAGGGAACGGCATGGATACACCAAAGAAAGATAACTAGTCTCCCATGTTTCTCTATATCCTTCTGTATATATATTTGCTTCTAGATTCATAATTTTGCCTGTACTGTCCTGGAATTGTACCATGTGTCTATAAGATAAATCTCATATTTGAGCATGGAGTCAAAACTATTTTAATGTTTTGTATGATATTCCTAATGGATTACTGCATGAATTATTATAAAACATTATCAAAAGTTAATCCCTAAAATGATTCACTGTTGATAATTTTGGAATTGTATTTCTTAAAATGTATGATTTTAATGAATATGTTGAGGCTAATTATTTCCTGAAATAATGACATAATTATTTCAAATGGGCTATAGAGTATAAGGTTTCTCATTTTGTGCGCAATGGGGCCCAGTCCATTGCTTAAACTTTTATCTTTAATAGGCCAATTATTCCCAAGACTAAGGTGCCAATATGTTGACTAAAAAGGAATCCACCTCAATATTATGATAGCACTAAATTTAAAAATGTATTTTTTACTATGATTATATGTTACTTAATCTTCATTATGTAATCTCAAATTCAATCATCTCGAACAATTCAAATCATGAAGATGCATTCAATTTCTATATTATATCCTACAAAACAGAATAAATGTAGTGGACAATACTAAATGTTCTCATCATTGTAGGAAGTTAGTGCTTTTGCATTAGAGACCATCCAAATATAGAGCTGACTAAGGATTAATATAGATATTGGGGAGGGGAACTTTTTTTCTGTCCTTCAAAAAAAATTATGAATAAACAATTTTCCCGATGGAGACTCTATATGTTTTGCAATGGTCTTAAGAGAGTATTTCATAATCTATTATTTATCTCTTGAAGTTTTGATATAGAAAATTCATGCTGACATTTTCTTTGATTTATTGCACTCATACCCATGACCAAATTGTAGATTAATATTGCAGTATTGACATTTTAATTTTTCATTGCATTTATTGAATTTGAGTATGACTTTGGTTTTGACATTAATCAATAGACTTTGTCAAACTTATGGATTTATGCTGATATTTTAATTTATCAAACCTAATCATGACCAAAGCAAACTGAGATGGAAAAACTTTAAGGGTTTTATCAAAACAAATTTTACTTATGCACAATGGACCAACAGATACTCAAAACCTTAGTTATACTAGTTTCAGATGGGTGTTCCCAAAGCTTGATGAAGATATATATGGGCTTCCAGCCAATTTTTACATTCCACATCTCTTTCAATATTAGTTAGTGCAAATCATATTCATTATTATGTAGGTGGGTTGCATATAAAAAAGTATAGGGATATGTGCATGATAACCAAATTATGGTGAGATCACACTCACAACCTTCATATTCATAGTATATTTGATATAGACATCATAATATCCAGATTTCATAACATTGTGATGTAGGACAACTAAGGGAGATGGGAATGACGACGAGGGGTAGAAGATACTGGACGACTAGGGGAGAGACGACTAGAGAGATGGGCATGTCAATGATGGTGGAGAATGCAGGACGGGTTTGGGTAGAGGTATAAAACAGACCGCGAAATTCACACGATCGAATTCATAAACCTAAAACCGATGAAATAATGGTGGTGCAGCCCCGTTCCTCGTCGAGAGCGGGAGTACTTTCTTCAACCACTGCGACGATGCCAAAGCACCAAATCTAATATTCGAATTCACGTTCACGGGAAATCTCACGAAAGGAAGAATTTTAAGGAAAGAAAGAGATATTCAAATCAAATCTGACGGCGGTGGAAGAATCCTCGCGGAACACTAGATGAAGAACACTCGACACCAAAGAGTTCAGGCGTACCTCAGCACCGGAGTGCGTGATGAGGTTGCGGGAAATTCAGGTCGAGATGCAACTGGGCGATCCGGGCGTTGCACGGCCCACTGGACCAAAGATCTGGGCGTTCCGGGCAATGAGACGGGCGGACTAAGCCTGGTTGCTCAATGGTCGGAGTGCTTGGGCGTGTGGCGTTGTTGGCGGGACGATTGATGTGCGCTTCGACATGGTGTCATGGATCCAACTGGGCGGTCAGTTGGCGGGGGGGTCAAGGGGGGAGTCGCCCCCTTGCGGGGTTCGGGGCAGCGCCCCGAAACCTAAACGGTATGCGCCGCGACAAGTAGCTTCGAGGGCATCCGACAACGCGGGTGATCGGGCGCACAGCGTGTGTGGGCACCGGCGAGGCTGGTGCGTGCGAGCGCCGGCGGGACTGGTGCATGCGGGCGCCGGCGGGGCTAGAGCACGTGGGCGCTGGTGGGGCTAGCGCACGTGGGTGCCGGTGGGCTGGTGCGCACGGGCGGCCTTGACTGGGGCTGCGCGCGCTGGGCGTTGGCGCGGGCAGCCTTGGGTGGGCGGCCTGCGCTGGCACTTGGTGCGGGCGGCTTTTGGGCAGGCGGCCTATGCTGAGCACTAGCGCGGGCTGTCCTGGGCGGTGTGCTAGCACTGGTGTTATGTGCGGGCGGCCTTGGGCAGGCGGCCTGCGCTGAGCGCTGACACGGGTTGTCCTGGGCAGGTGCCGGCGCTAGTGCTTGGCATGGGCAGCCTTAGGTGGGTGAAGGAGAAGATAGTAGATGGAAAAGACAGAGAAGGAAAGAAAGGGAGGAGGGAAAGGAGAGGGAGAGGATGGACGAGAGAGAAAGAAATGGTAGCCGGCGGCGGCGACGAAGGCGGCGGCTTCGATGACCTGAAGGGGGGAAGAGGGGATAGAGGAGGCTAGGGCAAGTCTTCCGAGAAGAGTTAACAAAACTCAATTCCTGAACTATGACTTGCCTAATTGTTTCTTGAAACATTGGCCTAAACATATAGGCCTTGTAGGAAAGAGAAAATACAGTTAAAAGAAATAAAAATAAAGACGAGTGACGTGATGGGCGATGTGGTTTTGTGTCACGTTAGGGGGCAGTTCTGGATCTGCCTTTGGCGACGTGTCAGGATGCGTGAAGCGGCGTGTGCGGGTGGAGACGTGCCTGATGCTGGTGTGTTGACTTGATCCGGTGATGATGGCGGCATGTCTTCAATGATCGTGTTGACTTCAGATGATGGTGGTGACGCGTTCGGTGTCGATGAATTGACGTCGTCGCCACCACATTGTCTAGTCCTTTTTGAATGAAAAAGATGTATGATCCTAAATCCATTTCAGTTGAGACACTAAGAATAGATAGTAGGTGCTCATTAAAGAAACAATTCACTAAATTAATATTTATGAATCCCTAGATGGTTTTGTTGGGTTCGGTGCCTTGATTCCTCCATGGAAAATATGTTTCTATGGATGCAGAAGTATGTTGATCGATTCATAATTGATCTTTAAAATCATAAATTGAATGTACCTTTTGGGGAACTCGTTCCACACCCTTGACTTTGCTGCTCTGAGATCATTCTAAAGCCATTCACGTGTCTGGTCTAAGGAAGTATCCACGCGACCACTTGGCGCTTGGATATCCACGTCGTCATCTTCAACTCTTCTTGAAAACCTAGAAGATGTTCTCACCATGAAGACACTCTCCTTGGATGAGTGGAGAAGAGAGTGTATAAAGGGAGGGTATCTCAAATCTGTCTTGCATGGGTGCTTGAAATGAGAGCCCTTTCCCTCTTTATATTTGACTTAAGGTTTTTCTCAAAAACCATACAAAGTAAAATATACCCACCTATGCCCTTAGGACCTTATGTGTATGACCCTCTAGGCCCATGTATAACTTTAGTGGCACAATAACAATTAACTATATCAACATATAAATTAATTAACAAAGAACTTATTTAATCCAACCAATAAGTTAAGTTTCCTGCCCATGGGGTGCCAAACTACACCTCGTGCTCTAGAAGATACCGAATAGTGTTGAACTCTCTCATGGAACCTTTACCATCATCAGTTATGGTATATATATAATTCATCATTCGTGTGAGACTCTTGAATGATTTAGGGTGCGGTTTATCGTCAAACCCTAATCTGTCATTCAATTAGTATTGATGTGTAACGATGATCATCGGAGAACTCCTTATCCAATATACTCACTAACCTAGCCAGGAATTTTCTGCATCTTCTTCTTTGAGTAGATCTCCTCTTATACTGAGGGTGGATGATCCCATCTTGACCACTAAATCATCTCCATGAGCTTCTTACTACATCTGAGCTATGACTTGTTTAAATCACATGATTAGAGCTATGTAGTTCTCCACTCACGAGATGTCCTTGGCATTTCAGGTCAGTTGATCACTTATAATACTATGACTTGAATCAACTTGATTGATGTTTAGGGATAATACCATTCAGGGATTCATATGGATCAATTCAGTGAATTATTTCTCCAATGAGCACCCACTATCTGTCCTTAGTGTCGCCTCACTAATAGCCACATGATCAACTATAATTATCGTATAAGTAGGATCAGCTAGTGCTATTCTATCTGGATAATTGATTGTCCATCTCCACTATCCATCAAGTAGGAATATTTGAAATACATGTTTAAAGACTAGTAATTACTGTATTATTATATCATCATAATTCTCTAACTCATCGCACATATTCATGGACTTCATAATATCACACGGAATAATAATGAACGTAAATATTTTATTCAATGAAATTAAATATACATGGTAGTGTGATTGTCTTGACGACCACATAATATCCATCAGATTTCATACCCAACCAAAAATCATGCTGATTTTTTCCATGATTATGTAAGTGATCCTTAGACATAAGTCACCAAGGACATCTTATGGATGGATGGTTGTGTTTTTACTATGGCCTAGGAATCGTTTATTGTAACACCCTTAACACTCTTACGCTAGATGCAACAATAATTCCAAACAGTATATATTTTTGTAACAATAGGATACATACCCTTGGTATAAGAGGTTACTAAATCAATGAAGACAATGTTATGAAATCATTGGCAAAAGTGGTGAAAATATTTAAGCTAGGGTTTTTATGATGACATCTTGATGCATTAATTTTAACTAAGATGACCAATAAGGGTTTTACACTTGACTATACATGATACCTAATGATTAGAGATTATACACGATGACTAATGATAGAAATGTTTCGTGAAAGAGTTGATGAACTCCTTTATACATATCCCATTGGCTCGCTAAAGCAGATACGACAAGATAAGAACTCTAAAGTTAAGCGTGTTACAATGGGAAAATTTTGGATGGATGACCACACTGAGATTTTATTGATAAGACTTTACCAGGACAAAAATGAGGAAATAAATGATAGACTACACGATGTACTAATACCAAGATACATGTACAAATTTGCAGAGAAATGAATATACTTAAGAAACCCATAAATAAAAATATAACTCCTTTGTACATGATAAATCATGCGATGTGGCCTTGTAACCTTGATACTTTAGAAATTATGGTTATTTTTTTCATTTTAGGCTTATAATTTTTAATAGATGTGTAAAACTCTATACATACATAAAGTGAGCAAGGGTTGAATAAGTTGATTTTTTCTTAAATGTAATTTAACGAAAACAAACTATTGACAAATAATTCGAATTAATTCTAGTAAGCAGACAAAATATTTATCCTAATTAGCCTTAAGTATCTAAGTTTTATGAATAATTTTGAATTTTTTTTTGAATTTTCTAATGATAGGTATTGATTAAGTCTAATGAAATACTTTAGCTTATGCTATGGCAGTGCCTGGTGATGATTTGTAGTGGTGGTGTAAATGGAGTGAATGGAGGGGTTCTACCATTTTGGAGTATCACAAAATGACAATGAATACACGCTAGTGAGTAGCAGAGAAAAATAACGGAGATGGAGGAGAATATGCATAGAGAGCAGTGGATTTAGAGATGGTGTGTGTGGTGATGAAAACCTAAGATATCATATTTGATAACCAAGGAAAATAGATAAACACCTGCATTCAAAAAAATATTAAGATTATACTTACCTCATCATCCAGAAAATTTGAAGCATCCCTTTAAATACTGTAATAAAATAAAATTTATAAATTTATAAATTAATTTTATGGATTTAAAAACCATTTTGTTTATATACTTGGTGTCAGGAAAATCCATAAAATACCACAAAATCAGAAATTTCAGAATTGCATTCTAAACAAATCCATATAATATTTAAATAAATTCAAATAAATATTTTCTAGCTCAAAAAATATTTTTACAAACGAATGTAATGTCTAAAAAATCCAAAAAACTACCAAAAAATTTGGAAACATCAGATTTATTTTAAACATGTATTTTATTATTAATATATATTTTATAAAATATTTGATTTATAAAATTAATGTGTGTTTTCTTTTAAATTAAATAATTTTGAGAAAATCTGAACTTCATTGTCAAAATGTAATAAAAATTTAAGACATAATAATATGGATTTATGATTATTTCATTTAGAGTAACTGCATAAGAATGCATAAAATTACAATATGAATTAGTATTTTATGTACGATTACCACATCTCATGTGTTAGGACTCAACCTATTGATTGGGTTAAATTGATCCATGATTAATCAACTAATATGCTCAATATACTTGACCAATAATTTTAGACAATAAATAGTTATTGGGCCTGATGGATTTATAAATGGGACTAGTACATGGGCTTAGAAAATGATATGTGCAAGGTTTATTAGAAGTTTGAGAGCATAATTACCTGAATTCGCATAATAAATTACATTCAAGTGCACATGCTAGTATTTCTTTGTGCTTCCCATCTCTCTCTCTCTATCTCTCTCTCCTTGGATGACCACCCTTTTTAATGGCACCAATTGTTGATAAGATTCATTCTGAATAATAGGGCACTCACCGAGTAAAAGAAGAGGATAATTAACAAGTGTAGGACAATGTCTAGAGGCTGGAAATCTGAGAAGGTTAAATCTTTTTCAAGGAACCAAAAAATGGCATACTTGATATGATCACCGTGCTCTTTGGATTTAGTTTTTGATGTCCAAATAGTTTTGGTCTTTATTGATAGTGTCATTGATCATGATCACAAAATAAAACAAAGTCAACATAATGCCATTATTTCATGAAACATCACTATCAATAAAGAAAGGAGCTCCTTATGTCATTCAGTCTCTTAGGAGATGGACTCCCTTATCATATTCCTTGCTAACTAATATAATTTTAATTACATTGTGTTGATAGGGATTTTTCATATAATTTACTAAACATTTTTTGTAATTTTTTACAACCAATGGCCTAATGCAGTACTATGAAAATGTCTACCATTTGTGTTTCCATGGACTACTGTCCTTAACTTATAGATTTTTGTGTTTCCATGCACTCCTTCATTAGGCATGGCTCTTCAGGTTTTAATACAATGTTTCACCTTTTTTTATGAGTATCACTTGTAAAAAGTTTGAATGCAAGCTCTCCCGAGCCATCACTCTTAAGGACATAGGCTATGTGCTCAGATTTAAGGAGGATCTTTAAGTTCCTGAGCCAGTTGGTAAAGTTTGGTCCAATCAATCGGTTAGAATCAAGTGACATTGGCCTTGACTCCATATCTTGATGTTGCATTTGCAACTCATTGCATATATAAGCTAGCATGTAGCATTAGACCGTAGTGGAATCATCTTTACGCTTTTGATATTCCATAATCTCCCCTTCATTTCCATCCAACGCAAGCTCTCCCGACCCATCATTCTCAACGACGTGGGCTATGTGCTCAGAATTAAGGAGGACATTTAAGTTCTTGAGCCAATTAGTAAAGTTTGGTCCAGTCAATCGGTTGGCATACATTATGCCATGAAGCGGGTTGCCCGATGTCATCTTTGCCTGCATGAGATATATCTAATGAATTACTAGTTAAATCATACTCTAAGTTAATCGAATATATAGCTCCCACTAAAATTCATGATTCCATACAATCCTCAAGTGTATGAAAGCAGATAAATCAAACTATCTCCTAATGGGGTTCCAAATTTCAACAAGTGTAATACGCCGTGTAGTATAACCCCACAAATCATAATACACGTTATTGAACACCCATCTCATGGGATTTGAAACTCTTTGTAACATCCAGTCAAATTTTGGTCCCCAATGCTCATGCGCCCTGGAGTATACCCCCACCAACCACTGAGTCTGGTCTAAGCAATGTAATCGTTATTTGTGGAAAATAGATGTACGTGTAATACTTGAGTATGCCCCCACCAAACTACACAGTTCCTCTATCTCGACCTTGTGTCACACACTAGCTCTCAGTTCCTCTTCAGGAAGAAGTAGGCCTGGAGTTGATTCCACCAATCCAGCTTAATAGGGACTTGGATCCTAAGAATATAATGACGAAGGACCACACCTAAGTTTGTCGCTTTCGCGTTGCAGCTCATAGTTTGAAGAGATGGATTTTACATGTCCCATCGATGACATGTGCGCATGTAATATCTTATATTAACATATGCCCTAACGCATGTGTGGTGTATGACTTTGTATGTGTGAGTGTAAGTTGATTATCTCATATAGCCAACTCCAGAGTCCAATCGCCTCGGTCCATTAAACTTAAGGGAACCTACATTTAATCCTCCTAGTTTCAATTTTCCACATCATATTAAAAATGCCACATATTTATATCACAAATGAAAACACACAACAAATGCACTATAACACAATTATTTAAATACTTCCAAAATTCTAGTAAAGAAACATGACTTTCATGCTTTCAAATTCAAGAAATAATTATTTAAACAATTAAAATAATTTATGGAATTTTATTGAAGGCCATAATAATTCAACTATTCAATTTTTCCATTCAATAAATCCAAAATTATATTTTTCATAATTTTTCAACCTCAATTAATTTTTATTTTGATTAATTTGAGTTAATAAAATGAAGAATAATTTTTCTTGAATTTTTCTATAATTTTCCAAAATTAATTTAACTATAAATAATTTATTTCTAAACTATATAAATCAATAAATTACATATAAAATATTTAATATATATATATATTATTAAAAAACATCGGGTGGCGTATTGGTAGCGCCACCCGATGTCTACCCCCCGAAGTGCAGGAACCAGGTTCGAATCCCTGATCCCGCATTTTGGAAAAAAATATTACTTTGGGAAAATTCAACCTGAACTTATCGGATCGCATCGAATTGAGTCCAATTCTGATGGAGCGTGCTAGCCTGCTCCACCAGAGAAATCTTTGGAGCCACCATTGACAGCTCACCGATTCACGTTCGTGTTCGTCGTGTTCATATCCGTTGTGTCGTGTTCGTGTTCGCGACACTACATGTGGTTTCACTTTGCCTCATCAAATACATGTTGGATGTATGTTTTATTTTTGTGTTAAGGGGGGTTCTATGTGCAAGACCAAATATGCATGAATTAACAGGAAATACAGTATCTTTGGAAACTAAGTGTTGTTAATCATTATACACGTTGTTTTATGCATATTGGTCTATGTATATCTATAAACCAATCCCATTTGACTTCTCTCAAGCCAAATGGTCCATGCTCATACTTTCAACGAGAATTTGGATGCAAGGGATAGATAACTGCTGCAGTGTGGACGCAATGAGGGTAAAGGACCAAACATGCATGTGACCTTGGAGCACAATTAACCACGGAAGTAACCCGGGAGCTGCCTCCATCCCATAATGCAGGTTAAACATATTTAGAGTTAAAGCCTTATTTCATGCATACTATTTTATCATTGAGACTCTAGAAGGATGGAGGCTCAAATCACTGACCCGAGGGCAGAAACTTGAGATTAAGATTATTCGAAATGAGAAAGCTAAGGACGATCTATTGAAATTTGGGATTAAAACTATTTTCTTTTATTGATTTATTAGTCCAATTGACCCAAATTTGAGTGTTAGGGACCTTGGACCTTCCGATCGCGATGACCGCGATCGAACGGTCCGCACATGGACAGAGTTGCCATTGAGAGAAGGGGCATGACCATGACCCATCCTAGGGCAAGTTGTGTCCATCTTTGGTGGATCATCAAACCCACCAATCAGACGATTAACATTAACCCTAAAAAACCCCGTAAATACCAATTTTTCTCTAGCTCTTGGTGTCTTTTGTTCCCTTCTCTACAGCAGGGAACCAGAAGGTGAAGGAAATTCGAAGGCCCATTCTCCACATTGCTCGATGTTGGAGAGTGTTGTGGAAGCGTGAACTGATGAAGAACTCTTATCGTAGCAAACTAAGCATCGCCTTGCCTTGGACTGGCTTCAATCGGGATTTGTGTGAAGGTTTGGATTGGGTTCTCTCTGTAATATCTTCCATGGATAATGTAAGTTCGGTTTTACAGTTCAATTAAGTAGGTTGTGTATCTTCAGCGTTCTGTTAAGTAATCTCGGCTTTAGTCAATCCCCAATTGTGTTTCTACTACTTTTCTGTGACAAATTCGTCCATCTTCAATCTCATATCTACTCTAACAGCGTACTCAAATTCATACTCCCTTACCATCACATCTCTCACGATTTCACCAACCTAGCACTCTTCTTTGTTTTCACCGTTAGAATCATCTCATCCCCATTTCATTATCAACATGTCCCCAAACTCTTAGGAGTGGCATGTGCTGCACCTAGTATTAAACTTATCTCACATCCTCAACCCCCTTCTGAACTGCCTTAATTCTTCATCTCCCTCACACAATTATATTCTAACTATTATAATTATGTCTCTCTGGTCAAAATTTGAACTCTCCTAATCTCATTACCAAGCTCCATGCGGATCGACCCTTGCTTTCTTGCTATACTAAGTGATGTTTATAAATGAATTTTTGACACTCGAATCTATCTACGACACAATTAAAATCCATAAAATTTGAGTTCATCAATCGACAGTCCACGACTGTGCGATTGCTACAGCGTTTCACCGAGCATGTACGAGGAATTGGGGGGGGGGGGGGGGGAAATACGATAGCACTCTCGCCGACAGTCCACGACTCTGGTATCAACTCCGGCCGTCGCCTGTACGCTTGCCAGTCATCCCGTCGGTTGCCTGACACGAGTACATAACCCGACGTCGGCCCCTACAACAAAGCCAGCATAGTTGTGACCTATGTGATTGCCGAGAACGTTGCACGGAGTCCACTAAGCATTGCCAACTGCCTCTGCTAGGGCCACCGTGCCATTGGACGTATGCTCACCATTGTGTGGTCGCGCGCCGCACGCATTATACCAGTTGCGTGATTGCCAGACACCATAGGTGTCACGGTGGACTGCACGAGTTCAGTGTTACACATGCCGTTGTTGACAGCCTTGCACTCCAAGTTTTTGTGGGATTGCGTGAGTTACAGTCTCCTACCAGTGCATGCTTGTCTCACTCGTGTCGGTGGAACTAGAGCATTGTGATGCCTTGACGGGAGGTCCCTTCCCCGGCTTTGCGCCGGTCACACCTCCTTGCTACACCCCTAGTGTTCACGCTGCTGATGTGCCTCTGAACGCTGCTCACACCGCCGCGTGACTTCGCTCATGCCAACCCATCTTAAGGTAGCTTTGTTGGGGCCTACCGATTGCTTGAGCCACTTAATCGTCGTATGTCTCTTCCAACTTGTCCTCACCTCCAACCTTCGAGTACCGCTCCTATGCCATGTCGCCACCGCTAGTTGAGCCAAGCCATGCCCGCCTGCGACACACCTCCACCTACCTGCCACCATCAGCCCGTGCCCCGACCAAGACACCGACGATGGACACCACCACCAACGAGTTACGTCGTTCCCCCTTGATCGTCAGTTGTATTATATCTTTCAGCATATTTTTTACTGCACTCTACAATGGTCAGGTTGGATTAGGAGAGATATTACATCGAGAAAACTACAAGTTGAGTGTTTTCCTAGGTACTAGTCGAGGCCGTTTGTTACGTGGAAGCACCAATGGAGATATTATGTCTGTCACCCTAGTCATCGTCGTTGCTATGATGAGGGTCAGAAGGTCTCCGTCACCATCACCGGTCCTCCACCCTAGAGCTCAGAGCTCGGCATATCCCCATGAATCGGGGCTTGCACGTACATCTGCCTAGGTCATGTCATCACCTAGTTACATTCCCTGAAGGGAATTATCTGTCGCTAGCGGATACCAGGAGTTACCGCGGCCGCTTGCGACGGCCGTTGGCAGCTGGGCACACAGGCCTACGGGCGACCACGATGCCCATTGGCGGCCACAGGTGGCTGCGGGCGGCCATCGTCACCTTTGGGCGCCCCGTGTGATGAAAACCGTCTTGGGAAGACATAAAAAATAAAGATTTGTACTGTCATTTTGGACGATTTTTCATCCTGTTTGACCCAAAACATTCCGAACCTAGCTTTGATACCACTGTTGGGTTTTGTGCTTTGGGTCGTCCATAGAAAATATGATTTCATGGATGAGAACGTGTGTCGATAGATTCACAATCGATCTTTAAAACAAAAAATTGAAGGTAAAATTTGGGGAACTCATTCCACCCTTGACTTTTTCGTTCTGAGATTGTTTTGAAGCCGTTCACATGTTCAGCCTCTAGAAGTGTCTACGCGATCGCTCGGCGCTTGGATCTCCACATCGTCTTCTTCAACTCTTCTTGAAAATATGGAATATCTCCGCACCATGAAGACACTATTTCTTGGATGAGTGGAGAAGAGAATGGAGAAAGGGAGGGGCTCCCGAATCAGGCTTACACGAGTGCTTAAAATAAGACCTCTTTCCCTCTTTATATTTTACTTAAGGTTTTTCTCAGAAACCCTAAAAAGTAAAATATATCCACCAACGCCCTTATGACCTTGAGTGTGTGATCCTCGAGGCCCTTGTATCATTCTAGGTAATAACTTTAGTTTCCCTATAACAATTATTGACCAATCTTATTAATTAGCTATATCAACGTATATATTAATTAAATAAGAATCGATTTAACCCGATTGATAGGTTAAGTTTTCGGCCCGTGGGATGTCAAGCTACACCTCATGATCTAGAAGATATTGAGTAAGTTGAACTCTCTCATGGAACCTTTACCGTCATTGGTTACCATTTAGGGCAAATTATCCCATATATCCCAGGTTTTTAAAAACGTCCACATTCTATCCCAGGTTTATTTTCATACACGTTCTATCTCTGGTTTTCAAAAACGTACACAATCTATCCCCGTTTTCTCACAGCTTCCGCCATCTATCATCAGTATTTCCCGTCGCGGACGTGGCATCCAACACGGACAGCGAAATGCGAGCTGGCGTCCAAGTCGGACGCCACGTCTGCGTCCAAAACCCTGGGAGAGAGAGAATGATCGGGGACAGAGAGAGAGGGATAGAGGGAGGCTCAGAAAGAGAGAAGCTCTGAGAGAGACCGAGAAAGCGAGGAGAGAGAGAGGTAGAAGCTCAGAGAGAGAGAGAGGGAGGCTCAGAAAGAGAGAAGCTCCGAGAGAGACCGAGAAAGCGAGGAGAGAGAGAGGTAGAAGCTCAGAGAGAGCGAGAGAGAGGGAGGCTCAGAAAGAGAGAAGCTCCGAGAGAGACTGAGAAAGCGAGGAGAGAGAGAGGTAGAAGCTCAGAAAGAGAGAAGCTCCGAGAGAGACCGAGAAAGCTTAGAGAGAGAGAGGTAGAAGCTGAGAGAGAGAGAGAGGGAGGCTCAAAAAGAGAGAAGCTCCGAGAGAGACAGAACGAGGCTCAGAGAGATAGAGACAACAAGAGCGAGGGTCGGGAGAGACACGGAAAGATCGAGGCTCAGAGAGCGAGAGAGAGAGAGACTCAAAGAGAGTGAGAGAAAGTGAGACGTGGCAATGACGTGGCATCCGACTAGGATGCCACATCTATTACAATCAGCCCTCTTCGATGCCGCGTCGGACGCCACGTCGCCATCGGGAAATCTGAGGATAGATTGCGTGGGTTTCAAAAAACTTGGGATAGATCGCGGACGTCTTAAAAACCGGTGGGATATAATGCGGTAAGATGATAGATAACGGACGTTTTAATAAACCTGGGATAGAATGCGGACGTTTTCAAAAACCATGGGTATGTGAGACAATTTGCCCTACCATTTATGTATAATCCATCATCCGCATGAGACTCTCGAAAAGCTTAGTGTATGGTTTATCCTCAAACCTTACTTCGTCATTCAATTAGTACTGATGTGTAATAGGGATCATTAGAGAACTCCTCCAATATCCTCGCTGCCCTGGCCAGGGATTTTTTCTAAATCCTCTTTTTGAGTCAATCTCCTCTTATACTAAGGGTGCATGATCTCTTCCAGACCACTCAATCATCTTTGTAAACTTCTTAAATTATCCGAACTATGACTTGTTTGAATCCTGTTGTAACATGTCGGACATCGAAACCGAACGGCTCGTGTTGCACACAGGGAGGGTGAGGGCGTAGCGGCACCGTGGTGCGGTAGCAATGAGGCACTATGGCACCAAGGTACGATGGTGCTGTGGCAATGAGGCATGCCGGAAGCAAGGCACGGTGGCGCAACAACGGCAAGACACAATGGCACGACGGCGGCGAGGCATGTAGACACAACTGACGATGATGATTTTGACCTCAGTTGCGGCTACGGAGTTGTGGTTGTGGTTGTGGCCGTAGCGGCGGGACGGGCAGCACAAGTAAAAGGCGGTCTGCGACGCCTGGTAGGGCTAAGGTGGCCAATCGGGCTGAAGCAGTCGTGGCGATCTGCGGGGCCCACTAGGCTGCAGCAACTGAAGCGGCTGTTGCAGCCACAACGGGTTGTGGCAGCCGCTAGGGCTACGGCATCTGTGGGCTGCTGTGCGGCCACAAATTGCTACAGCGGCTACGGGCTGCTGCGTGACCGCGAATGGCTGCGACGGTTGCGGCGGTTGCGGCGGCCACTGGCCGGTGTGCTGGTCGCTTGCTGCTACAGCGGCCCCGGGTGCCTGCAGTGGTTGCGGGCATCTTGGGTAGCTGCGGGCAGCTTGGTGCAGTAGGCGGACCTGGGCGATTGCGGGTGGCCTGGGCGGCCACGGGCGGCGATGAGTATCCTCATGAGTGGCGTCCAGAACTCCGATGAAGGTGGCACTTGTCAGAAATTTCCGACAAAGATGGCGGTAGTTCTGGCAAACTCTACGGCTTTTTTCTCTCCTAATTGCATAGTGGCAGTTTTGTAAATACAATGAAAACTAAAAAATAGGAAAAATCTTTCAAAAATCACAATTTTTCAATATTTCTTCTCTCCCTCTTCCTATGGGCAGCCCCACCTTTTATAGGGGCAAATATTGGCCCCCCCTTAGAAATAAAGGGGAGATGGGCCAATTAAAAGTAGTTATGCCCACACATGCGCTAACACGCACAAAGGTGTAGATCCATACATATGCGAATATACAAAAAAAAACAACATACACGGTTGACATACAAGGCCTTCTAAACAAAGAAAATATAAAGAATGATAACGTTAAAGCTTTATGGCATGTTGACGAGGCTAAGTACTTTAAAGGTTGGGTCTCGCGCGTGAGCCCTCGCTCGACAAACTAATTCGATGGGGTCTTCAAAGCTGGATGGTCACCCATCAAATGCCATGATTATAGGCCTGTAAGTCGTCAAAATGTAGCCTTCCATTCACCATATGTCCTTGGTGTCTCTGGTTATTGTATCACTTATACTACCATGACATGAATCAACCTGATTGACATCTAGTTATAATTCCATTCATGGATTCGTACAGATAAATTATGCAAACTCTTCCTCCAAAGAGCACCCACTATCTGTCCTTAGTGTCCCCACACTAATAGCCACAAGATCAGCTATATGTATCATGTAAATAAGATTTGTTAGTGATGTTCTATCTGGATAATTCGACATCTCTCGACTATTGATAATATCAATTTTTGGGTTAAAATTTGTCGATGGTGATTGAGATTATTCAATAAAAAATATATATAGCCGTACTTAAAAATACTTAGTTAGTGATGAGTATGGATCGTCTCCATAGGGAACGATGATTAAGGAATTGCTTTCTTATACTAGTGATGATCAACGAGAGGATTTATGAAAACAAGACTTGAGGACATGAGCTAGTTATATCGTTCTAAAATACGTAAGTTATAAGTTAATTTAACTTAAAGAGAGGAGTAAGTATGCGTGACGGACATGATGATGGACGATGGTATGATGGATGATAGTGATTGGATGTGGAGTGGTACTGTGGTGAGGATGGAAAGACGAGAAAATACGGATGTAAGTGAAATGATAAATTAAAATTTGATAAAAAACTATAAGTATGATAGCGATGATGTCAAGAGAGAAACAACGTAACGCAAAGACACTTACCTTAGATTCTTACGTTCCACCAAGATCACGGTGATTTGCAAGTGCCAGAAAGCTCCCTCTATTCTCTTACGCTTATTCCCACACCCAAGACACCAAGAACACACTTGATAGATCTCAAAACTCACTATCTTTCAATCAGTCCACACAAGTAGGAAGCAAGTTCAAGATGAATTTGACACTGATTCAGACCTATATTTATTGATCAGAGGGTATGGATAGAAAGAGGAGGGGAAGATGAAGCAACCCTAAAAATTTCAGCTCAATCGAAGTTATAGATCAAAAGGTGTGGCTGTTTGAGTTGAAGTAATCCTAGACCTTGATTTCCTTGTCTCTCCTCGTCAATGTCCTCAGTTTCTATGCTTGTTAAGAAGTCAAAGCACTTGGTATTCTGCGCTTTTCATATTCCGTGTCGGTGCCCTTTGTATTCCGTGCCACGTGTACCTGAAAACGGATAAAAAAACAAAGAAAAAACATTTTAAAAATGATCATATAAGGTAATAAAAATGCATGTTATCAACTATCCATCAAGGAGGATTATTTAGAGTACATGTTTAAAGGTTAGTGATCACTGCATTATTATCTCATCATAATATCACACGGAGTAATAATGAACATATATATTTTATTCAATGAAATTAAATAAACATGGTGGTGTGATTGGCTTGACGACCACATAATATCCATCACTCCACAACTCTGATGCCCATTTTGAGCGTCTTTGCCAATACCTCGATAGCACCACGACCCTCATGAAGACTCACTCTGACACACATTGTCATCCTGTGGAATTCACTATGGGTGACCTGGTCTACCTCAAGCTACGACCTTAGTGCATGTAGTCCTTGGCACTCTGCCCTTTTGAGAAGCTCTCCCCTTGCTATTTGGGCCTGCATGCTATTACACATCGAATAAATGCACTCGCCTGCAAGCTAGCTCTTCCACCGGAAGCCAGCGTCCACCCAGTATTCCATGTGTTGCAACTCAAGCGTGCCGCGTTCGACACTATTTTCCCCGAACTTTTCCCAGGCACCCTCACCACTGACCGAGTTTGGCAAGTGATACCAGAAAAGATCTCCACCTTCCTTCCCTCCACTGCGGGCTGCCAAGTTCTCACCCACTAGAGGGGCCTTCTGTCCTCTAATGCCATGTGGACATTGGCCACCAAGCTCTGGGATCAATTCCCTGACTTCTAGCTTGCAGACAAGCTGGTCAAATTAGGGGTAGTACTGATATGATCTATAAATGCGTAAATGTTCGGAGGAAGCCACGATAGTGGCTTGGCCTAGAAACCTTAGCCCAGCCCATTAACATTCCAATTTAAGCCCTCTCTCTTGAGAGTAGAGGACAGGAAAAATCATCATTATGAGTCTCCTTCTTCCACTTCTCCTCTCTCCTCATGTTGCCTTCATCCTCTTAGTTCCCGCAGGTGGACATAGCCAGTCTCAAGCGCATGATGCCCTTTTTCATCTGGAAATATTTTGTCATCCCCTCACCATTCTTGTACATTCCTCCTCCCCTTTGAATCTCTATCTCCCTCTCCCTCCCTTATACCAAACTATCACTGCACATTGAAGACTTATGTTCTATTGAATCTACGGGTTTACAATCTAGAACCATTGCAACAGTGCCAGTTCCGGTCTCCATGCAGGATCGTATCAGATAGCCTTCATATTAACCTTATAATGGGGCTTGGAAAAATCCTTATACAAAGCCGTAATATGATTTAAATGACAATTATCACAATAAAAGAATGTACACCAACATACTGCTTTGGTACCAAAGGCCTGGTGTCTACTATTGGTTGAACAATTGATGGCACACGCCATCAAAGATCACCGACGACGTCATCCGCACTGCCACACACCGTCGTTGAAGATCATGTGAAATTGCTCAGTTATTGCATTTTATTTTCATCGTTCTTTCTTGCGTTTTGTGTTTTCTTCATCTTGTCGTTGTGTTTTTGTCGCGTCCGTGACATGTCACTATGTCCTTTGTCGTTGTCATGGGGAGGGATCCTTACCCAATTTGGAACCCCTCCCTTGTGCCTCTTGTTTTGCTCTCATTTTCTTCCTTTTTACATTCCAATTTCCCTCTAGTTGAAATAGGGGGCCCATTATATAAGGGCCCCCTAATGGACCCCTTTTTCCTGTTGACCAACTTAAGGAGGGCCATTGACCCCTTCCCCCCTTTATAAGGGAAGGGGGGGGCGCCCTAATCTCTCAGACTAGGAAGAATCGTTTAAGCTGTGTTTTGCTCTTCTCGTTCAGAGAGAACGAAGAGGGGAGGAGCGTGGAGGGGAAAATTTGCTGAAGAAGTGGAGGAAATTTCCCTGAGGAAGGTGGGATCTGGCCCTCAACATAGTCAATTCCTTCCCCGAACATCCACCATCGCAGCAGGAATTCATACGATTGACTCCATGTCAACAATTGCCGATAATTTCACCAAGCGTGGAGGTGAATTGCCACAGCTTAGAGGGGAATTTCAGCAAGGGAAGGGGGAAGATTTGGTCACCAACGTGGCCATTACCTTCCCCAAGCATTCCCCTTGCAGCAACAATTCTCACGACAGATTCTCCTAACACCAACGTCGGTAGTCTCACCGCATGGTGCGCAATCAGCCGTAGCGTCGCGTGACTTGCTGGTGGCATCCACCTTGTTGAGGGTCAATCCTCGGTGACAAAATCAACAGCCACGATTTTCCTGGAAATCCAGGAGTCCAGCGTGCCCAAAATTGGGCGGAATCAAGCCTCCGGCGGAAAAATCAATGATCAATCGGGCCCCCTCATCTCCCGCCCGGTAAGATCTGTCAGTTTGGCCGAATGATCCTCATCACCCAGGGGAGACCAATCTACCATCCAGGTGAACGTGGTCAGGATCCTGTGTGACAACTCAACCAGGTCAATGACAGCGACAGGTGCCACCGTTTGTCCTCAGGTCGGTTAAACCAAACACTAACCCATGGGATCTTGGTCGCTCTGCGTGGGAGGTCTACGTCCGCGGCACTGCCCGAGGTCATCATCCACATGCGCAATCTGGGTCGTAACACCGTCCGTGTCGGCTTCCTCGAGGTCGTGCCGCCCAGGGATGGTCGAACGTGTGGTGATATCCGCATCGCCCTCCCACTCCTCTGACCCCCGTCCCATCGCTCCTGCGGTGCATTGCTAGTTGAGCCGCCGTGGCTCTTCGGCTCCTCTTCATCGCACCCGCTCCGACCGCCACATCGACGAACAACCTGCACAATGAGCCGCCCGACGACGAGGTACACCCTCTCTACGCCACTTGTTATTTTACCCTTTGTAGTATACTTTCGTCTTGATTCCATCGCGCTCGGGCTAGGTAGGTGTGAGAGGTCTATGACCTCTCACAGAGTCGTAGAAAACTAGGACACTGTGAGTGCCTTACAGGTACAGACGAGACTGTCCCTTACGTTCGAGCCCTACGGATAAATCCCATTCGGCCGTAGACGCCTTCGTCGCTCCGACGAGGTTTGAGAGGCCACCGTCGCCGTCACCAGGTGACCCCGTCCAAGCTTGGAGCTCGGCGCCTCCCTCAAGTTGGAGCATGCACGTACGACACGTAGGACACCCATTCATCATGTTGTAGTTACATAACCCGTTAGGGTTGCATCCGTCGGACGATGACACCATTGACGTTCGATACGATTATCCATTATCGGTAACGAGCCATCATACTCAGTGCCGACCGGATGACGTCCCCGACAACGTCTGACACCAACAACTTAGCCGATTGCAAAGTTTCCACCTCCTTCGATCATGTGTAAACAATGAAAAAATAATTTTCTCACTTTCCCTAGAGAGGCCAACTGCGAAAACATTGATGGATTGGACTGCACACACCCCAAGATTTCTATCAACAACTGAATCAGATGATCTTAAGCTACCGGATAATTGCCTACTATACCTGCATTTAAAGATCATGGAGCAGATTTCATTCTCCATTTAAATCTAAAACTATAAAATTCATTGACATTTTCCATTTCAGAGTTTACAAAAATCACTGGCATAACATGCCAGTGGATTTTAGAACGGGAATCATCCTGCATCCGATTGAAGAACACAAAATGGAGAGAAGAGAAATTTACCCAATAGTGATGTTTGTGATGGCTTGTCTAGTTCGATTGTTTCCAGAGTACTGATTGTAAAGCAAATGATCAGTCATGAAGTAACTGCTAGTCATGCTTCCATTGCCATAGGTAATAGTATAGTTGCAGAAAATCCCCGGAAAATATCCTTGAAGATCATTCCCACGAGTCACAAACTCTTCATCGCAAGCCACCAATCTCGCCGTGCTCGAGCTTTTGGGGCCGTAGTGAAAAGCGATATAGTATCTGTAGAGAGAAGAGAGACCGAGGACGAGGGAATTGAAACAGGAGAAGATAATCCCATAAAATGCAAGAGAGGGATGTCCATGCCTTATATAGACACATGGGGAGATCCAAACCTATCTCTGTATTTAAGAGGACACGCCACCGACTCAGCACCATCATGACCAACGTCATGATGGCGGGTATGGGGCAGTGTGTTTCATTCTGGTCTGCTACGACACAGAGCATGGGATGCAATGGTGGGAGTGTCCAGACTGAGTGGTAACGCCATGGTTGGTCATCAATCAAGGTGAGATGATGATGGATTAGATGTCGAGAGAAAGCGGCACAGCTCATTGTACGATAGGGCGGTGACAAGTGGCAGTTTTATTTTTAAGAGGCTCTTGTGGGCGTAAACATCCTTTGGAATGATTGCATGTCAGTGCATTAACACAATAGACAAATCTATGAAGATTGAGAACATCCTATTACATGTGCCCATGGTAGACCGACTCCCTTAGCTAACCAATCATCATATAGATTCCTAATCCCCATTAGTGGAATGGATTTGCTTCAAACATGACTTGTCGATTGTGTTAAATAGATCCATCATGAATTAATCTATACGATGATATGATTATTTGAATTTTAATGTCAATAAAGGTTGTTGTAGATCCGTTAACTAGAATAATACAATGTCTAGAGGGTCAAACATGAATGGTCTTTTAAACATTGGAGAATTTACTTTAAATTTTAGGGTTTTTTGAAAAATACACACTTTGTATACAAATGAGAAAGCCCTTAACAAATTCACCCAAGCCAGAATTGTCTAGGGTTCTTTCCCTTCTTCCTTCTCCCCTTAGCTCCTCTCCATTCCTGATGCTATCATGATGGTATAACAATGAGTGTGGAGCATGAATGAAGCTACTCAGTGTGAAGGAGGAGATTCAACGTGCTATGGACCATGTGGATCAGTCTAAAGGCTGCACTCTTAAGCAGCTCATCATGTTTCACTCAAGGATCCAAGAAACTATGAATGTGATCTATGCCCAAATGATTCGATCATAATTTATTGATTTTCTTTTAATTCTGCTTCAAGTCATCTGTTGTAGGAATCACCATTATTTCATCAAGATCAAGGTCCTACAACCCAAAATCATACATATCCCTTATATCTATAATATATATAACATTAGCTTATTGCCCTTCACTTTATCATTTGATTTGATAAAACTATATTCTTCCTTTTTTCACATACACATTTGAAAATCGATTGGTGTGAAAATCATTCTGATAAGCTCATCTTTCTTTTGTCACATTTGATCATTCTGATAAGTTCATCATTGGTGTGAAAATAGTCATTTCACTAAGATGCATGAAATAAGATGTTTAGTTTATTTTAAGCACTTGATATAGAGTATCATAATAAGGGATTGGTCCAGGTAGAGCATCTTTTAAACAATATGAAAATCGATTTTAGTAAAATATGGGATACTGTGATAGAAGAGTGAGATAATTGAGACAACTAGAGAGAATACCAGAACCATAAAAATGTCAAGATCTCTTTTTGAGGATCAAGGCCGTCAAGATCAAGGGTAGAGAAAGTTGACAGATCTGGAACTAACACTCCAATATAAATGTTCAAATAATTTTTATAGGTTTTTGGTGTTATCTAATCTTAACTAGAATTAGTTTTGATTGAATGACTCACAAGGGAGCTTGTATATTCTGCTCGATCATGACATTTTGCAATGAGCTAGTATGTATCAAAATAGTCAAGAAGAGGTCTTAATAACTTCATAGTTTTTAATAAAACCTAATCTCTAGCCGCCTTCATTCGTGCTTGTGAACGACTATGGGAGGAAATACTCTAGATCCATGTCTCTGCCAGTTACAACTAACATGATCCAATGATGTGAAATTCTTTTGCCTCATTCAATCCGACCATATCATGGAAATGTCTTTTGCCTCATTCTTTTGCCACGACACAGATCATGGGATGTGATAGTGGCGGCGTCCACACGGAGTGGTAATGCCAGGCGTTTGGTCATCAATCAAGGTGAGACGACGACAGAATAAATGTAGAGAGATGGCGGCGCAGCCCGTCATACGCGAGGGCGGCAGCAGGTGGCTGTGTGATCTTCAAGACGCTCTTGTGGCCGTGAGCATCCTTTGTAATGATTGCTTCTCAGTGCATTAGCACAATAGACGAATATGAGAAGATCGAGAAAATCCAGTCACATCGGCCATAGATCATTACAACGAGGAATGAATTCAATAACCTACGCCTAGATCTCTTTTCGAGAGGCAGCGCCAGCAATGCGCGCACAGTTCACCCACAGAAGATCATTCCCCATGTCGAAAGAGGATGGTCAGGTTTGGTAATTTGATTGGGAGTCAGGGGAGGAAAGGGGTTGGTTGTGGTTGGCTGCATGCTTAGTCCTGGGAAGTTTTAAGGGACCTCCATTGCGAAGGAAGGGAGGAATTGAATTCACATCCGGAAAGGAGGTTGGAGTGGGAGGAGACGATGGGGTTTTGGAGGCCATTGAAGGAGGACGGTCAGGTTTGGTAATTTGATTGGGAGTCAGGGGAGGAAGGGGGGGTTGGTGGTGGCCGGCTGCGGGCTCGGTTTTGTGGAGCTTCAAGGGTCTGCTACTGCCAAAGGAGGGGGGAAGGGGGAAACAGGGAGCCCGATAGAGAGCCAAAGGGATGGAAAGGGGGAATTCTCGGCCGTAAGGTGGCATGGCGGCGGTGCCGTCGAGACCCAGCGGCGGCGGGTATGGCATGGAGAGGAACCGCTGCAGATGGCCAGGGAGGAAGGATAGATCAAGCTTCCTCTTGAATCGCGTGGCGGCGACGTCGGCGGCAGCGGCTGAGCTCTCCGCAGCGGCGGCGGCGGCGGCGGCAGCGGCAGCATTGTTGCAGCCTCTGGAAGCCGGGACCTCGTGGTTGTGCCTCCCCTCGTACGTCGTTAACACTGACTTGGGGTCGTCGGCTGCCCTCTCTACGTGCTTCCTCACCCCGCAGCCCACGCTAGTGCACTTATAGTAGCTTCTGAAAAGGATGACCGGTAATTCAGTTAGTAAAATAAAATAATGCATGTTGGGTGCATTAATTGAACACGCACCTGGGGTTGGGGTTCTTCTTCACCACCTTCTGACCGTACTTTCTCCAGCGGTAGCCGTCGTCAAGGATGTCCACCTCGCTCTCTGTGTGAATGACCACTCTCGGCTCTCGGAGGCGGTCTAAGATGGAGCTGCCCTCCTGGGGCCTGCTCAGACAGTCGCGGTCGTCGTCCTCCTCGTCCTCTTTCCTTTCCCCATCGTCATCGTCTAGAAAGGGAAGGGCAGTCGCGTCATCGTCGTCCTCGGGGAAATCCCAGAGCTGCTCGTCATCGACATGGGCGGTGACGGTGGAGACGGGGTCGGAGTCGGAGTCGGAGGGGCCAGGCGCGGTCTCGGGGTGGCCGTGCTTTCCATTGTAGTAAGTTGCTGTGATAAATCCATGGCGATCCCTCTCCACCAGCTTCTTCACCGGACACTCGGGAAAGGTGCACTTGTAGTAGCTGCGCGGATACTCGCATCCTTTCACTGATTTCTGGCCATACTTCCTCCAGTGGAAGTGGTCGTCGGAGGGCTTCTCCGCCGGGGGAAGCCGCCCGGCCTGACGACCCCTCCGCCTCTCCCTACGACAGATGTACATATCCCCTCCTCCGTCCGCCGACATCGCCTGAGAGAGAATTCAGTTCAAATCACAAAGCTTTCTATTAGTTATTGATCCTCAGTGTCAGAACCATTTCTGTAATATTTATTCCTCACAGAAATTCCCGTTATTTCTGCCTCCAGAATTTAACAATAGACTTTGGGTCTGTCAAATATTTCGAAATATCATCCGCAAAAGTCTAAAATTGGTTTTCGAAATTCTCTCTGCGGTTCCGCGGAAATTACGGTGTCCTCCCCGTGCCGCGGTTAATAAGTCGACGACGGACGAGAGCGGAACGGGATCCACAAGATGACGGTTAGGGATGACACGGATGACGATACGTCATCCGTCTGCGAACCTGGGGTGTAAAGCGAAGAACGAGGAATGCAGCGAAGACGACAATGTCGGGAAATTCAGAAGAGATTAACGAATGCAGCAAAGAGGACAACGTCGGGAAATTCAGAAGAGATCAACGAATGCAAGCGAAGACGACAACATCGGGAAATTGAGAAGAGATCAACTGTCCAAAGTAAAGGTTGGCGAAACAAACGATCTCGGAAGAACCTGCGTGTGGAGAGGGAAACGCGAGTCGCCGATCGTCATCATCGGGCCGTTGAAACCGCCGTTCATCGCCGGAGAAGGCACGGCTTGATGATATGGAATCGGCGCGGCGGCGGTCGGAAACGGCGCGATCCAGTCGCCGGCGGCGGATCCGCCGCCACTGCCGGCGGAGGAAGATCCGCCGAAGCACCAGGAGGATGACGTCATCCAGGATTCGTCTTCTTCTGCCATTTCCGACGGTGGCGAAGCTTCGCAGGCGATGGCGAGGAGGAGAAAACGACGAACTGTCTCCGCCTGCTCTTCCGCAACGGCAAGCCCTTTCATACGGTCGCTTACTCCTCACTATCAGCGAGACAGTTGCTTCGATCCGATCTCTGATCCGGTCGATCTGGCCCTCTACATTAGTTATTTTGATTTTTTTTTTTCAAAGCTTAATTTCTTTGACTTTTAATGAGCCAAATAACTGGTACACTGTGCTTTCGTAATATTTTAATATGTAATATTTCAACATTTTGAAATTTGTATTTTAAATTTTGTACTTTAAAATACAAATTTATTTATTTCAAAATACAATTTTTTTGTGGTTCAATAATTTCAAAATTTGTATTTTAGATTTAATAATGTGGGTTGCCAGCCTCTCTCTCACCCCGTCCTCAATGGTGAGGTCATATGTTTGGAGACTGGCCCCCCACAAAATATTTTTTTTTAAAGTGAGAAAACATCGATGAATTAGTGAATATAAATCGTTATCGTTGATGCTATGGTTATCATTGGGCCCGCACCAGGACCCCTAAACCAAGCAAATGAAGGAAAGAAAGCAGAATATACACACATAGAGAGATTATAATACTCTATGATCAATTTTCTCTTCTCTCTTGTTTTCACGGTTATATTAACTTCTGATTTTTTAAACTACTTATCCTTATTTATTTCTTATGTAAAGAGTATTCTTTGTAGATGTCACATATTATTTATTTATGAAGGAAAAATAGATGTCACCTGCTATATTTCATTAGAAAAAATCTTGAATGTAAGACATAATTATAATAGTATATTGATATTGTCTTATTATCTAAAAATTTGAACTGATGAATCTTGACTAGAGATGATCTTTGTGTTACGGCGTGTGATTTTTAGGCAATAAATGTTGTGTTGTAAATTTTTGAACCACACAATGATAAACTCAAAATTATGGTGTTGATTTGAGATAATAAATAATAGTTTATAAACCTTAACTCAAGAAATAATTTGACTAGTCAGTGATGAGCAGGGGTCATCTCCTCAATGAATGGATGTTAGGGTTTCAATACTCTTTAAATGATAATTCAAGAGGGATGAGAGGAGATATGTGTAAAATAGGAGATTGTGATGCGACAAATATGGGGTGGCGAGAGGATGATAATAATTGTATAATAAAGATGTTATGAATAATAATATGAGGAATATGGAGGAGGATTTGGATCAATCATATGTAAGTAAGAGAGTGAGAGATGTGAAGTGATGATGGAAGTAGAAGATAAGTAAGAAGATAGGATTGGCGAATGGACGTGAGCACATGTGGATGGATGATAGTGAAAAAGAATGGTGGAAGAATAATTGATAATAATCTAACTAAGGAATGTGATGGAAGAATGGATAGATTGTTGTGATACGTGGAAGAGGATGATGGACTAGATGATTTAGGGTTCTTATATCAAAACAAGGGGACAAGATTGAGATTGTAGATGGTTGTGGTAGGGTGAGATGATAGAAGACAGTGATGAGAATGAGATGATGAAAACAAGGATGTAGATCTAACTAAAGGGATGAGAAGGAGAGAAACCAATGTAAGGTAAGACATTGATGTTAGATCTTATGTTCAAACAGGGTCAAGGAATTTTCCTGACGTAGATAAGTCTCTTGATGTGACACGATCAACAGATTCATCGATCGGGTTAGACCACAAGGAATAAATTATGTGCATTGTAATGAATGAGTGATGCAACCTTTAAAACGACAAATAGTGCTCAATTGGCGTGGTATGGGCAGTAGAACCAGTAAGATAACACGAGGAAATGGTAGGGAGTGGTTGGCTCTCGATTACCCGCTGATCGATTCGAACACTCACGAGGGAGGGGAAGGCAATCACTGCCCAACAGTGTTCCAGCCTTTGCCAATGACGAGTATAACCAACAGCAAGAATGAAGAAATCACTATTCTCAACAGTTGAGGTGGCTAGTTCTAACTACTCTCTCGGGCAGAGGAGCAATGAAATCGACACTAAAGCAGGTAATTATGCTGAAAATAAGGGGAGGGCTAGAGGACGTGACCTGAAGGCGTCGCCCAGAAAAGGTTGTCGCAACAAGTACACCATGAAGTAGGTCGATCGAGTCGAAATCCAAAGTCGTCACCCAGTAGATTGGTCCAGTACTAGTGCTTTGGCAATAGGTATTCCTGGTCAATGTTGACAACTAAACGATGGCTTCAAATGGCAATATCCGACGGTGGTTGGTG
This sequence comes from Wolffia australiana, assembly GCF_029677425.1. Lineage (NCBI taxonomy): Eukaryota > Viridiplantae > Streptophyta > Magnoliopsida > Alismatales > Araceae > Wolffia > Wolffia australiana. The sequence goes on along the minus strand of NC_135841.1, from coordinate 6,378,898 downwards.
GGATCCAGATATTCTCGATGTGGCAATCTCAGGGTCACACGAGGCCGTCAGAGAACGATGGTGTTGGTGAAATCTGTCAAAGCTGTGATGGCATCATTGTCGTGTCTATCCGGGATATTCAAGAATGTCGTTCCCAATTGTGGTTGTTTCGATCGTGAAGTAATACGTCTCCGGCGGTGGGAGAGAAGATCTCGTTGTGATGAAAAGCGGTGGTGTAGGGCGTTCATACAACAGTGTAGACAGTCGACCATGGCCAGTGAGAGGCAGTCGGCAATGGCCAAAGGTGAGTCGAGAGAATAATAACCATCGGTGGCGTTCAGGCGACGGTTTCAGTTAACAGATCAGGGTGGCTGATAAATGGCGATGACCAAAACTGTATCCCATACTGCGATGGGTTCTTCTCGCAGGTGGATAATTGATGACAATATCTTTATACACAGTTGTCACACTTCAACGGTTATTGGCAGTTACTGTTCTTCTTTCAGTGATTGTGGGATCACTGACAATCTACGATTGAAAACCAGAAGCAATCGTCCACAACACGGTCGAAACGAAAGCTAAAAGGAGACTGGAAATCAAGGACAGTAATTCACCTCTAGATGGGAATGATCGGGCAACATCCACATGAAGAAACGTAACCATGCCAAAATAGGATCATAACGTGCAATGATGGTGGCCTGTTGACTGAGCGTCAGATGCTATTTACAATCGAACATCAGAACCATATCCCCACGAACTCGTACTCCATGAGAATGGTCCATGACAACTAGCTTCAGTTTCTTCTTCACATTGGCGATCAAGTAGAGGAACCATTCTTCCCCCAAAAGGAATCATGGGACCCACTCAATAGAAGAGGAAAAAAGAACTAGAAAAAGAAAAAACACGTTCACACGATGATGACTTTTCCAAAATGACAATCTGGTTCTCCTTTAAGGCATACATCCCTTTATATAGGTGGGTGCCTTAATGGGTCATTAGGGGAAAGGTCCAAGTAAAGAGACCTTCCCCTAATGGGCCAATTAAAAACATAAGGCGTGACGCGACATCACCCCTGCAGGCCCCGAAACGCTATGCATCGTGTACACGCACCCTCCAGCCCTGTTGGTTCCTCTCTTTCATCCAAAACGCAAGCATTCCTAGAGCAACAATTTCCACGGGTCTTTCACCATTCAGGCGGACTACCTCCTCGGTGCACCTTTGACCACTAGATCACTCTCCTTCCAGGTACGGTAGCTGTCAATTCTCGATCCTACTGATATTCTCATCTCCAGAAGAATGAGATGGACTGGTTAGTAAGGGAGCAACTCGATCGGGTATTTTCACCCCTCCTCCAGTCCCTACTCCAGTGTGGCTCTTCTCATTCGCAAGAAGTGCAACGGGTGGAGGTTATGTGTCAACTACTGCGTCCTCAAAAGGATTAAAGTTCCCAACCATTTTCCCATTCCCTTGGTCGACGAGCTCCTCGAGGAACTGCACGGCATGACATACTTCTTCGAGCGCAATCTCAAATTGGGGTATCACTTGATCCACATGCACCCTCACAACATCGCCAAAACTGCATTCTGCACTCACCTTGGGCACTACAAATGCCTCATCATACCATTTGTGTTATCAAATGCACTGGCGGCATTCCAAATCGTCCTACGTAGGTTCTTTTTTTTTACAACATTTTTATCTGCAATCACTCTAGGGACGAGCACATGGAGCATCTACATGAAGTTCCAAAGCTTTTCGACACCACCTCACTTTTCTTCAATATCAAGAAACACTTTTTCCTCCAAATCTAGCTTGAATACCTTGGCCATTTGGTGTCTTCCACCGGAAAGGTACGTGCCATCCATGAATGACCACAACCGCTCACCCTTTGACAACTCCGTTGTTTTATCTGGTTGGTGGGCTATTATAGGTGGTTCGTGGCTGGTTATGCTGCCATTGTGTAGCCCCTCACCTGCCTCCTCAAGAAGGGCATGTTTGCCTGGTCGTCCGAGGCCCAACCAGCATTCGAGCGGTTGAAGCAAGCTCTCTCCTCATCTCTGCAACTCATCCTCCCTGACTTCACTCACAAGTTTGTGTTGGATACAGATGCTTCCGACGCTAGCGTGGGGGCAACACAGCCGACCTGTGGCCTATTTCAGCCAAACCCTCCTACTGATGTCTCAGGCTTGCTCCACTTATGAGCGTAAGTTGATGGCTGTAGTATTGGAAGGGTGCAAACTATGTCACTATCTACTTTATTATCCCTTCGTCATTCGTACCGACCAATAAAGCCTCACACACTTATTGGAGCAGCTTGAGGTCCAAGGGGATTACAATAGGTGGCTGTCAAAACTTTAGGGTTACTACTTCACTATTGAGTACAAGGCGGGGCGTGCGAACATGGCGGTAGACGCATTATCACGTGTCACTCCCTCCAAGGAGTTCACCCTTCATGCCATCTCATGGTCCCATTGGGACGACACCAATATTTGCCAAGTTGTGTCTGAGGATCCCAAGCTTGCCTCCATAATCCAAGCTAAAAAAGTGGGCCAAGATCCTTCACCTCACTTTACCCTCTCCAATGAGACACTTCTCAACGAGTTGCCCAAGCTCTCTCATTTCACTGATATGGTGCTCAACTGGTTTCACACAATACCAATCAGAGGCCATGAAGGTCTCCTCAAAACCTAAATGCGCGTCTCTTCATAGTTTTATTGTACATGCATGAAGCGAGATATCAAGACCTTCATCAACGCATGCCATGTCTGCCAGAAAAACAAGTCCTCCACACTCGTCCTAGTGGGTCTCCTTCACCCACTTCCTACACTTTGCAAATTTGGGAAGATATCTCCATAGACTTCATCAAGGGACTTCCCAAGTCAAATGGCCTCAACTCTATCATGGTCGTGGTGAATCGCTTCAGTAAATACACCCATTTCAGCCGTAGTTTGGAAGGTTACCTCCGTTGTTTTGCAGGTGACTAACCAAAGCACTGGAGTCTTTAGTTTCATTGGCCCAAACTAAGCTACAACACCTCTTACCACTCAGTCATCATGACGACTCCATTTGAGGCCGTGTACGGGCATCCACCCTTCACTCTTCTTTGTTGATTGATTTATAATCAAGCATTGAATGTACCTTTTGGAGAAGTCATCCCACAATTTACTTTACCGCTCTGATATTGTTCGAAAGCCATTCATGCGTTCGGCCTCCAGAAGTATCCTGGTGATCACTTAGCGCTAGAACCTCCACGTCTTGTTCTTCAACTCTTCTTGAAAATCTGAAAGATCTTCTTACAATCAAGACACTCTCTTGGGATGAGTGATGCAGAGAATGGAGAAAGGGAAGGGCTCTCAAATCTGGTTGGTCTAGGTGCTTGAAATGAGAGCCCTTTCCCCTTTATATTTTACTTAAGGTTTTTCTCAATAACCCTACAAATTAAAATATATCCACACATCCCTTATGACCTTGTGTGTGTGATCCTCTAGGCCCATGTATCATTCTAGTCAATAACTTTAGTGGCCCTATGACAATTATTAACCAACCTTATTAATTAGCTATATCAACATATAGATTAATTAATAACGGATCGATTTAACCCAATCAATAGGTTAAATATCCAGCCCGTGGGATGCGAAGCTACACCTCGTTCTCTAGAAGATACCGAGCGGTGTTTAACTCTCTCATGGAACCTCTACCATCATCAGTTACCGTATATGTATAATCTATCATCCACGTGAGACTCTCGAACCCCTTAAGGTATGGTTTATCATGAAACCCTAATTCGTCATTCGATTAGTACTAATGCGTACCGGGGATCATTGGAGAATGCCTTCTCCAATATCCTCATTATCCTGGCTAGGGATTTTTCTGCATCATCTTCCTTGAGTTGATCTCCTCTTATATTTGAGGGTCGATGATCTCATCTTGACCACTCAATAATCTTCGTAAGCTTCTTACTACATCCAAGCTATGACTTGTTTGAATCCCATGATTAGAGGCTCGTAAGTCATAGTCAAAATGTATTGGCCATTCACGAGATATGCTTGGTGTCTCAAGTCGGCGGATCACTTATAAAACCGTTACATGAATCAACTTGATTGACGTTTAGGTACAATACTATTTAGAGATTCCTACGAATGAATTCAGTGAACGCTTTCTCCAAAGAGCACCCCCTATCTGTCCTTAGCGTCGCCACACTAATAGCCACATGATCAGCTATACTTATCGTACAAGTAGGATCAGATAGTCATATCAAATGAATGGGTAAGGATAGATAAGGGATGTCGGGTGTATACATAATACTTAGATAGCTTACTTTCGATTATATATGAATGTGTGGAATACACTAGAAGGGAGCAGAGAAGGATGATTATGTGGTGGAGGACAATCTTCATAAGTGTAGACTACATAAGTTCTTGTCTACTAAGCATGAGATGATGCATGTAGTGATCATTAAATTCCTCTAACTAATGGAATATAGCTTAGAAAACAATACACCCCATTTTTTCTTTCTTTCTTTTTCTTTTTTTAAAGGGATGTGATAACACGCAAATAGGATCTAATAAAGAGCTAATTTTGTCATATTTTTAGGATTTTAATGCGTAAAAGATTAATTTTTAATGCATGTTATCACGATTTTAGCTTAAAACAAGAATTTCCTTAAATTTCAAAGTAAATGATGTATTTGATAAATAATTAGGTCAATTTGGACATTTTTAATGGTTTTTAAATCATCATTGTAAGGATTTAAACGCTTTTAAATTGACCTATTTCTATAAATAAAATAAATAAAACTTATTTTAGACGCTATTAGGACATCTTTTCGCATTATTAACCTTTTTCTTTCATTTTATTTCAAGTTATTTCTTTTACAAATGTTTTTTTTAGACTGGCCCTTATTGGGCCAGTTTTGGGCTCTAACTATGCTTATGAGCGCAGGGCTCACGGACATGGCGATCCGCACGCAGGGCTGCATAAGACAATTAGGAGAAGAGTGTGGGCCGCGGGTGTGTGACACGCACGTACTCGATGTCGTGCGTGTCGCGCATCGAAAGGAGGCATACAGAGGCGTTATGAGTCAATCACGTTGCGTTGTACGCCCAGCGTACAACGCGAAATTAATAGCTGTTCTAACGGAATCGGAAGAAGCTGTTCTTCCGATTCCGCGGGGATAAAAAGCGAAAAAATGAAGATTATTGTTCGTTCTTGATTTTAAAAAGCTCTAGGAAGGATCGCCTACCTTCCTAGAAGACTCAAGATCCTTCCTGGAGCAATTCGGAGCTCAAATCCCTGAAGAATTCTGCCGGATCCTTCTTCCGATTCCGCAGGGATAAAAAGCGAAAAAATGAAGATTATTGTTCGTTCTTGATTTTAAAAAGCTCTAGGAAGGATCGCCTACCTTCCTAGAAGACTCAAGATCCTTCCTGGAGCAATTCGGAGCTCAAATCCCTGAAGAATTCTGCCGGATCCTTCTTCCGATTCCGCAGGGATAAAAAGCGAAAAAATGAAGATTATTGTTCGTTCTTGATTTTAAAAAGCTCTAGGAAGGATCGCCTACCTTCCTAGAAGACTCAAGATCCTTCCTCAAGAAATTCGGAGCTCAAATCCCTGAAGAATTCTGCAGATCCGGCGCCGCCAATTCCAGCTGATGCAAGCCAAATTCATTGAATTTTTTGGGCGTTCGTTGCGCGGAATCAAGCCCTATCGAGACTCTGGTTGTTTCTGGTAACTCTAGGCACAATTTGAAAGCATTTCTACCCTTCATTTTGTATTTTAGAGTTCTCAAATTGGCATTTCGGTTCATGTTCGCCGTGCTTTTTAATTTCCGATTTTAGTCGTTTTATCTCATAGATTTTAGTTCGTTTTAAAAATTATTTACTCTTAGTTGATTATAAATTTTCGATTTCAAACCTATCTGTCCATTGAATCGCAAACAAAAAAAAAAGTCGTGAATAGAATTCACGACATCGTTCTCCTTGAATAAGCAAATCGTAACTTGTGTTCACGATTTGCTATTTGTGGATATATACACAATTTCAAAGGAATAAAGATAAAATAAAAATATAATAAAAATGCTCTTAAAATTGCATAAGAATTGGTTTACTTATTCTTTTGAAATAGTCAAACGCTCTTTGAAACAAATTAAAGAAATATAAAAACATAGAGTTACATCCATTTAGAAATCGATTTCAAATTAAAAAGAACAATAAAGATTTGAAATATATATATAATTCAAAATCAATAAATATTTGAAATCAACTATAAAGATAAACTTAAGTGATTTTATATCTTTGTTATTTAATAACAGAGAATCATTAAAATTACTTAAGTTCAAAAGGACAAAATGTTAGTTAAAATTTACTAGTATTAGCATTTATATATGAAAACAAAAAAATCAATTCTTTTAGATTACAAGTTCAAAACCCTAATTAGAAAGAAAATTGATTGTTTCGTGTCGCCTCCCTAGGGTTCGACCCCTTACTCGATTCATTAAGGGATATATAAATTTAGTGATTAAGCTAAAAAAAATCCGTATATAGCGACAAATATGCACACATTTTTGAGCTTATCAGGGTGCAAAAATTTGAAGCATAAAAAAAGATGTACTTGATCAAGTAATCTCATAGAAAATTACTCTTATGCTACTAATAAGAATGATGAGATGATGTTGATGAAGACAATGGGAAGGATAATAGTGAGAAGATATTATGAAAGAATGATAGTGCAGAGGAAAGAGGGGAAAGTTATGGGAGGAAAGCATATCATAAGTAACAAGGGGCATTAATATAGATGGGTTCCTATAGAGATACACAATGATGGGTGGACAGCTCAAGGTAGGCTAGGGAGAAGCTGATATATATGTTTCAAATATGGTTTAAGGTGGATCAAGAAAAGTGATTCTGTGCTCTAAGACTTGAAGTAGTGATTACCCCTAACCCAAGAAAGATTGCCGTTAACAGAGATCCCTTTCATCTGAGAGACTCAGCTAGTGGAGAGTGCTATGATGGGTAGTTCACTTGGCATTCAACCTAAAAAAAAGTACTTCAACCCTTTGATTTCATGTCTGTTCATTACCTTACCAGATATCATAACCACTTTGGAAGAGATCATAGGTCTAGAATCACAGCTCCTACCATTAAGAGGTATACTCTATCTTCTACAAGAGCTTAACTTCCCGTATATCTAGGATTTAGAATGGAGCAACTTCCCAAGATGGGTTTGGTTTAAATGAAGGGAGAAATTTTGAACAAAAATAATGAATTTTTTTAGAAACTCAGTTTACCCCTCAACTTGATTAGATTCATGATTTTATAAATTAACAATCTTCTCCCCCAACTGAAATTTTCATTGTCCCTAATGCAAGAAATAAAATTGTAAGAGAGATGATTGTCAAACCTTAATTATTGTGCCACTGATGTTGATGTGTTGACATGGATCCTTGTGTATAGTATAGTTGCCTCCACACAGTTATTCTCCTAGAAATTAAAATTATCTAAAATGATAGTTAATGAGATCAAATGGAAACTTATTAAAGGAAAAGTTGAAAGGTGATATTCTTTATAATATTCTTTATTTCTCTAATACTTCAATTTGGCCATTAGCTTGAGGATGATAGGGAGTGGTCATCTTGTGATGTACTCCATATTTCTTAAGTAAATATCTGAAGTGACAATTTTTAAAAGGGGATCCACCATACCTAATTATTGCTCTTGGACATCCGAATCTAGAATATATGTTGAGTTAAAAATACTATTTTATGATCATTTTGTCCTAGTGGGTATTGCCTCAACCCACTTAGAAACATAATCCACAACCATCAAATGTATACCCATCAAATCAAAGATCTTGATTTCTATACTCGATTTTAATGGCATTGCAATTCCTTCTCGGTTGTACTGTAGCGTACCTGAGCACCTCCTAAGGTCTTGCTAGCGTAGTAGATTGCCTCGTGTTTCTTTTCAATTTTTTCACCAAGTACCGCTTTGACTGCAAAATTGGAAGCATCACACAAAAGTTCAAAAAGATGATTCCAGTTTGGAGTTTGTAGTACAGGTGCTTTCGCCAGAGCCTCCTTTATCTTCAAAAAGGTATTCTTTCCTGCGTCATCAATTATGAAGTTCCCATCTTTAGCCAATAAGTGAGGCAACTGTTTTGATAATTTAGCAAAATCTTTGATAAACTGTTTGTAGAAGCCTACGTGGTCGAGGAATCCTGTAAGTTACTTGGTGTTGGTGGGGAGCGGGAGGGTCTGGATCACCTCCACTTTGGCATTGTCCACTTCTAATCCACAGTTGCTGACCATGTGTCCGATTACTATTCCCACTTGGACCATGAAGTTGGATTTTTTCCAACTGAGTACTAGTCGTCTATCCATGCAAATCTGCAAAACCTTTTCTAAATTAGTGAAACATATGTTAAAATTTCTCCAAACAAAGAGAAATCATCCATGAAAATCTCTAGACAATCTTCAACTAAATCTGAAATAAAACCGTCATGCATCTTTGAAATGTAGGTGGTGCATTACATTGTCCAAATGGCATTCTTCTAAATGCAAAAGTTCCAATTTGGAGAAGAGTAGTCTTTTCTTGATCGTCAGGGTGAATTTCTATCTGATTATACCCTGAATATCCATCTAAAAAACAAAAATAAAATTGCCCTTCCACTGTTTCCAGAATCTGATCAAGGAAAGGCAGTGGAAAGTGATCTTTTTTAATGACTAGATTAAGATTCCTATGATCAATGCATATCCTCCAACTAGCTGGTAGTCTAGTTGGAATTTCTTCTCCTTGATCATTCTGGATTACAGTGATTCCTTTTTTCTTAGGGATACATGCACATGACTAACCCAAGGATTATCACAAATGGAATAAATAAATCGAGTTTCTAACAATTTTAATATTTATTTTCTAACTACATCATGCATTATGGGATTTAATTTTATGTGGCACCCTCTAGTGGGTCTAACATTTTTCCTCCTTGAAAATTCTATGAAGACATGTAGGTGCACTAATGCCCTTGATATCAGAAATAAACCATGCAATGGGAGATTTATACTTCCTAAGCAAGTCGAGTTATTCTTTTTCTTGATTCGAAGATAAAGATGATGAAATGATAACTAGAAAATATTTTTTTACTCCTAAAATGCATACTTTAAGGTTCACATTAATGGCTTCAAATCATTATTTACGTCAAGAGAGCATATATCCATATCAACAATTGAAGAATCTACGAGTTCTTGATAAGATTCACACAAAAAGTCGTAACTAGTATGCAAAAAAAATCAAGAAAGTATAATTCTTTGGAGGCTTTTTCTGGATATTTCATTATCTTGGATATGTTAATTTTCACTTTTTCTTTTCCAAGTTTAAGTTCTACTATTCCCTTTTTCCAATCCGTGTTTGCCCTAGATATGGCCAAGAAGGGTCTTCCTAAAATGATTGGAGCATTTCTAATATCATGTGTCACCTTCATATCAGCAATAATGAAATCAACATCAAAATAGCATTATTATATTTTTACAAAAACATCTTATAATAATTCATAGGGCTGCCTAATAGAACCATTGGCTAATTGTAACTCAAAAAAGATCGGTTCTAATTCTCCAAATTTAAAATTATTATATTATGCTTTTGACAAAATGTTCACAGTTGTTCCTGAATCAAGTAATGATTTAGGAAAATCATTCCTCCTATCTTGCACTTGATTAGGGGGTTCCTGGATCCCTACATATTTTTTGGAAGATTTTTTAAAATAGAACTAATATTTTCAGATAATTGAATTCTCTTATGTTTTCAGAAATTTTGCATGAGGAGGAATATGTTGTATTGATTCAGTCAATGGGATATTGATAGTTATTTAAAAATCTCAAGAAGACTTTAATCATGGGGACTTGGTTTAACTATAGAGTTTTTTAAGGCATTGGGGAAGGGAACGGGTGGAACATAGTCTATGGGATTAGGCTCTATTTTTGTAGACTAATCATTATCTTCCTGAAATACTTCTACATCTTCTTTTTGAATTTCAAAAATATCTGACAAAACTTTCCCATTTCATAATTTAGGAATTTTGTGCTTGGTTTCGTGCAAAGATGCCTCAGGACTTCGAATAAAATGTAAATTCCCAGGATTTATATGAAGTTGAGTTAGGAGTCGACCCATTTCGTGAATAGGGAATCCATTCTTGTCCATGTTACCTTCTTGTTTGAGTTTGACTCTTGAGTTGTTTTCTTCTCTCATCCGCGTCATTTTTCTTTCTTGAATTCTTGGAGCATTCTGATTATTTGCGCTTGCATTTTCTCCATTTTATCTTGCTTCTCCTACAAATTCCTGTAGAGCTCATTATACAAAGGGTTAGTAGTTTGGTGAAAGTTATTGTGATTGGGCCTTGGATAAAAACTTTTTTGTTCCTATTGAAAATGGAGTATTTTGATATGTATTCCTTGGCATGTTATTTTTACAAGTATGATAATGTACTCAGGATATCCTAAGGGTATTTAGATCAGATTGCCCTTGTAAAAATTAGGTTTTGCTTAACCCCGAGTAAACGAGCTCAAGGTGTTCTCAATCGGCAAAGCCTCTTGATGTAAAACGACGCGCCGAGATCGAACGGCTCGTGTTACGCCACAAGGGGAGGAAGGCTGATCGGTAGAGCGGCAGCACATGGCGGTCGCATAAGCAACGGTGACTGGGTGAACCTCGGCTACAATTTGTTATAGGCGACAAAGACAGGCGCCGGCGGTGCAGAGCGGCTACTGTATATCTTGCAACAGCATGTACTTCGCGGTGGTGAACTAGCGGCGACATATCATCCGGTGATCGTCTCCCTTGAAGCTACTCTTGGAAACCATAGCTGTGGGCATAGGATGGTGTAAAGGCACAGCGCCATAGGGCGGCGGCATCAAGGTACTTTCAGATGTTAGCAACGGCGATGTCTGGCATTACTTCGATGATGAAGAAGGTTGTAAGCTAACTACTGCCAGACAGAGGTAGGCATCAGTGGCGATGGCGATGGCAGTTCATCCTGCGGCGGCATGTACTTCACGGCGGCGAAGTGGCGGCATCGGGTCGTTTGGCGATTGCTCTCCTCAAAACTACTCTAGAGAACACTAGGCGCCCGTGTGGCGCGTGTAGGCATGACAGTGGGCTCAAAGGCAAGGATGGTGGTGAGGACAGAGGTCGCGCAGCTAGGCGTAGTGACAGGCTTGGAGGCGAGCATAGTGACGAGGACGGTCGAGGCACAACTAGGCGCTGTGAAGGGCTCAGAGGCAAGCGCAGTGACGAGGACACAAGCATGGTGACGAGGATGGTGACGCAACTAGGCGCAGTGACGGGCTTAGAGGCGAGCACAAGGACGAGGACAATAGTGGTGTAGGTGCGCGGTGGCGGCACAGCAACACGACGTGGTGGTAGATGCAGCCCATGAAGGCGACTGCGGTTGTGGCTGCTACACGGCTACGCAGCTACAGCTGTAGCTTGACACGCAGCTGCATGGTTGCGCGGCTGCGTGACTGCCCCACTGCGGTTGTGCAGCTTCTCCGCTGTGGCTGCTACACGGTTACGCAGTTGCGCGGCTACGTGGCTGTGCACTACGCGTGTAGCTACGGCTGCGCGGCATCGTGGCTGTACGACTATGCAGCTGTGCGTCTACACAACTGCTCGGCTGCGTGGCTGTGGATGACGACTGGGGGCGGCTGCGGCCGCTCTGACGGGTGAGGTTGCTGCGGTGGCTGCGATCGCTGTGGTGGCTGCGATCGCTATAGTGGCTGTGATCGCTATTGTAGCTGCGATCGCTATAGTGGCTGTGATCGCTATTGTAGCTGCGATCGCTGCTGCAATTACGATCACTATAGAAGGCAGCGGCCTGCACCAGCGGCTGTCGGCCACTGCGGCGACTGTGGTTGCTCCAGCGGTTGCGCCCAATGCGGCAGCTGTGGCGGCTTTGGCAACTGCGATCACTCCGGCGGCTGTGGCTGCTATGGCAGTTGCGGCCTGCTCCGACGGCTGCGGCGGCTGTGGCGGCTGTGGCGGCTGCGATCCCTCCGATGGCTGTGGCGGCTGCGGTCCCTCCGGCAGCTAAGGCGATTGCGGCCGCTCCGGCGGCTGAGGCCGCTACGGCAACTACGGCCTACTCCGGCGGCTATGAGTGTTCCGTCGGTTGTGGCCGCTGCGAGTGGCTATGACCGCTCTGGCGGCTGCGGTCACTGCGAGCGGCTGTGGTTGCTGTGGCGAGCGTGGCCGCTATGGGCGGCCACGGCTGCTATAGGCGGCTACGGCCCCTGCGGGCGCCGCGACCGTTGTGGGCGTTGCGAGTGCGGGGTCGGTGACTGTGGCCGCGGGGCTATGGCCTGGTCCAGTGACGACGAATGCATGCTGTCTGGCACAAGCATGGAAAACCCGCGGATGACGTCGGCATTGGCAGAGTTGGCGGCGTTGACGGCGCCGGCAAAGGCGGCGACGGCGCTCTGACGAAGTTACAATGGAACCCTAATTTTGCCCTTCTCATGGGGTTTTTTTCGTAAATACTTTAAACTCTAAAAATAATAAAAAAACATCTAAAATAACCTAGAAAATAAAAAATAATTACATTTTGAAATTCTTTTTCTTCACATGGCTCTCTTTTTTTCTTACGACGAAACCCTCCCTCTTATAGGGGAAATATGGGCCTTCCCCCTTAGAAAAGGGGAAGAAGGCCCAAAATTTTAAAGGGAGGGCCAAAATTAGGAGAAAAAAATACAAACACACACCGGGCATGCAAAAAACATAGAAGATATGTCTCGAGCTGAATGGTCCCCTATCACCTCTAAAGACAAAGGTGTTCTCAATCGGTGAAGCCTCCTAGGTGTTCTCAATCGGCGATGCCTCCAAGGTGTTCTCAATTGGCGAAGCCTCCATGGACTGAGCTGAGTTCTCAATCGGAGAAGCCTCCAAGTACTGAGCTGAGGATTTCTCAATCAGCGAAGCCTCATACCCAAGACTTGCTAGCTCATTTATTTTTTATTTAATTTTATTTTTTATATTTATTTATAATTTATTATTTGTATTATTCTTATAATTTCCTAATTTTTAAAATTTTTGTTTTTTTATTTTTCATATTTTATAAATTTACCTATTTTATTACATATGTTTTGAAACTATGTTAAAATCCTTGTTCTATGGCCTTTTGTTCTTATAAAGTTGTATCTTCTAACCTATGATACGAGGGGTTACATCTCGAAATAACACAACTTTTTATTCGCATTTCTTTTTCTCCTATATGAGAATTCTAACAATTGTATTTTTTTATAATTTTTGGGTACCCACAATGTGTTGGATTCCAAGAATTTAGAGCTATAGGTCTATTCATCTTGGACCAAACAATAGCCATGATTTGCTCATGCATTAGACAATCTACTTCTACATGATCAAGACAAGAGAAATGATGGCAAAGTGAAGTATCCATTTGAGAAGAATGGGAATAATTAGGTGATTTTAAACTATCAATGTGTGTAGTTAGATCAGAAGCAGCTTTTAATAGTTTCTCAATTCACCATATCAGGTTCAATTGCACTCACTTCAATCATCCCTCTTAGAATTTGCATTTCTCCCATTACGATTGGGAACAGCATAATAAGCATCACTTTCCATTAGTGTTTCTAAAATGTTGTGCTTCATCTAAATATTTATGCATAAATGTATCTCCACTGGCCGTGCCAATAATCTTTTTGTCTTGGTATCTTAATCCTGCATAAGAAATTTGAACAATTTTCCAATATTTTATCCCATGGTGTGGACATTTTCGGGTCAGCTCTTTCAACCTTTCCCATGCTTCACCTAAGGATTCACCAGGCCCTTGACAAAATTTTCTTATTGCTCGTCGATATAAATTTGTCTTTCCAACTAAGTAGAATTTTTTAAAGAATGTGATTCCATTTCTTTCTATAAATCAAAGTTCAGAGATAGATATGTAAACCAGCTTCCAGCTTTATCTCTAAGAATGAAAGGAAATAATCACATTTTATTAACCTCATTCGTAATATTACGGAAGTGAAATGTTTGACAGATCAAAGTAAATTCTTCCAAATATTTATATGGATCTTCTTAAGATAAACCATGAAAGTTCGGGTGCGACTGAATCATCCGATGATCAATTTTAAAATTTGAGCCCTCATCTTTAGGTGCATTGATTTTACTAAGTGGCTCATATCCTAGAGGAACCAAATATTTGTTTAATCTAAGTTGTCTATTTCCTTCATTTATTAAAAAATCCTCAGGGTGATCATTTTGATTATTCGAAGCCTCTCCTCTATCTCCTTCACTTATATTCTCCTTTTTTTAGTGATCGCATGTCGTTCATGATAAGAAATATCCTTGAAATTGAAATAAATTAAAGAGTTTTCTAGACAAGACATGTACCATTTCTCTGTGTCTTCGTCAGTCTCTTGGAGTTGATTGCACTAATTTAATCAATATTTTTTACTTTAATCAAGATTAGTAATATAAAGAGAAAATCATCAAAATAAAAGAAATATAATCCTTAATGGCTACCGTTTCCCATGCGACGGTGCAAATTGATATCTCAAATTTAGGAATTTTCATTCATCGTTGGTAATTGAGATTATTCAATAAAATATTTGACTGTACTTAAGAATATTTAGTTAGTGATGTGTACGAATTGTCTTCACAAGAAATGATCATTAAGGAATTTATTTCTTATTATAGTGGCAATCAACACGAAAAGAGATGAATATGAGAGTAGAATGTGTAAGCTAGTGATATCGATTAAAAGGATGTAAGTTATATGTTCATTTAAATCATTAAAGAATAAAAAAGTAAGTGAATGGGAATTATGTGAAGCGATATGCGGTTGAGTTAGATAACGTCAAGGATACATCAATAGTTGAGTGTGTGAACGATGGTAGTGGTTGAACGTTGAATGGTGTGATGGAAAAGATATAGAGACGAGATAAGAGAATATAAGGAAGTAAAATGCGAGTGAAAAGATAATGATAAACCCTAATTAAGCTAACTACGATGTCAGGAAAATGAACAACCTAAGGCGGAGTGATGGCGCAGCCCGGACACGCCGTTGGAGGCGTCACCGTCATCCCCGACAGCACCTACCCCAGCACCAGATACGTCTTCGGAGACGTCATCGCGGCCCTCGACAGCGCCGGCCGTCCGCGTTCAGCCCGCCGGGCAAGCCAAGGCGTCGGTACGCATGCCCGGATTCAAGTACTCCGGGTAATGGACACTGTATCGTTATCTTTACGTCTTTTCTTTACTCGTCGTTTTGCTTTGAATCTTCGTTGTTCGTCATTTTCCGACTCATCATGGCCTCGTGTAAGGAGGGGAGGTTCATCCTATAAGGATCCCCCTCCCCCCCCCCCCCCCCCCCCCGCTATCGTTCCGTTGATGTTCGTGAGCCGTTTTTGTCCCCTTGGAGTCATAGGTTAAGTGTTTTGAATTTCCAGCTTTGTGTTGTTTTTGACCTAATGGGCCAACACCCCACTTCCCCCCCTATATAAGGGAAGCAGGGTTGCCCTAAAGGGGCACAATGTTTTTTTATGAAAGTTTGAATTTGTCTTTTGAAAGAGAAGTCCTCCCCGTTGAGCTAGGGCTCGACCAATGAAGCAGAAGTCGAAGGAGCAGAAGGTGGAGAACCGGAGGCAGAGGAAGAAGGCAGAGAGGCAAGAAGAAGAAGGAGCACGTCTGAGCACCGGCGCCCTGCACCTGCCCGCGCGCGATCGCACTGCGCGTGCCCACCGCCCGTGCACCCGCACGGCCGCGCGAAGCCTGAGCCGCGGCGCCCCGCCGCGTTTTCATCGCGCGCCCGTGCCTCCCGATGCCCCTGCGTCCTGGCCTGACTGTCCCGTGTGACTACCCGGTGTCAGAACTGCTCCAACCTCCGAGCTTCCTTGGGCTGACGACCGGCGACAACGGTCACCGTCCTGTGCCGCTGTGGGCGATCCCGGCTCGCGAGTCACCTCCCTGGACGTGCACCACGGCTGCTGCGATTGACTCACGCCCTGGGATTCGTTTCTGCCTGGCTGGTTACGGGTTGCCGCTACCCCGGTGTGGCTTGCCGTGTCCTGTAGGGTCCCTTCCCCGACGAGGATCCACTACGACGTAGCAATCTCTCGCGGCCGTTCGACGGTTATCCGACGCCCTTCTGCACGTCGAGAGCGCACTACCAAGTTGCATTGCCAGCACACGACGCGACCCACTTGTACCCTGGCATGGCGCTGACCGCCCGTGGTTGTCTGCCACGAGTCAGCCAGTCCGCCTGCCCGGAGCGTATGCACTGCGTCCGAACGAGGTATTGCACCGCGCCCGGCCGTTGCACCCCGGACATCCCGCAGCCGCATCCCTCGTGCACGTACATCATCGATCCCTCCCATCTGGGATCAGCCGTGGTTCGCTACGGAGGGCATCCGACGCAGGCCCCGCCAACACGGACGTCATCCGTACCTACGCGAACGTGTGGCGCCCCCGACCCGCCAAAAGGTACGCCGTTCCTGTCGCTTGTCTCTTATTCCTTGCAGTACGCTTTCATTGCCTCCTCCGCGCTCGGGTTAGGCATAGGTGAGCGAGATAGGCGAGTGGAAATGTACGTCTTGTTGAGTGTCACTCTCGGTTCTTGTATGAGTCGGTTCGCCTGTCACGTGCGGGCAACCTCCGTCGGGAGACTCCCGTTTGGTGCCGTAGCAGCCTCGTCCATCTGGACGAGGGTCGGAGGTTCCCTACCCGTCTCCGGGCGACCCCGTCGACCTTGGTCATCGGCCTCTTATTGTTCGTCGGCTGCTGTGTGTACTACACCCCCTCCCGCAACATTTCATCGTAGATCGCCTCTATAGGACTTCCGTGCCCGATGAACCCGAGCATTCGTCACGCATCGACACGTCTTCGACATCGAGTACGAACCCTCGGTGACGGCCGGACCTCGTCTCGGACATGGTCCTGCATCACAGAGGCACTTACCTTTGATCCGCACGTTCTGCCAAGATCATGGCCATTTTCAAGTGCCAGAAAGCTCCCCCTCTTCTCCAATGCTTCTCTCCTCACACTCAGGACACCAAGAACACACTTGATGGATTTCAAAACTCACTATATTTCAATCAGCCTTCACACGTAGGATGCAAGTTCAAGATGAATTCATATTGATTCAGGCCTTTATTTATCGATCAGAGGGTATGGATGGAAATAGGAGGGGAAGATAAAGCAGTGCTGAAAATTACAGCTCAATCAAAGTTGAAAATTAAAAGATGATGGGGGGACCATAGCGACTGCATCGACATAAGACGAGTTCAACCACACCGCGCTGCTCAAGCTGATATTCATAATTCCAGCTTGAAGTATCCAGCCTAATTCTTATTTGTAAGTGTCGCATATTATCTCTTTGTATTTTAGTTTCCTCGAAAGATTCGATTGGGCCATTATGTTTTGGGCCTCGTACGTTGTTTTCTTTCGTCTTTGTAATGTATGTCAAGGGACATATCATCTCGCAACCCCCCTCCCCTAATTGGGCATCCTCCCTCCCTCTTTAAAGGGATGGTAGTCCAAGGGCAGGCAGTTGTCATTTTGAAATTTGAAAGATATCGTTTCTTTAGATTTGCATGTCTTCTAGAGGGAATAGTTATAGAGTTAGATCGTGTTGAGATCGTGGGCTCCTTCGTCGCCCGTGCATGCTTCGCCACGTCGAGACCACTCCGTGTAGGATCACCATCAATGATGCCTACATCTTCGGCCACTTCTGGTTCTTGAATCAAATCATGGATGTTTCTTGAATTTCCGCTTTTATTGGCAAGGCTCTTGTCCGAGTTTCTTCTTAAGCCGACGTTTCTTGAAGCGGTTATCAGGATCAATAAGTACCAAGAAGTCGTCCTTGGGATGAGTCTGCCAAGAAATTCTCCGACAAGAAAGACCCGATGCTTTTCTCGCCCTCCCTATTGCCTTCCTAGCGTGACCCCGTTGTGCTGTGACGACGCCCACGCCGCTCGCCGCCAACTATCGAAGTCACCGCACGCCACTGTCCACCTTGGTATTGCTTCGCACTCTATCGCGCGCTTTTGCTGTCAAGGTGTGCGCCGTGCCTCATTGTCGAACGCCCCACTTGCGGATGTGCATGCCCCAGCACACATCCGTGTGCGTAGCCGTTGCCAACAAATCATGTTCCTCGACCCTCAGCCGCGCACGTGGATAATCGCCCTTGCTCATGCGCCATGCCTGTTGAACTATCGGTCGTCTCCATTCATCACGTGCATTATACGTCAGACTATGCAGTGAAAGTCGCCCTCGCCGACAATAGGTACCGTCGTTTCCCCTCTTCGTGTTAGTATTATTATCTCTTGCAGTGTCATCCTCCGCTGTCCGTTCCTTTGCTGAGATCTACAATACAATATATAGGATAGCCACCACTTTCGAGTGTGGTGCAACATGTCCACAACCGGGATCGATCGGCGCGCATTGCAACACAATAATTTGACCAACTATTTTCAACAAATGGATGATGACAAGAAGAATGCACTCGATGCGGAATATCGGTCATCAGGACGGGCTAGAAAGGGATAGGTGCCCCGAATGCCGGTGAGTGACTCTAGACCTACGGATGGGTGCCCCGGTCAGGGTTGAAGCCTTCACCTAGAAGTTAGTCATAGGTGGCTAGTTCTCTACTGGATTGTTTCCATCCCAAGGGGTCCCTATCAACTACCCCACCTAGCTAAGGACGTAGGTAAGGAGAACGCATAACGGTAAGGGGGAAGTGAAAGAAATATGATGCCAAGGACGCCAACATATCATCGATGAATGCGTCACCACGGTCAACCGGAGTCAACACGCCTGCTATGGACCACAGTCAACCGGAGTCAACTGAAGTCAACCTGTCACGGTCAACCGGAGTCAACACTAAAGTCGACACGCCACAACGGCCAACTAGCACTTCTCCACTTGCGCACGTCTCTACGCGCGTCATGACACGACGCCAAAGGCAGATCCACATCTGCCCTTTGGCGTGACACGGCGCACGTCTTTACTTTCTCGTCAATTTCTCTTTCCTCTAAGGCCTATATAAAGGCCATTGTTTTCAACAAACTCTTGTTCAGTCATAATTTCAAGAATTGAGTTTTGTTTAACTCTTCTTGGAGGACTGCCCAACCTCCCTACCCCTCTGAACCCTAGCCGTCACCACCGCCGCCGCCTCGCGACGTCGGCCTCCTGTCCCCTCTCCTTCCTCTTTCACCATCCTCTCTCCCTCTCCTATTATCTTTCTTTCCCCTCTCTCTCCCACCCTCTCTCTCTCTCGCCCAGGCCGCCCCGCCAGGACGACGAGAACGCCCCAGCCGAGGCCACCCAGGTCGCCCCAACCAAGGCCGCCCAGACCTCCTACCAGGGACGCCCAGGCCGGCCCAGCCCAGGCCGCCCTAGCCGAGGCTGCCTAGGCCGCCCAGGCAGCCCCGCCAGGACGCCCAAGCCGCCCCAGCCAAGGCTGCCAGGTAGTCACGCCTGGACCGCCCAGAATGCCCCAGCCGAGGCCACCCAGGCCGCCCCAGCCAGGGCCGCCCAGACCTCCCGCCAGGGACGCCCAGGCCGCCCCAGCCAAGGCCGCCCAGGAAGCCTCGCCAGGACGCCTAGGCTGTCCTCGCCAAGGCCGCCCAAGCCACGTCCTAGACCACCACCCAGAGCGACCCAGGCCGCCGGTCAGTGTTCGCCTACGCTTGACTCTACGACCACAACATCTGCACTCAACTAGGGTCGTTCAACGCCTGGAACGCCCAGCATCGTCCTCGTCCAGTGGGCCGCTCAACGCCCGGATTCGCCCAACCTCGTCACGAATAGAATTTCCCGCATCCTCTTCACGCACTACGGTGTTGAGGTACGCCTTAACTCTTTGGTGTCGAAAGTGTTCTCCGTCCAGTGTTTTCTCGAGAAGTTTCCACCACCGTCAGAATTAGTTTTGGTTTTGATTTCCACCTCTTCTCTCTCTCTTTCCCAAGTGTTTCTTTGCGACGCGAATTCGGGTATTGATTTCAGTGCTTAGGCATCGTCGCGGTGGGGGAAGACAGTACTCCTGCCCTCGATAAGAGTCAGAGCTGCACCACCAGATTTTCATCGGTTTTAAAGTCTATTTCCGACCGTGTGAATTTCTCTGGATTGTTTTATCCCTCCCTACAGACCCATTTCCCATCGTCAACCCATCCATCTCCTTAGTCGCCCTTTTCCTTTGTCGTCCTACGTCAAAATAGGCACGGGTTATTGGAAGAGGCGGCTCACATGCAGTCGGTACAATGAAAGAAATAACAACGCCAAGATACGGGGGTTTGTAGGCTGACCTGTGGATCAAGATCCCATTGGTCGCGGTGCGAGACAAGTTTGCGTCTTCGTAAGGTCAAGCCGATGGCAGGAAGGAGAGGGCACGTTGTCGGCCAACCGCCATAAGCGATCGCCCGAACGGTGCTCGACGACAAGTTCCGTCGTCCCACGTCGAGAAGCGGGGCAGATGGGTCAGTGACGGCTCCTGGTTGGGGTGTTCGACGGCCGATGTAGACTGTTTGGGTTGGGTGTCCACCGTCGCCCACAACGGTGGTGGGATGCGGGGGTGGCTGTGAATTCCCGGCGGTTGGTCAGCAACATTATCAATTGGCTTGGTCTGGCCGAGCAAGGTCATTTTGCGTCAGGAGGCAGGTAGACGGATCGGCGCTAATGAGTGCTTTTTGGGGGGGGCAACGGATCGAGTCCCTCTTCTCCTCTCGACGATCGGGGCTTGTCGGTTCGGATCGGGCGGGGAAAACCGGAGCTTGAAGAAGTTGAAAACTAGAGTCCTTGTAGGTTCTTGAGGCGTTGGAGAAACATCGGTCGAGTGCCCAGCAGCCACCGGGTCAGAGTTCGTGCGAGTTCGCGGCTCCCGGGGTAGGGCCATTAGAGGCAATCATCGTTGGTCTGGACAGCCTGGGAAGCCAGCAACCCTGTTGATGTAGGAATCCTTGTCCTTCACAAGATATTGTGAGATCAGAGACAAAGGCAGGCGGACCCCCTTCGGTCTTGGGAACGTGAGGAGGGTGACGGCGTCTAGACTCGAAACCCTAGTGATCCCTGAAAGAGAGAGAGAGAGAGAAAAAAAAGGGGGGGGAACGTGATAGGAAAGTTCGGTGGGACTTCTGTGGCCAATTCGGGGCAAGGATCGTTGGGAAAAGAAAACAGGGAAGGGAGAGTCGAGAGAAAATACGGAAGAAGGAGGGGTGGGGCTTGCAGGTTGGAGGAAGGGATCGATGGGAGAAGAGAGGGGGAAGATCGCGGGGAGGAGAGTGGGATTGGTGAGAATGCAGGAATAGGGACGTTGGGTGGAACTTCAGAGGGAAGGTCTGGAGAAAGGGGTCGTCGGAAGAACAAGGAAAGGAAGGGGGGGGGGGTCGAGGTTAGGGAGAAGAGATCAAGGGGGGATTGACGATGGTGGAGGAGAGGGAGAGGCGAAGGTGGTCACCGGTGATGGAGTAGAGAGAGGAGGAATCGAGGGGTCGACGGAAGAGGAGGAGAGGGAGGGAACTCTCAAGAAACCATTCTTTCTTCTTAAAAATTCCCTGTTTTTGGGCATAGGGCACCTCTCCCCTCTTATAGGGTGGGGGAGGGGATGCCCTAATCCGCCCTATTAGGGTGTCGTTTAGGCTAACCACGCCACCCTGGGGCCGGCATCTGTTCACAAAGCAACATAGAAAGAAAAACAAATGCGGAGTCCCGAATACACGTGGGGTAGTTCAGCAAAAACAAAGAGAAAAGGAAACGAAAACGACATAGGTTCATGATAAACGAAGAAAATAACTCACGCCATGTATTTGAATTGTGGATGATTGACGTCGGCTCGGGTTGCGCAGTGAGGTTGCTTGCGGCTGGACGCTGGTTCGCTTGGATGGTTCTCCATCAGAGTGTTAGTATATTTTCTTGCGGTTGAGGATTGATTGCTTGATAATGAAGTGTGGACGCTATTGGGCTGTTAAGCTCCTTGCGTCATAGGTGTCTAGTTAAATGCTCGGGTCGTTGAGAGTTTATTTGTGACTATTTCCTCCACCTAAAACTATAATTGAATTGTGTTTCTGTATCATCAGTTACCTTATAAGTCAGTTGCCTTATAAGTCAGTTCCACAATATAGTATGCTTCATCAACCTCGACAGGTTTCACTTAAGCACCTCGCAGTGCAGGGTTGGACGAAGCCCGTAGGCAAATAGGCCAATAACGATTCGCGGGTCCTCCATGAACTGACACGGCATTCGGCACTCCTCAAAGGTCTCGATATATTTCATCACGGACTGTCGACCTTGTTGCAGCTCAAGCCACGAGAGGAATAATGTCATCTGGTACTAACGCGACATGTACTTGGTCCTCAACTTTTGCGCCATCTCGGTCCATGATGTGATGGGCTAACCTCGTCGCTCTGCAATGACTCGCTCATTCTCCTAAAAGATCATGGCCTGTCCACGAAGTCTCGTATCTACATATTTAACGCACACATCATTGTCCATGTGATACCATCGAGAATAGGAGTTCATGTTAAAATCCCAGTTGATGAACTCCTTCAGATTCTTTGACCCTTCGAAGATGGCAACATTGGGACGTACACTATTCTGGATCCTGGCTCAATGCTCCTCTCATCAGTGCTCATAGTCATCTGGGTGCCACACGGGCACCGGGTAGCCACCATGACGGGGACCGGCATGTTGTCGTGGTGGGGTTGGTTAGCAGTAGTAGTAAACCTAACATTGGGATGATTGTCGTACTCTGCATGGATATCCGATATCATGCATGGTGAGTACCGGGGATCCTCGTCGGGTTATCATATCGTTGGTCATAAGGTGGGACGTAACCATCTTAGCGAGCCAGTTAGTCGGCTTCGAACATACGGCTGTAGTCATCTCGTTGGTCCCATCAATCCCAGACTGGTGGCGACGACGACGTCAACACATTGATATTGGAAGCTTCGCCACCGTCAACCGAAGTCAACACCTCCACTACGGACATGCTGCCATCGTCACCAGACCAAGTCAACACACCTGCATCACGCACATCTCCACGCACGCGCGCCCCTTCACGCATCCTGACACGTCGCCAAAGGCAGATCAACAACTGCCCCTTGACGTGACATGAACCATGTCCCTCGTCTTTATTTTTATTAACTGTATTTTCTCTTTCCTCCAAGGCCTATATGTATAGGCCATTGTTTCAAGAAACAATTAGGCAAGTCATAATTCAAGAATTGAGTTTTGTTAGAGTCTTCTTGGAGGACTTGTCCTAGCCTACCCTATCCCCTTCTCCTTCCGGTCGCCGCCGCTGCCACCGCCTTCGTTGCCGCCGCCGGCGGCTACCGTCTCTCTCTCGCTCGCCCATCTTTCTTCCCCCTCTCTATTCCTTCCTTCTCCTTTCCCTCCTCCCTTCCTCTTCCTTCTCTTCCTTTCTCTTCTCCTAACTTCTACTTCGCCCGCTCAGGGCCGCCCAAGGTCGCCCGCCCAAGACAGCCCAAGGCCGCCCACCAAAGGCCATCCAAGGCTGCGCGCCCAGGACAGCCCAAGACCACTCACCCAAGGGCGCCCACCCAGGGCCGCCCAAGGCCGCCCGCCTAGGGTCACCCAAGGCCGCCCGCCTAGGGTTGTCAAAGGCTGCCCACCTAGGATATCCCAAGGCCACCCGCCCAAGGCCACCCGCCCAATGCCACCCGCCCAGGGCCGCCCGCCCAGGACAGCCCAAGGCCACCCGCCTAGGGTCGTCCAAAGCCGCCCGCCCATGACAACCCAAGGCCGCCCGCCCAGGGCCGCCCAAGGTCGCCCGCCAGGACAGCCCAAGGTCGCCCGCCCAGGGCCGCCCAAGGCCGCTCGCCCAGGGCCACCCAAGGCCACCTGCCCAAGGCCGCCTACACCAGCGCCCAGCGCCGGTCGCCCCAGCCAGGACCGCCCACGTCCGCCAGCCGCGCCAGCGCCCACGTGCATCAGTCCCACCGGCGCCTGCACTCATCGGCCTCACCGGCGCCTGCGCAATCCTGCCCGTGCACGTTCAGTTGCCTCTGCCCATTGTCTGTTCATGGCCTATGCTCCTTCGTCACGCCCCCGCCAAGGCCGTTCAACGCCCAAAATGTCCAGAACTCTCGACCAGTGGGCCATACAACTCCCGGAACACCGAGTCTCGTCACGATCAGCATTCCCCACAACCTCATCACACACTCCGGTGCAGAGGTACGCCTGAACTCTTTGATGTCACGTGTTTTTTGTCCAGTGCTCCACGAGAATTCATCCACCACCGTTGGATTTGTTTGTGGATTTCTTGGACTTCCCACCACTAGCGGAATAGGTCTTCTCGAGAGATTTCCCCGTAAACGTGAATCCGTAATTATTGAATCTGGTGCTTTGTTTTCATCACGGTGGTTGAAGACAATACTCCCGCCCTTGACGAGGAAGGAAATTGCACCAATAGTTTTTCACCGGATTTAAGTTTTTGAAACCGATCGTGTGGAATTCGTGGTCTGATTTATCCATCCTACCCCGAGTCTATCTTGCCTCCATCAATCCTTGTCGCCCTACCCGTCCCTTTAGTCGATTGTTCCAGTTCCTCTTGAGTCATCCTGCATCACAGACACTGACGTCTTGCGGGACGCGTGCGGGGTATCGGTCGGGGTGTCGATCTCTACACTCCTCGTCTTGCCACCTGTCATTGTCTGGGTACTCATCATCTAGGTGTTCACCGAAGGCGTGCCCATGCTCGGTCTAGTGCCGTGGGTACGGGCGTGGCAACAAGTACTGGAGGTACTATGGGTCGTGCCAACAACTTGTCCACTCATTCGGTGATGGCGATCAGGGTGCAGAGATATGCTCCTTGCTCTTCAGATGAGTTCTCTCAAGGTCGGTGCTACTGGTGCGGGCTTCCTCGGGTGCATCCAGCTCCATGGCCTTGTGCATAGGGGGCCCGGGGTGTGGGTTCGTCCAGGTGATCGTTCTTGTGTAAGCAATGATTCGGCATCACTATCTCCTCGTTGTCACTAGGAGACAAGGCACCTAGTGATCAGGAGGCAGTGTGCTGGGATCATGCACGTCCATGATGCCCACAGACGTGTCTGCGTAACCCGGGTGGTCCGGCGATACCCCTATCGACGGGTGGGCCCTATCTAGGCTCCAAAGGGGATGGTGACGCACCACCTTCGAGGATCGGAGGATGGTGCTTGGAGAGGTGCGTAGGGGTGGCTCTCTCGGTCAGCACAAGTCTGCTCGTTGCAGGGAGGTCAAACTCCCCTATTGCATCCTTCTACTCGATCGCATCTCGACAAATATGGCAAGTATCCTTTGGGGTACCTACATGGGTTTTTTGGAAAATGGATGAAATGCAGATGATATGATGCTAGGGTACAGAGACGTATTGTGGGCGACTACATCTTGTTCTGATACCAAGATGATGTTGGACGTCATTAGTGATGTGGTACAATGTGTATCAAGATGATGCTCTAGTACGAAGAGGATGTCGGACATCATTAGGAATGTCATCCGATAGATAAATTCCCTAGGGGAATTTAACAACGTGATAAAGCGACCTAGGTGGGGAGTATGTGCAGGACCCAACTCGTGGGGATTTTGCCAAGCTCTAAGCTCCTCGGGAGGCAATCGTGGACGGTGACAGTGATTTTCTAACCCTCATCAGAGCGATGACTATGACGTCAAGCAGAATAATTTTGTTGGCGCTCACATGTAACGCACTAACTTGAATCGTACCTAGTAATTAACTCGTATCGTAGTGTTCAGAGTATAAACCCGCACCTAATCTAACATGAGCACGGTGGAGTGCACTCGACAAAATACTGAAGACGGTAATTTAACCAATGAGCAGGGGAATGACGTACCTCATTGATGGGTTGCTCGTCGTTGATGTCTATGTCGATGTGGGGGCCGGCACATGCAAGTTGGGCTGAGGCGTACTGAGGATGATCACGGTGTTTCTCAATAGGTGACAGGACACGATGCTGGAGTGGAGGCGTGAAGATGGACGAGGACGAGGAGGAAGGGTGGAAGCAAGGCAGCTCAAGCATTCAACCAAGCTCGGTAGGGGCATCCTAAGGGCGGATTGGTGCGAGCAGAACAAAATCACAAGGTAGCATATCGAAGGGGGACTGGGCATGACAAAATCATGGCTGCGCAGGACAAGCTGACGGTGGAACGTGGCGTGGGACACTATCGAATGCCACGCAAGCGATGAGGTGAAGAGCGCGCCCAACGGGTCGCGCACTAGATGTCCCAATGGCATGATCATGTACGGGCTCAACGTTGGGCATTAACGGCTAGGCAAGGCAACACAGCCATGACCAGTGCAAAAGCCCACAAAAAGGGGTGGGGATGAGACAGCTCATGCCATCGGCCGACCGTACGATTACTTCATGCGGGTGTAGTCCTATGCATATGGACTCGTGGCCGCATAGGGGCGGCATTGAGATTCATGTGCTGAGGTGTTCTACAGATCATCCACACCGGGCAGGGATTCCTGGGTACAAGGAGAATGGCTGGTTGCATCCACATCATGATCGATGCTTGACAGAATGCCTACCCAGAAGCACATCGCGCGTGTGGCGCAACAACCCTCCCAAACGGTGCATTACATGGACCATGATGCGATGACTACCACAATGGATTGGCCTTGGAAGAGAGTGACAGCGATTTCGGGCATGGATGTGATATAACATGATGGACGCCAAGATCGAACGGCTTGTGTTACACCACAGGGAGGGTGGGAGCAGTCGTGTCATGTAGAGGAGATGAATAATGCTGAGGTAATGCAAATGATGATGCAACGATGAAATCATTGAGAAGTAAAAATCCACCATTGATGGACACCAATGACCACTAGGCTGCTGTACGTATGACCTGGGAATGCTACTAGACCCCCGATGATGCAGACGTCGGGTTGAAGGCTGATGGTGCAAGCTTGGCTACAAGGGCTACTGGGGCTATTGGAGCTTGGCTATTGAAGGCTGACGGTTCTAACCAAGGACATACCGATCAAAATCCTAATCCTCGTAACGTGAACCCTAGCTATCACTAATCTAACCTCGGCGGTGGAGAAAATGTTCGTAGCATAGAAAGAAATAATATAATGCCGAGAGGTAGTTATGTGTGTACTAGTGGTAGTAGGCAGGGCGATGTCTGATTTGATAGAATGGATGATGAGCCGCATGTAGGATCGATGACTGTGCAGGTAGATGCAACGGTGTGACTAGGCGAGCCAATGCGAGTGAATGTGGTGGCAGACGTGACAACAAACGTAGCAATGAGTGTGGCAAGGGCACAATGGTAGCACATTGAGGTAGCGAGGTGGTGCAACACGGTGGCAAGGCGAGATGACAATGAACGAGGTGGGTGCAGGAAACATGCACAATAGTTAAAGGTGCGACGATGGCGAGCATGGTGGTGATGAGGTCGGCTGCAGCTGGTGTGGCTAGCATAGAGCCACATGTCCGAGCAAGCTGCGGCCATGTTAACGTCCAATGGGTGCGGCGGCGATTGGCACCTTCGGCGATCGCTAGGGCTATTGCGCACGCGTCAATTTTTAGTGACCGTTATGGTCTACGCGTCGGTCTGCTACGGGTGCGGCCAGCAACGATGGCCAGTAGGGCAGCTATGGCCGTGACACGCTGTGGAACCTGCTAGGGCTGCAGTGACTGTGGGCTGTTGCAGCAACCTTGGGTTGTTGCCGCGACTATGGGCTGTTGCGACAACAATAAGCATGGCGACCATGGGCGGCCTAGGGTAGACGCAGTGGCGGGGGACAACCAAGGGTGGCACGGGGCAGCCAAGGTGGGCGCGGGAAGGCGTGGAGAATCCACGTGCGACGCAATGGCAGTGCCGATGATGGCAAGGCTGGCAATGGCGGTGCTGGCAGTTTTTTGGAAAAACTAGGGTTTCTATCACTCATATTTGCGGTGGCGTTGTAATTTTGACAAAAACTGAAAAACACTAAAAAACAAGAAAATCCTTCGAAATCTTATTTTCCCACTCTTTTTCCTTCTCTCCTCTTTCCTATGAGTGTCTTCTCCTCTTATAGGGGTAAATATGGGCCTTGCCCCTTAGAATTAAAGGGGAGAAGGCCCGCTTAAAGTGTCCTAGCCTAATAGGAGAGATAGACCCACTAAGATGCCCACACATGGGCTCACGCTTGCACAAATGTGTAGGTCCGTACCAAACACATGGGAACAAACAAAAACAAATACATATGCGGCCGACATACAAGACCTACAAAATAAGGAAAGATAACATCAAACCTTTGTGGCTTGTTGACTAGGCCGGGTACTATGAAGGTTGGATTTTGTGCGTGAGCCCTTGCTTGATGCGTTGGTTCGATGGGGTCTTCAAAGATGGATGGTCTCCCATCATCCTCCCAGCATGGGAAAAGCTCGACAGTGTCGAGCTTGAGACCAACTGCATTAGCTCAAGGGGGTAGCCCACGCCAGACGGGCTGTCGGAGCTCATCTTCTGTATCCACGAGTGCTTCGTGGATGGGGTGTTGACCCTTTCATCAAATAAGAAACAGTCGTTTCATGACGCCTTTCCCTGCAATATTGTTAATCTCTCCCAAAACCTCATCTATGCTCTCATGCCTAAGTGGGGTGCAAACTGGGGAGGTGGACTGGCAAACTCACTCACAATTGAATGTAGACTACTGGGGCCAAAAGGGGATGGCTTTTTGGTGGAGAAAAGAGGAGGCATGGAATGGTATGACTCAAGGCCTGAGACGTTGATGATGGGGCATACCCCCAATTGGGTAAAATACTCGCAACACATGCAATCTTCCCAACCATCTAGACTATCGAGAAAGGCCCAGCACTACGAGCGTCGAGCATTGTAGCAACCCCTAGAGAGTATCTCTCAGGCCCCAACCTATCCATAACCAAGTCGCCCTCACAGTAACTAACTGGGTATCGATGTAAATCGACTATGAGTTCATACTTCTCATGTCGGAATGCCATGCATGCATGAATACTATGATGTATCTCTCTCACATGATGCGAGAATGCAACTTCATAATCTGAGAGCATAAAATGCATGACTAATGGTGTGGGGTAGGGAGTCTCGCATGGTATCTTGTTGAAAACAATCTCACATGGGACGTGTCTAGCAGGGTGGTTCACTTTCAACTTGGAAGCGAATATAGTCTTTGTGATGATAAGATCCATAGTATTGAAGTTACCCCACAATGGAACGTAGTAAGTTCCCAAAGATATGATCTATAGCATTGTGTAAAGGCGCAGGGCTTGGGGGTATCGTCGCTAGGTGATGCAATGGTGTGGTTAGTGAGGCTAGTGCGAGGATGGTCTCGGGGTCCGATGTGGGGCTGTGGGAGTGGCAGGGTGCAGAGCCATTGATAGTGTCGACAATGGAGTAGGTTGTTGGGCTGACTTTGGAATTGTCGGAGTAGGGGCCCACTGTGAAGGAGTAGGGCTCGTAGTCCTTGTCGCATATGAGCATGATGGTTCAGGAGAAGCCCACAAGGGGGCAGTCTCGGGAGCCCTCAAAGGCGTAGTAGGAGCTTCGGGAGCCTCTGTAGGAATGGGGCTCAAGGACGTCACCAATGAACATGAAGGTAGCATAAGATAGGCGCCCGTGTAGGAGCGGTCTGAGGGACCCACAAAGGGGTAATAAGGACTCGAGGAGGCTCCGCAAGAGCGAGAAGCAAGGATCTCTTCATAGTAGCACATGATGATATGGTGGGGAAAGCTATATGGGCACGGTATCAATGGCTCATGGAGGGGTAGTAGGGACTCAGAGAGCTTCCACAAGAATGGGCCTCAGGGATCTCATCGCAAAAGCACACGACTGTGTAGTTTGGTAAGCCCGTGTAGGGCTGGTGGGGGTAGCAGATTTGGATGCCAATGTAGTAAAAGAGTGACGATGGCAGGATCATGTTTGGTAGATTGAATCATCCTGTCTAACACTCGTCCGAATCCTAGCGCAAGTCATCCCTTCTTCGTTTGCACATATCCTCTGTGTTAGCAGCCCTAGGAGGGCGAGTCAAGGTCCAAGGTCTCGTGCAATTTGAATACCAGATTGTATGATGTTCTGTAGGTGCACGATGGGTGATAGGCACGGGTGGTGCTTGTGGGCATATTGCCCACTCTAGATGGCACATATGGTGCGTAAGGAGTGGGTGTTATCGGAGGTGAAGCGGGAGGGGCCGTTGTAGCATAATGCCCGGTCGACGGTTCAGCTAATAAGCATGTTGTGCTAGAGGTACATGAGGTGCCGGTGGGATATCGTATGCAACATAAGGATCTTGAAGTGCATGGGCTGACCCTGATGTGTACGGGGGATGCTGTATTGGAGGTGCAAGAGGCATCCTAGAAGGATATGGTGTAGGAGGAGCCCGATGGCCATACGACGGTGTGTGGGTCTAAGCTTGGCCATGCGGGGTCTATGATGTCTGGGGGGGCGGGGGGGGAATAGTGTCTGGCATGTGCCAGTGGAGAGGTCTGCACATAGGGTGCAGGGAACTCAGGCGGGATGAGGGTGCTAGTGGTGCCCCATAAGGTTTTGCTGCGTGTGGATCATAGTCATGGGAATGTGCCGGGTGTGACAGCACATGGGTGTATATGTAGCATGAGGGTCATGATCATGGGAAGGTGCCGGGGGTGGATGTGATTGTGCCAGTGCCAGGGAGTAAGGGGGCACGTGGCATGCGTAAGGCTGGTAAGCCAGAAAATAAGAATAATACAAAGTGAACTTGCGTAGGCTGATCTACTTGGGAAGGTCGGTAGTGTTTAGGGGCTTGTGGGTAAATGACCGTCCCACAAGTCGACTTTGTTCCATAAAAGGTAGAGGCAACCGGTTCGAGGGACTCATACCACCGGAGATGATGCTAGTGAGGCCATCTATGTCTTTGATGTGTGATAGAATCACAAAAGAGAGATTCTCTATCATCTGGATAGGTGTATGGGTAATCATCATTTGAGTAATTGCCTGAAAGATGGGTGTAAAATTGATATTTCAATGGAATATTGTACGTGACGGGGTCATTCTCCCATCCATCATCCACCATGTAGTATCTTTGGACGGTGCTACACGTTCGGCCCATTGTCCTAGCCAAATACTATGTATAGGGATGCGGGCTACTACGGGGCAGCTGCGGGCGGCGTGGGATAGCCGAGGGCAGCGAGTGGCGGCTTTGGTCCGTGCAAGGCAGCGTGGATGATCCAGGTGCGACAATGACGGCGGCATCACCGATGGCAGTGCCGGCAGTTTTTGGCAAAACTAGGGTTTCTATCACTCATATTTGCGGTGGCATTTTTGTAATTTTGAAAAAAATAATAAAATACTAAAAAACAAGAAAATCCTTCAAAATCACATCTTCTCAATCTTTTTTCTCCTCTCCTCTTTCCTATGGGCATCCCCTCCTCTTAAAGGGGTAAATATGGGCCTTCCCCCTTAGAAATAAAGGAGAGAAGACCCGCTTAAAGATTCCAAAGGCCCCCAAATAGGAGAGAGTGACCCACTTACAGGCCCAAACATGGGCTCATACACGCGCAAACGTGTAGGTCTATACCACACACGAGTGGACAAACAAAAACAAACACAAATGTGGCTGACATACAAAGCCTACTAAACAAGGAAAGTATAAGGAAAGATAACGTCAAACCTTTGTGGCCCATTGACTAGGATGGGTACTCTGAAGGCTGGGTTTCACGCGTGAGCCCTCCCTTGACGAAGTGGTTTGACGAGGTCTTCAAAGCTGGATGGTTCCCTATCAAGATTTATGGCCGTCCACAGAAGACAAAAATATCGTGGCATGAACACCAACGATCTGGCAGCGTCCCTCATCTCTCCTTGTCTTCTCCTTTCTTCCTCTTCCTCTTCTTCTCCTTCCCTTCTCCTTTCTCTTCCTTTCGTGTGACCAAGAACTGACCAACCAAAACTAACTACAAATATCTGGTCTAACTGACCTAGGGTGCCCATCTCTTCTGATATAGGGGGTCAAGATGGGCCCCTTAAGGGGGGTCTAATATGAAGTCCATAGACATAAGGATCCCCTTTAAAACCAAATAAAACACTGAAAAACAAAGAAAAGATGATGAACGACAAGGAGACGCAAAAGGATACAAAACATGCCGATATGAACATGACACAACGAAAACGAACACAGTAAAAAAATGAACATAAGAAGCATGTGCCGACAAAAATCAAAACGGTCGGATACGCAAACGTGCTTTCCCTGGGGGTATTTGAGCCCAGATGTTTCATCTTCGCCTTGGCGTGCCAGTCGGGCTAGACGCAAACTGGGGGGACGATCGATGACGATGATGGCGGCTCCAAAGACGTCTCCAATGGAGTGGGATGGCACGCTCCATCAATTTTCCTTTATGTATTGAGTCAACTTTGTATATAAGTATTCTCCACCTTGATCTGATCAAAGTGTTTTAGTACTCTTTTGAAGTTGTTTCTCTACTTCATTCTTTAAACTTCTCCCAAGCTTCGGATTTATACTTCATTTAATATAAAGAAATCTTCGGTGAAAGAAATAAAATAAGAAAAAACACCTCTAGCTTGGACAGGCATAGGACCAGATAAATCAGAATGTATTAGTTCCAAAATGTTTTGGGCACGCTCTCCATTCCCCAAGAATGGTGATTTGGGTAATTTACTCATAATGCAAGATTCTCAGGTTGCGTATGATTCAAAACCAAACAAACCCAAGTATGCATCCTAATGAAATTTAGGTAATCTTTTATTTCCAACATGCCCAAGCCGGCAATGCCATAAGTAGGCGGTGTTCACTGATTATATACTCTTCTTGGGTGTAACATCTACTAGGAGATTATAGCAAAAAAATATCCATCAAGTACAACCAATTGACCAATAGTGCTGATGCAGCTAATTTATTATGAAAATAAATGGAATAACATTTGTTCATATTGCTCATAGTGTACCCGAGTGTATCCAAACATAAAACAGAAACAATGTTTTATTATTATTTTAGGAACATAATAACAGTCTTTTAAAGACAGGAAATCTCCTGATGGAAGCTTCAAGTTCACTGTCCCCATAGTGATAATAGCAACCCTTGTTCCATTTCCCACTCTCAGCTCCATCTTGTCTTTTGGTGGTGCACATGACCATGCATCATCACTAGACGTGGCACCACTACTGTAGGAGACATCCCATGTCATGACTCACCACCAACTTCAACTCCGGACTTGTCATTCGAGCACCATTTAAATTAGATTTTTTTTTACAGTTACTTACAATTTTTTATTATCTCCAAGACCTATAAATAGGCCAATTCTGTACTAAAATCTTTGGTGATTTTTATTTGCAATTGATTTTTGTTTTAAATAACGTTGCCCTAGTCTCTTCTCTCCACCGTCGCCACTGCTTGCTGCCGCTGCCTCCGTTGAGAGGAGATCTTTGTGCTCGTAGCCGCCCGCCCGTGTGCCCACCATGCCCTGCACTTGATCGCATGGCCACTGCACGCAGCGCCGCCTGCATGACCACCACATGTAGAGCCCACTTTGCAGCCATAAGGCCATTCGATATATTGGATTTAGAGCTTTGGTTTTCACCTTAGTGGTTGTCCTCTTGTCCTCGAGCGAGGAAAGGGACTGCTCCACCAACATTTTCTCTGAGTTTAAATGTTTGAAGCCAATCATGTTGATTTGTGGCCTGTTTTACCCTTCCTTAGTTGAGTTAGATATCCTATTGTGTCAGTCCTAGCATCCTGCAGGACCTTTCCTCAGTTTTCTTCTACTTCTCAGCACCTGCAAGTCATTGCATATACAAGAGGCAAATCTAGTATCCAATACCTACGATGATGAATCTCTACAAGACAAGTAAGTATCTATCATATAGATACCTGAAGCATCAACATGCTTCTTTTGAGCTATCTCATTGTGGTATTGGTTGAAGTTCCTGTTCCGATGGCCTTTTGTTCCACAATGGAAGCATGTGCCTTTCTGGTTGTTGTCCTTCTTTGCCAGTAGTGCTTTCACTTCCTTCTTCCCTTTGTCTCACCTTGAAGCAGACATCGCCTTTCTCTTCTTGTTGGTCCTACCAACAACGACAACTTGGTACTTGTCCTTCTGAAGGTTGCCCTTGGTAGTGGTAAGCATGTTCAGCAGCTCCGGTAGAGTTGTCTGAATTTTGTCCATGTTAAAGTTAACAATGAATTAAGAGAATGAATCAGGTAAGGATTGAAGAATGAGGTCCATGCTCATCTCAACGGGGAGCTCAACTCCCAGCACTGCTAAGCTTTCTACCCACTCAATCATCTTTAGTACATGACGTTGTAAAAAAGACGATTCTATCATGCAATCCCTAAATAGGCTCTTTGATATCTCATATACATGAGTCTATCAAGTGAAGTACATTGGCCTTTGTTCATTGCACATAGAAGCTAGCATGTAGCATCGGATCGTAGTAGAATCATCTTTCCACTTTTGATATTCCATAATCTCCCCTTCAGCTCCATCCAACGCAAGCTCTCCTGGGCCATCACTCTTAAGGACGTAGGCTATGTGCTCAGAATTAAGGAGGACCTTTAAGTTCCTAAGCCAATTAGTAAAGTTTGGTCTAGTCAATCGGTTGGCATACATTATGCCACGAATCGGGTTGCTCAATGTCATCTTTGCCTACAAGATATATCTAATGAATTACTAGTTCAAGCAAACTCTATGCTTATCGAAAATATAGCTCCCACTAAAATTTGTCATTCCATACAACCCTCAAGTGTAGAAAAGCGAATAAATTGACTATCTCCTAGTGGGGATCAGAATTTCAATATGTGTAATACGACCTAGAGTATACCCCCACCAATCATATTACACACTATTGAACATCCATCTCATGGGACTTGCAACTCTTTGGAATATCCAATCATATTTTGGCCCCCGACGCTCATGCCCCCACCAACCACTAAGTTTGGTCTAAGCAATACAATCATTATTTGTCGAAAATAGATGTGTGTGCAATCTTGGAGTATATCCCCACCAAACTACACCGTTCCTCTATCTTGAGCTTGTGTCACATAGTAGCTCTTAGTTCCTCCTCCCGAAGAAGTAGGTCTAGAGTTGACTCCACCAATCTAACTTAGTAGGGACTTGGATCCTAAGACTATAACGATTGAGGACTACACTTAAGTTTGTCACTTTCGGGTTATGGCTCAGATTTTAAGGAGAGGTAGTTTACATGGTCCCCTCGATGACATGCACACATGTAAATCTCATATTAACGTATGCCCTAAATCATGTGTTGTGTATGAATTTGTATGTGTGAGTATAAGTTGACTATCTCATATAGTTAACTCTACAATCCAATCTCATTGGTACACTATCTTCAGGGAACCTACATTTAGTCAACCTATGTTTTGATTTTCCACATCATATTAACAATGCTACATATTTATATCACAAATAAAATCGCATAACAAATGCAATATAACACAATTATTTAAATACTTCCAAAATTATAGTAAAGAAACCTGACTTTCATGCTTTCGAATTCAAGAAACAATTATTTAAACACTTAAAAAGCTTTATGGAATTTTATTGAAGGTCATAATAATTTAAATCTTAAATTATTCCATTTAATAAATCTAAAATTATATTTTTCATAATTTTATCAACCCCAGATAATTTTTATTTAGATTTATTTGATCTAACTAAATTAAGAATTATTTTTCTTGAATTTTTCTAAAAATTTTCAATAAATAATTTAAATGTAAATAATTTATGTTTAAATTACTTAAATTATACATTACATAGAAAGTATTTAAAAGGTAAATATATACATATATTATTAAGAAAAGTTAGATGGTGTAGTTGTAGGGCCACCCTATGTCTACCCATCGAAGTGAGGAGCCGGGTTCGAATCCAGGCTCCCGCATTTTGGTAAAAAAATATTATTTTTGGAGAATTGAACCTGACCCAATCTGATCGGACCTAATTGGATTGAATCCGATCCCTTGAGCAGATTGTATCACAGTCGCCACTCGATCTGGATCCAATCTGCCTGCCTGACCTAGTCGATCCATTGGACCTGGGACCGACACGATCAACCCAAATCAGACCCCATCGACCTGATGGGCTTGGGTCCGACGTGGTTTCAATCAATTGACCCGATCCAAGGCCTGGTGGCTGCCTGCAAGCGCCCCACGCGAACGACCACAAGGCACCGCTGGTCGTTAATAATGGTTGCCGCAGTCGCACATGATGGTCGATAGCAGCTGGGCACACCGGCTCACGAGCGGCCAAGGCGCCCCTTGGGAAGACATCAAAAATCAAGATCATTAATGCTGTTTTGTATGGCTTTTCATCCTATTTGAACCAAAGCACTCTGAACCTGGTCCTAATACTATTGTTGGGTTTTGTGCTTTGGTTCATCCATCAAAAATATGATTCCATGGATGTGGATGCATGCTTTTATTTTTGTTTGAGATCAGAAAAAACACAGTGCCGTGTACGACCAACCCTTAGGGTTGTGCCCATAGACCGATCCAGCCGCGCCTTGGATGACATCTATGGAGATTTGATTTATTAAATGTAGTGTTCAATAGCGAAAGCATGTTGATCGATTCATAATTTATATTTAAAATCAAACTGTGAATATACCTTTTGGGGAACTGGTTCCATCCTTGACATTGTCACTCCGATATCGTTCTAGAGTCGTTCACGCGTCTGTCCTCTAAAGTATCCACACGACCACTTGGCGCTTGGATCTCTACGTCTTCTTCTTCTTCAAGTCTTCTTGAAAATCTAGAAGATCTTCTCACCATGAAGACACTCTCCTTGGATGTGTGAGGAAGAGAATGGAGAAAAGGAGGACTCTCAAATCTACCTGGCCAGCGTGCTTGAAATGAAAGCCCCTTCCCTGTTCATATTTTACTTAAGTTTTTTTCTCAAAAAAGACAAAAGTAAAATACGGATCAATTTTGTGTGTGTGACCCTCTAGGCCCATGTATCACAATAGTTAATAACTTTAGTGGCAAAATAATATTTATTGACTAATCTTATTAATTAACTATATCAACATACATATTAACTAAATAAGGATCAATTTAACCCAATCGATAGGTTAAGTTTCTTGCCATGGGGTGCCAAGCTAGACCTCTTGCTCTAGAAGATACAAAATATTGTTGAACCTTCTCATGGAACCTTTACCATCATTATTTCCATATGTATAATCCATCATCCGCACGAGACTACCGAACAACTTAGGGTATGGTTTTCGTAAAACCCTAACCATCATTTGATCAGTACTGATGCATAATGAGTATCATTAGAGAACACTTTCAACAATATATTCACTACTCTGGGCAGGGATTTTTCTGCATCATCTTTGTTGAGTCAATCTCCTCTTATACTAAGGGTCAATGATCCCGTCTTAACCACTCAATCATCTCCGTAAGCTTCTTACTACTTTTTAGCTATGACTTGTTTGAATCCCATGATTAGAGGCTCATAAGTCATAATCAAAATCTAGTCTTCCATTCATGAAATTTCCTTGGTATCTCAGGTCATTGGGTCACTTATACAACCATGACATGAATCAATATGATTGACATTTAGGTATAATACTATTCAGGGATTCATACGGACCAATGCAATGAACTATTTCTCCAATGAGCACCCACTATCTGTCCTTAGTATTGCCACACTAATAGCCATAGGAATAGCTATAATTATCATATAAGTAGGATCAGCTAGTACTATTCTATCCGGATAATTTGATGTCCGTCTCGGCTATCCATCGAACAGGAATATTTAGAATACATGTTTAAAGACTAGTGATTATTATATTATGATCTCATCATAATAAGCATCACACTATAAGTCATTGCACATGTTCTTGGACTCCATTATAAGCATCACACTAGAATAATAATGAAAATAAAATTTATTCAATGAACTTAAATATGGTGGTGTCATTGGCTTGACAGCCACACAATATCCATCACTCCTCTACAACTGCAATGCCCATCTCAAACTTCTTCGCCAACACCTTGATTGTGCCAAAACCCTAATGAAAACTCAAGTTGACAATCATGATCGTCCTGTGGAATTTGGTGTGGGTGACCATGTCTACCTCAAGCTACGGCCTTGCCACATGCAGTCCCTAGCACTTCGCCCTTTTGAGAAGCTCGTCCTTTATTATTTTGGTCTGTACGCAATTACATAGCGAATGGGCACAACTGCCTACAAGCAACTCTTCCACCGGACTAGGGTTGGGAAAAAAAATTTCGTTCCTTCACAAATATGCGAACGAACACGAACACAAATGCGAACATAAAAAAGGTCACGAACATGTTAGCTTCCCAATGTATCCCGTCAGGTTCCCCTCCCCCCCCTACCACCCTCGGCGGCTCCCTCTCTGACATATGACAACCTCTCTCTATAGATCCCTTTACGGCAGCTCCCTTCTCTCTATCATTGCCAACTCATCCATCTCCTTTCTCCCCTTCTCCCTCCCATGTCAAAGCCCCACCTGTCCCTTCTTTCTCTCCCTCCAGCTCCCTTCTCCCCCTTCTCTCCACCATCCCCAACTCCTCCCTCTCCATTCTCCCCTTCTCCCATCCCTGTCCGACCCCCTACCCCTTCTCCCTCTCCCTCCAAACCCCTTCTCCCTTATAAACTCCAATTTTACGTCTTTTAATTATGTCGTTGTTATGATTTGAGTGTCAAGCAATAAATTTATAAACCTCACTTAGTATAGTAAGTAAGTAGGGGTCGATCCTCAGGGAGCCTAGGTAATGAGATTAGGTGATTTCAATTTAGATGAGAGAGGAATGACTAAGATTATAAGAATGTGATTTTAGACGAGAGATGAAGAATTTTGGAAGTTTAGAAGTTGAAAGGGATATGAGATGGATTTTAATATATAATTAGATATATTAGATGATGTTTATTGGCGTTTTGAAAAGGGTTTGGTGATAGGACTAAGATATGAAAAAGAGATTAATACTAGTGATGAAATAGTGGGAAATAGGTTTGAAGAAGATAATTAGGGAAATTAAGGGGATTGTAGAGAGAAGGGAAGTGTAGTTAGATAATACTTAAGCCAGAGTTAAGTTGGAATCAAAATCAGCAGAGATTTGATCGATAAGATTCAGAAAGAAGAAGTGGGGTGACTAAATCAAAGATCAAAGTGGCATAGATTAAGAAGATAAACAACTTACTAAACTGAAGTGCAAAATGGTACCGACATTATCCATGGAATAGAATACAGAGAAGACCCAAATCCAAACCTCCACACAAATCCCACTAAATGCCAGTCCTAGGCTGGGCGATGCTCAGTTTGCCACGATCGTGATCCTCCAACAGTTCCCTCTTCCACAACACTCTCCAAGCATCCAGCAATGTAGAGAATGGGCCTTGAGAATTTCATCACCTCCTGGTCGCCTACTGCTGAGAAGAAAAAATGACAAAAGACCTCGAGAGAGAGAGACAAATAGGAACTTAAGGGGGCTGTTTAGGGTTAGAGTCCACTGGAGATTACATGCTCTAATGATCCACCAGAGATGAATACGTGTTGCGCCCTGATTGGGCGCGACCGTATATCAAATCTCTTAACCCAATTTTGGCTAATGTGGGGACCGTCCGATCGCGATCACCGCGATTGGATGGTCCATAGTCCCTTACTTCGATTTCGTGAATGTTTAACTAATGCAAAAAACACAAATACCCAGAAATTAATTTATATCATCGAGATACCCCTCAGTAAAATTGTCATGTCTCCCTCATTTTAGATCATTTCAACCTCAAATTTTCCATTGGATCAAGAATTTCATCCTCTACCTTTCTAAACCCTCAAATTCAAAATACCATGCACATAATTAGGGTTTATCTCATAATGAGCTTGACCCCACATATGGGGTAGGTTCAGTTCTTAGGTTAATTTCCTAATGAGAGGGAATTGAACAGTTGACTTCTTAAATGTTTGGATCATCCTAGAATAATTGGATGATCATTTAAATGTTTAATGACCTGATTGGTTATGCTCCGGAGTCAACAGCATGTCTGGTGTTTTCTCGGCGTCGCCGTTGCATTCATACCACGGCGAGTTACCTATCCCTTTCATCCAAATTCTCATTGAAACTATGAGGATGAACCATTTGCCTTCAGAGAAGTTAAATGGGGTTAGTTTATCCCAATCAACACACAAATACATATGAAATGATACATCTAGGGATTAAGGCACTTAATTCACATAAATGTGGTATTTAATGATAAGACAGACATAAATGTATGCTTTCATGATAATTTATCATCTAAAATAGGCATGTTGGTGCATGTATGCAACGAAAAATTCATGCTTATCACTCCCCCTCCATCCAACATTTCCAACTCATCACTCTCATTTTCTCATTCTCTCTTTCCTCTGTCCGGCAAGCCCCTATCGACAGCTCTTGGTCTACATTCATACCCTTCGGCGAGGCATCCCCCTCCGACTAACTACATTAAGGTACTTGATTGCGGACATGGTTTGCTTCTAATTTAGTGTATGATTTATGTATTTCTTTGTGTTGTTATTTGTTTGTTGTTCTGATTCTAGTGCATATATCTAATGATACAATGTTTTATTGATTGATAGACTGTAACGAATAGCCATATGCAGCAACATCTACATGTTTGATCCTTCGGTTATGTGCGTGTAACGAGTGGTCATATCTAAAATTTCTTATATATATGTCTATATATATATATATATATCAGTGTATGTGTCTATGACCAGTCGCATAATGATAATGAGAAGTGATGCAATACATGAACCGACAAGTTATTCTTTATTCTTAAAGGAGACATTTCGGAAAAACCTATCCTCTATGAACGTTGACGAAGCTCAGATGGGCAGCAATTCAAATCAGATGGATGAAAATTTTGAAATGGCACAAGACCGTAGCCGCATATGTGAATCATGCACAACTACGCCGGTAACCTCGCAAAGAAAGAATCGTGGGAGGCTATGCAATATTTGAAGAGTTTGACCCAAACCAGTATGAATGTATTGTGTGCAAGGAGAATAATTATTAAGAGAAACAAATACGGGACGACAACTATGTTTTGGAGGCATTTGTAGAAGAGCCATAAGTAGTTGCATGATCAGCTGAAAGGTAAACAAGTCCCAAGGTCAGTGGAGGAGCCGAGCTCCGGAGGTTAATGATCTATTGTTGGAATGTTGGGTTCGCCAATAGGGCAGAATACCTTCTTAATGGGTATCATATTTGAGAGAACAAAGGAGATGCTCACCAGATTTATATGTCTCACTGACCAAGCATGGTCCATCGTTGACGACAAAAGTTTCAGAGAGGTATTGCTTTATTGTGCACAACATAAGATTAGAATACCATGCTCGAAGACCATTAGTAAATACGCGAAGGCATTCTTTGGGCGAGAGAAGCTAAAGGTGGTACACTCACTATCAAATGTTAGAAGTGTTTGCCAAACATGAGATGCATGGACAAGTGAAAATCATTGTGCATTGGGTCACATACGAATGGAGACTTGAAGAACGTATCTTAGCGGTAAAGAAACTTGACAGTCCACATAGCGGGAGTTACCTCGCACAGCTTCTCCTAGAGGTGTTGGTCGACTTTGGTATGGGGAAGAAATTAATTGCTATTATGACGGACAACGCAAGTAACAATAGATCGATGATTACATCGTTGACTAGTGCAGTACAAAAAGTGAACCCCAACTTTGATCAAAACTGGCACATGCCTTGTATTGTGCATGTCATAAACCTTGTAGTGCAGGATGGGTTGAAGGCACTGGGAATTCCACCTCCACTTACAACCATCAAGGTAGCGGTGCTATTAAAAGGGGAGTCCGAAGAAGCACAAAGGCGATGGGTTAGGTGATCTGCCTCGTTGAAAGACTTGGTTACACGAGTGCGTCAAATTGTTGCAGCCATACGTTCTACGAATGATAGATGAAGGAGCTATGTACAATGGTATACACAATTAAAGATGCCTAATAGTAGGAAATTGGTGTTGGATGTGAAGATTAGATGGAACTCCATGCATGAAATGTTGCAAGTCGCATATCAAAAGAGAAAAGTGTTGTGCAGGATGGCAATTTTTGAGCTAGAGAGCACAGCGGAGAAAAACTTTGTAATAGATGACCATAAGTGGCAAATGGTGTCACACTTTTCTTGAACTTTAAAGCGTCAGGTATTGTTTGTAGCTCTAACCATGTGACAGCGGCAATAGTTTTATCATTGCTCCAAGTCCTTAGTGAACACCTTCGCGTACATATTGATGCCACATACTAAGGATGCCTTTTCCCAAATGGACTTATCCTCACAGTGGAACAACGTGCCTCCACTCAAATCACGTCTAGAGTCAGGAGAGCAAAATTGTCCAAGTACGAGACTCACATTAGAGGAAATACTGCCTTCTTGGTTTCATCATTTGTAGACCCACATATTAAGTTAGACTCCATTGCTCTAGAAGATCGTGACATCTTGGTGGTATACATGCAAATACTTCTGAATGACGGTAGTGAGGGGGAAGTCCCAAATTTGAGGGATGACGAAAACATTGGAGACGATGGAATGAGAGCTACATACTATCCATCAAGATGAGGCTTGCACAGGTGTTCCCAAGACAAGAATATGTCACTCGATCCATGGATGACGAGTTACAGAGTTACCTTCAAATGTCTCATGTGTCGACTGATGCTCTCCTATGGTGGCAAGGTGATGGTTGCAAGAGATTCCCTAAGCTCTTCATTTTGGCACGATATTTTCTTCTTGTTTGCGTGTCCAATGCACTAGTTGAATGCTTCTTCTCCATTGGACGTGGAATTTGCACATATAAACGTACACGACTTTGGGCAGAGAACTTGTCAGTACAGATGACTCTAAAATGTTGGTTGAGACAAAAACATCCAGAAAGCAACATAGAAGAGTCATAACCTGAGATTTAAGAGGTTGTATTAGTGGAAGAGGATTATGACAAAGAAAATGTAGATGAGGGATGGTAGCCTGAGGATTCCAGGTATATGTCAATTTTATCATGCATTTTTTATTTCTTCATAGTACAAAAAATGAACACATTGATCGTTTTGAAAAAAATTCTTACCAGGTACTACAAGGGGTTGGTTGTAGAATAAATATCATCAAAAGTCGCTTTGAAAAAATTTGGTATACACGACATTTGGATGTCAATGGTTTTAAAAATAATTCTTTCTCAACATTTTTTAACTGCCTTAGAATATCAGTTTTCTCAAACATTGTATGTGAATTATGGAAAAACAGGTAACACGGATTATGATGCACCCAGTTTCCAAGGCTCGCTCAATCTTTACGGCCATGCTGAGATGATGGAGGAAGTAGGAGCCCAACAAAGGAGCATACCAGGGCGAGTGTAAAACTTCTCCAACGGAGACTAGCAAAGCAACCCCAAGACCAGACTCTTGTCGTCATCAGCTCAGACTCCAAATCAGACGGTGAAGACAACATCAAAGACACATACGATCCCAATAGAGGCGACACAGAGCCATTCTCTCCAGTCAAAGACTTACTTATTGGGGTAAGTACCAAATTCATCATAACAAATATCCTTTCTCTCATGACACCCGATTTCAGGTTTCAGCCCCACAACACTACAATAAATGGAAGAGAAGTAGTGAACACCCAATGGAGTGACAACATATTTTGAGAGCATCACAACTT
This sequence comes from Wolffia australiana, assembly GCF_029677425.1. NCBI lineage: Eukaryota > Viridiplantae > Streptophyta > Magnoliopsida > Alismatales > Araceae > Wolffia > Wolffia australiana. The sequence continues at coordinate 6,335,279 of NC_135841.1, read as the reverse complement.
CACTCCAGCAATGATTACTTCTATCAAATGTAATGCAAGTCATGTTGCCTCTCTGTAACTTGTCGAATTAACCCGTAGGGCCGGAAACGTATGGCTCATTGAGTAATCCACTCCTTTGATGTTTTTGAAACTCACTTGCCAGAACAGTCTATTTAGTTTTGAAATTTTTATGAGCTTTGAAATTTAGCCAAGGAACGCGCGTTCCATAGTTTTAACTCTAACGATCATTTTACCAATAGAATCATTAAGTATATATTAATCCTTGTGGTTTCACATCTACTAATTATTTCTGTAAAATAAACATCCAGTGACCAATTCCAGGCTTAAAAAATAACAACTTTAAGCTTAAAAAATAAAAAAATACATGATGTTGAAAATGAAAAAACCTACACGAGCTTAAAAAATTTCAAACCTATTGATTACTTTTGTGCAATAGAATACTGACATTATAAATATTCTTGAAATGAAATGTCCTATTCCTGTTATGAAAATTAAAATAACAATTTTATTTCAATTTTTTTGTCTCCTTAACTTTGATATTTGATACTAATAGGCAAGAGTATTCATGTAAAGCAATTTTATATGCATGGTTAAATAGCTCGTTATTTTTATTCATTGAAATTAAAGGTTCCAGATTCACGTCTTGCTCGTGTTCATTCACGAACCAAACACGAACATGAACACAATTTTTGTACGTTTCGTTCGTCGTCAAACAGTGTTCGTTTGATGATGAAACACAAACTTCCCAGCCCTACACCAGACACCTGCACTCACCCAGTCTTCCATGTGTGGCAAATCAAGTGTGCCGCTGCCGTCACTATTTCTTCCCAACCGCTCCCTGGCCACCTCATCACCAACCGAGTTTGGCAATTAGAGAAGGTCATGGCGGTGCAAATTTTTTGCATTGAACATGCAAATTTTTGATCGCATTAAAGGCTCTCTACGATGTGCGGTGCAGATTCGTGCGGAAATTCAGACTGCACATCAATTCGCAAAAAAATGGAAATATGAGAGAGAAGAGAGAGACAAGAAACCAGAAAGAAGAAATGAAAGAGAGAGAAGAAACGAGAGAGCACGAGAGAAGAAAAGAGAGAGACAAAACGAGAGAGCAAGAGAGAAGAAACAAGAAGGATAGAGAGCGACAAGAAACGAGAGAGAAGAAATGAGAGAAAAGAAATGAGAATGAGAGAAAGACAAGAAATGAGACAGAGAGAGATAGAGGAAACATGAGAGAGAGAGGAGCAAGAAACGAGAGAGAAGAAACGAGTGAGAGAGAGAAGAAACATGAGAGAGAGAGAGGAACAAGAAACGAGAGAGAAGAAACAAGAGAGATAGAGAGAGAAAGAAGAAGTGAGAGGTATAAGAAGGGAGAGAGAGAGAGAGAAAAAATAAATGTGTGAGAGAGAGATAGAGATAGAGATAGAGAGAGAGAGAAGAAGAAGAAGAAGAAATGAGAGAGAGAGAGAAAAGAAATGAGAGGGAAGAAACAAGACAGAAGAAATGAGCGAGAGCGAGAGAGAGAGACAGAGAGAGGGAGAGAGAGAGAAGAAATGCGAGAAAGAGAGAAACAAGAAATGGGAGAGAGAAGAAACGAGCGAGAGAGAGAGGGAGATCAGTTCTGTAGGTTGTGCAAAGTGTGGGTTGAGAATCTGAACCTCATCAGTAGTGTGCGACTATCGACCATCAATCGGAGAGGAAGACTAAGAGAAAATGATTGAGAGAGGACAGAGGGGGCCCTTCAAAAAAACTGCACATTCGCACGAATTCTCACCTCACAGAGGTCTGTGTGGTGTGCAGTGTGATGAGCCAATATGCTGTGCGGTGCGGTATGCAAAATTCGCACCGCACCGCACCGCACCGCACCGCACAAGCATACAAGAAAATTGATCGCACATTTGGACCTTCCCTATTGGCAAGTGGTACCAGAAAATATCTTCACCTTCCGTTCCTCCACCGCGGGCTGCCAAGTTCTCACCCACTAGAGGGGCCTTTCCTCCTCCAATGCCATGTGGGAATTGGCCAACATGCTCAGTGATCAATTCCCTGACTTCCAGCTTAAGTACATGCTGGCTAAAGTAAGGGGCGTACTGATATGATCTGCCAACGCATATATGTTCGGAGGAAGCCACAACAGCGGCTCAGCCTAGAAACCTTGGCCCAGCCCGTTGAAGATCCAACTTAAGCCCTCTCTATATAGAGTAGAGGGCAGGAAAAATCATTAATGTGAGTCTACTTTATCCACCTTCTCCTCTCTTCCTCAGGTTTTGACCTTCATCCCTTTCATTCCTCCAGTTGGACATCACTAGTCTCAAGCGAGTGACACCCTCACCATTCCCGTTCTTTCCTCGTCCCCATGAATCTCTCTCTCCCACCTTTAAAATGTTAATATGAAGGCTTTTTTATACGGTCCCGACACGGGATCATATCAGATATCCTTCATATTAACATTGTAATGGGTCAAGGGAACATAATTATACAAAGACTTAATAGGAATCAAGTGAAAATTATCATCATAAAAATTTTACATCAACATACTGGTTTGGTACCAAAGGCGTGGTGTTTACTGTTGGTTGAACAACTTGGCCAAGTGCAAATATCCCACCTCCTCCAATCGCGTCTAAACAATGAGAAAATATTTTCTGACTTCTCCATGAGAGGACAACTGCAAAATCATTGACAAATTGGACTGCCCAAACCCAAGAATTCTGTCAACAACTGAATCAGATGATATCAAGCCACCAGATAATCAGATGATATCATGGAGCAAATTTTGTTCTCCATTTAGATCTAAAAATATAAAATATATCAACATTTTCCATCCCAGAGATTACAAAATCATTGGCATTACATGCCTGTGGATTTTAAAACGGAAATCATCCTACGTCAGAGTAAAAAACACAAAACGGAGAGAAGAGAAATTTACCCAAAACTAATGTTTGCGATGGCTTGTCTAGTTCAATTTTTTCCAGAGACTTGATCGTAAAGCAGATGATCACACATGAAGTAATGGCTAGTTGCACGTCCATCGCCATAGGTAACAATATAATAGCACAAACCCCCAAGAGAACATCCATGAAGATCGTTTCTGCAAGTCACAAAACAAAACACACCATCGCAAGCCACCAATCTCGTCGTTCTCAAGCTTTTGGGCCCGTAGTGAAAGATGATATAGTATATGTAGAAAGAAGAGAGACCGAGAACGATGGAATAGGGACAGAAAAGATAATCCCATAAAATGCAAGAGAGGGATGTTCATGCCATATATAGGCGCATGAGGAGATCCCAATCGACCTCTTTCTGTATGTATGATCGGATAATTCAGATCAAAGTATATTTATGGCTAAACATTAATTAATAAATGGGGGGAAATATTATTTTTTACCATTTAACCTATGTATAAAAGCAGAATTTTGAGTTGAGGAGGTCATTCTGGAGGTGGCTCTATCACAACTGCAAGACAGAGAGAAGCTTCATCCTGAACCAACCCTATTAGGTGCTTCCTATTTCCTTGTATTTTAATTTTAGTGTAATTTGGATGATTTGTTAGTGAATTTATTCATCGTTCTTCTTGATCTTGGTCTGATTTTTCTAAATTGCTAAGATTCAGCGGAATGTACAAGACCTTACTAGGATTGAGAGGAGAGGTTATGATATTTACCTTGCTTTTCCATTTGCACATTAAAAAATTTACAAAAAAGTTAACTTCTAGGAGTTATTAGATTGCATTTATAATCTAATAGTGAATAAATTTTGGTACTAAATCCCCCAAAACAAACTAAAACCAAATCAGATTTTCTTCTTATGCCCTTTAATTAACCCCTTTCATCCTTTTTTTATTGGATCAAAGAGGTCAATCTAGAGCTCCTTCTATTCTTCCCATCTCTTCTACCCCCCTTCTAAACTCTTCATCTAATTAGGGTGATTTGATCTTCACTAAAGATTAAATTAACTCTAACTAAGGTCAAATTACTCAAGCAGATCACTAGTTGAATTCCTTACTAGCTTCCCATGCATGATACCCATACTTATCATTATACATCTTCAGCTAAGGTTTTATAAATTTATTCTATAAGCTAAAATTAACAATACAAAAGGATTATAATCAATGAATTCCTTGGCCAACGCAGTGGAATATCAGAGAAGAGTTTTTTGATAATTTCTGAATACATTAATCCTAACTTGCATGACCGATTAGGGGTTGATAGTTAACCATACCCGAAGTCAGCCTACGAGCGTCAAGTGCATACGGGACTATACATGCATAGTAACTGATGACATATAGGTTCTTGATAAGGTCAAAGAACGGTATTCATTTGCATGCATTCTTCGTCTTAAATCTCCTGAATTTAGTTCAACAATACCAAAAATGTTCTTTATACATAATAATCAGTTCAGGCATTAAACTTTTTCCAATAACTAAAAAGATAAAATTTTCTTACTCACTAGCATTTTCCATCAATACTCTGACATATATTAGACCAGTTACATAGTTTGGGATTTATTTTTAGAGGTTTCCAGGAATATTTCTAAACCCCACTAGACTCAATGAGCCAAGTGGGGCATGGATCTAACAATTTCCCTAATATGTTGATTTTTCAAGTCAAAGGTTGACTTTTGGTGGACATAAAATTACAAAATTTTATGAGGAAGTCAAGACATGAGTCTTGAGGCTTGGGGAAATTTTTCAGAACAAAAGGAGCTATGAAGAAAAAAATACATGCTACTTAGTGGAGCTGACTCAAGTAATAGGCATGATGTGAAGGACCTTGAAGAAAACCTTCTAGAAGGTTTTTTGAGGCTTTGAGGATGGTCAAGACACCTGAGAAGGACTCCAGCTGGTAGGTCTTATTTGGTGGAGAGCTAGGAGTTGGGATCCAGTCTAGGATTCATGAGCTGGAACCCATCCATCCATCCATTCAAGCTCAAATCCAAGGGGTAGGGATGATTTGTCACTAACTCTAACCTACTTGGTCTTTTCCCTCCAAATTTGACTTGGAGTAAAAGACTCATATTGGTTGGGGCCGATCCTGTATTAAGGCATCAAAAAACCAGGATGACAAAAAAACACACGTAACCCTATAAAACGGTCCCCTCACCCTCCTTGAGGATACCCAAGAATTGAGTGCTGTTTTGTTCCCTTTTCTCCATTGTTTGAGCTTCTTTGTGAGTCCACCTTGATCCTGAAGGTGCAAGGAGTCTTCTGGGGTCGTTCTGGATCTTGAAGCCAACAACGGATAGGGAGCTGAAGAGTAACCTTGGGCCCATTGGGTGTGACAAAAAGGTTCATCTCTCCTTCTCATTCTACCTCCTCCCAGTCTTTTCCTAAGCTTATTGGCTATAACTTAGAAAGATAGCCAATGTCTTAAGCTTTTCAATGCCTACTCACACATATCAAAACGACTTCTGGAACTCCAAATATAGTAGTTTCGGCCCACAACATGTGGAAAAGACTGTTATTTACATGTTTAATGCAGATAAACATGCAAATAAGGTCATATTAAGCTATTAAAAATGCATGTTATCACCTTAGCATAGTTCACCATGCATGAAAGGTCAAGTGGTTAAAAGATTATCTTGAATTTGTAATTGGATAATCATCCTAAACTTAATGTGTAACCGAAACCCGAATTTCTACATCCATTGAAGTTTTTTTGGCCACCTAAATCATTCACCAGTTTCTAGTTTCTGTTTTCCGGTCAATTCTAAATAATTCAATTAAATATTTTTACAGGAAAACATTTTGGAGAGGTGTGAAACGTTTCCTGTAGATGTACCACATCAACTACATGACAGTAATTATACATTTTACGTGCTTTCCAACCATGAGGAAAGTTCTCAAAATCGTACCTTTTTTTAAACCTCGACAGGATTTGTATGTGGAAGCAAATGGTCACCATCATCTCAAGCACCTAATCATAAGCCACGTATATCACACCTTTGTTCCTGAAAGTGTACGCCACTAGCAAAAAGCATGGACATAGATGTAGAGGCATTGTGTAAATCATCCGATAGAGCATCCTCAACATTGAAACCTTGTACTTGAAGAACCTTAAATATGATGTAGGTTTCACACTACCTCAATGATAACACACATTTTAATAGGTTAATATGACTATATTTAGATGTTCATTTGCATCAAATTGATTATATGTGTGTTATACAGCCTAAAATGATTAAATTTATGTTTACGAAGATGGCATTTTGAATTTTATGAATTTAAAACTATTTTTATGGTTTTTATGACATCAAATTCTGACATAACATAGCTTTTGGATTCTATAGATAATTTTTGTTTATTTTTTGTCATTATAGATCTTTTTTAAAACTCAAAAAATATATATTTCTAACATTTTATGAACTAATATCTATTTTCCCGATTATTTAATGGATCTTTAACTTTTCTGGACTTCCCAAATGGCAGGAGAGAGAAATATAGAGGGTTGAGAAAGATCCAAATTGAAATATGAAGATCTAGAAGTATTTACAGCTCAAATTTTGAGCAGAGATTTGATGGAGGACCATCCAGCAGATGGCGGCTCAGCGACGACGACGCCACCCGAGGATGCCACGATGACGCGCCACCAGCCACGCCGAGGCGCTCGAGTCGACGTCCGTCATCCGGGGTTTAAGTACTCCGGGTAAGCAAGGCTTTACCATTTTATTATTTTCATCATCATGTTGTATTTCTTTCCGAATTATGGATTGGGCCATTATCGTAGGGCCCGTCCTCGTCTTTGATTTTATATTTTAGAATTGTATTTGAATTTGTAAGGAGAGACCGAACCACGTTTCACGACGGTTCGATCTCTCCCCACGTTCTCTTGGCACCCCTCCTCCCTATATAAGGGGAGGGCATGCCCAAGGAACATTTGGAAGTTTTTGAATTGAAATTGTTTCAAGAATCTTCCCCTTATCGTAGTCATAGCGTAGGGGGTTTGGCTAGCCCCATCTCTTCGTCGAGACCACTCCGAAGAGTAGAGCCCACGTCCTGCCCGTCGAGATCACTCCGGGCGTGACGTGTTCAACCGTACCGTTGAGATCACTCCGGTACGTTATAGATATTCAAGAAGCTGTTGCCGCCAAGAGACGAAGAAGGCACCCGTCGAGACCACTCCGGATGCCATCGGAATTTTGCGACGACCACGGCCGAGCGCTGCATCGGGAAACCTGTCTCCGCCATGGAGACCCGCCTGCGACCCATCAAGAATCCACCCCGCCAAGGTTCTTGACTCTCTTCCCCATTTTCACCTTCTCATCCCTCCATCTGACCACCTTCTACCACGTTTTTTGGCTCCCGTACCTCGTCCCCGCCCTCCTTCCCTCGTTCTTGAACCCTCGCCCTGTTCCCTGCCTTCTTGATCTCCACCATCACCGCCCAACCATCTTCTTGATTCCTCCCTTCACCGCATAACCCCATTCTTGATCCACCCACACCAATTCTTGATTGCCTGCGCCACCCTTCTCCCTCGCCTCTGCCTTCGCCACCTTCTTGCCCCTTAACCCACCATTTCTTGATTTCCCCCACCTACACCACGTCCACGACCACCCCCGACCCCGTCGCAATCAACAACGCCGCGCTCGCCGCTCCCCGTCGCAGCTCTGCTCCGCCCGTTGCCCGTGCTGCGCCGCGGCACGATCCCGCACGCGGCCCCGCCTGGCCTCGCGACCACGACCTCCCCCCCCGCGCCGCGGAGCCGCCATCCCCGGCCCTGTCCGTGCTGTGGCCTCACACCGCGCCGCGGACCCGCCCGTGACGCGGGCTCGTGCCGCCCCACGGTCTGGCCGCGCGCCCCAGCCTCATTCCGTGCCACGGTCTCGTCCCGCGCCACCTCACTGATACTGCCCGTGGATCCGCTCTGTGCCGCCAACCTGTTCCACCAAGCTGATTCGCCCCGCATCGCAGACCCTCCCCGCGTTGTGCCGTGACTCAGCGCGACCCAACAAGTCCAATCCAGTCCCCCCGACCGGCCAACGTCTCGCCCATCTTGACACGCCGTGGACTAAGTGCCGTAAAAGGTCAGCCCGTCTCCTCTCCATCCTAATCCAGTATTATTATCATCTACAGTGCTGTCTCCCGCTTTCGCGTCCTCTGCCACGACTTGTCAAGCATCGCCAGAATAGGACGAGCCACCATTGACGAAAATAGGAACTTTCTTGGGGTAAAAGGACTGTCTTCTGGCCACTTAAATTCCGAACTAGACAGGGCCGTCAGACGCCCCTCGCGTCGTAGACGTCTAGTTACCCGAGGGTCATTGGGAGTTTGATCCACGGATCACTCACCCTTGGTGTCCGTCATAGTACTCGTTCTTATTCCCCTGATTCTTAACTGCTTGTTCATTTACATATCATTTCTTACTCTGATTCATGCCACATCATCATTTTATCCTGTGACGTGAGACGCGCCGCTCGATCACGGCCGTCAGCGTTTCGCATCAAGATTTCTTTTAATGCCTCTCTCCAACCATATGGTTGGATCTATAAATAGATCCTTGGATTTTTTAAAATCACTTCCTCCTAGGGAGACAGATTTATAGAAAGTAGAGTTTTGAAGGTCCATCAAGAGTTTTCTTGGCATTTTGGGTGCTTGGGGAAGATCAACAAAGAAGTGGAGATGGTGATCTGCATCAAGAAAAATCCATGATCCAGGCAGAACATAAAGATCTTAGATAAGTCCTTCACATCCCTTTATTTAGATCGTTATCCTTATATCATCACCTCCTTATCATCACCATCTTCCATCATCTCGCCCAACCACAACCATCTCAGATCTAGATCTCATCTCCTTCATCTCATATAAAAACCCTAAATCATCTAGTCCATCATCTCCTTTTCCATCTCAAAACAACCTATATATTCTTCCATCACAACTATTAGCTAGAGTGTTATCATTTATTCTCACATCCTTCTATTTTGCTATTATTCACCTACATCAACTCACATCCATTCATCCATCTCATCATCCTATCATCTCATTCTCTCACTCTCATTCATCTTCTACATCCATCATCACTTTTCATCTTTGTCTTTCTCACTCTCTCATTTACATTTGATCCGTCCATGCATTCATACCTATTCCTCATATTATTATTCATATCATACTTAAAAAATAATTATAATCACCCTCTCACGACCTAATATTCATCACATCACAATCTCCTATTTTATATGTATGTCCTCTCATCTCTATTGAATCATCATTTAGAGAGAATTCAAATCCTAATATTTGTTCCTTGTGAAGATGACCCTTCCTCATTACTAAATGATCAAATTATTTTACGAGCAAATGCTTATACATTATTGTTGATTAACTCACATATCAACGACAATTTAGCACCCCAATTTTCAGTTCATCACGCTTCCACTATGTGTTGAAGTTCACGATGGGGATGCATCTATTGACATGTATGGGGTCAGGTTTCTGAGATAGGAACACCATCTTGTTGAACCTGCAATACATTTCCCTTTACTAGGTATCTTTTTGTTCTCCCATCTCTTTAAATATCACTTATAAATTAAATTACCCCTCAGTTGGTTGTCCAAGTGATGATTGGATATACTACAGCCATGGCTGGCTAGTGGTGTTGGCGCAATGATCATGCCAATTAAAAATTTTAGAAAATATTTCTCCCGTTACTTTTATTCTTTATTATAAAATATTTAGCATACTTCACTTTATAATTTAGAAACCTCCTTAATTGTCTCTCCTTTGATTTGATATATCTCATTATAACATCCAAAAATTAAACCTTCCTTAAATACTTTACTATCCCACTATCCAAAATATAATTTTAAAGTAATCCAACACTTATCATTTATAATTAATTTATAAATAAATAAAAAAATTATAATTAATTATAAATAAAAACCCAAAATATATGATTTAAAAATATAATTCATCTAGGTCCCATTCATATTAAATTAAAAAAAATACTGAAAAATATATACTTTAAAAGTAATTTATTTTGATTACTTTAGAATTTCTTATTCTAAGGTAGATAAAATAGTAAGGTATTTTAATAAAATTCTGTATCCAAACAAATATCCAATATTATAATTTATAAATAGAAACAGGCATATTTTATTTTATAAAAAGCAAGAGAAAAATACTAAAGAAGAAATTATATGGCAACATTTATGAACTCAAATTCAGAGTATTTAATGAGAAACAGATGTCTCAACAAGGCGAATTGGGGTTTAAAACATATTTTATATTTGAATGAGGGGATGACCTGAAATATTTGTAATGTAGATATGATGAGATAAGGAAGATGATAGATATAAGGAATAATGATTGTATATAACTGAATGTAATTAGAACATGTGACAAATGACAATGAAGGATAATGTTAATGGATGAGATGGATACGGATGGGTAGGCGTATATGGATTGATTTGAATGGGTGGATGTGAATAGATGGATAATGCCAAGAAGAAGACAGAAATGTAAGATCAAGAAGACTCATTGTACAACCTTATCTTCTGACAACATTAAGGTGATATATGACACTAGGAGAGCCCTCAAATTTTCTTTACCTTTTTTACTAAAATCAACAATTAACACCACAAAAACCTGATGTGTCTTGAAATCCCTTTATTTCACTCAGCCTAAAAAATTAACAGAAACTCCAGGACTATTTTTACATGAAACAAGAGGTCTACTTATACACCTAATACTAGGAATGCATAGATGACATAGAAAAACCACGCTTTAAATTTTACCCTAAGACACATTCTGGATTGTCGAATACATCAATTCAAAGTTGAATATTTCTCAGACATCTGATTTTTTCTCCCTTTCTTAATTTTTGTGGCCAATTGCCAGCATGTCACAATTTTTTCAGAAAACCACAAAAAGTTAAGAGCCTCTCTCTATGAAATATTTTAAAGCGTGACTCAATATTTCAAAGATGTATTTTTCTTACGATCATGATGTTAGAATATTACATAAAAATAACGATAAATCTAGAGAAGTTTAGAAAAAAAATAAACTTCTCTAGATTCAACGAATCTATAAATCTTTTTTTTCTCTTTCAGATTGACAACATATATAACCATTCAATGTAAATAAATTGTAAAATGCATGATATTAATATAATATTAGTTTATTACCACTCTTTTCATTGAAATAGTGGGCTTATGATGCTACCCATGGTGATTAAGAATTCAATATTATATTTTTATATTACTTTTTTGGTAATACCGGTTGTTGGCTTGAAATATTATTTGAATTTTTATTTGTTTTTCTCTAATTTCCTTTGATTGATACTCATGTGATGTCAATATAAAAATTAATTATTATAAATAAACTTATTAGAATGTGACAAAATATGTATACAAAAATTACGATCAGTTATTCCTAATAGAAAATTCTCATAAGATCGGGCAACTAAAAATATGTGATTGCCAAGTGTGATTGCCTTCTCCGAAATGGATTGATCTTGATGCGAAGATTTCTTGAAATACAACTACCACTTTATACAGAAAATCAAAAGATTATTGTGATAAATTTTCAGTTTTTTGTTCAGAGAGATTGATAGTTCTAGATCCCTTCAATATTTTCATTATATTCAAACTCTAACATTTATCGTCTGTCAAAAATCCCATAAGACATCAAGATAATTTTTTATTTTCTCCTTGATATGCTCTTTTGTTAATTGTGATAATCCAAAATTTTATCATAATGGGGATCGATCACATTCTCCAACAATGTAATATAGAATTTTGATATTTGTATATGAAAAAAATTTTAAAACAATGTGTTTTGATCATTCTTTAAAACCTTATTGAATTTTTTTCTGAGCTTTATTTTTTCTCAAGTTAAACTCTTATTATTTTCCTAAAAGTGATTGTTTTGATGAGTGTTAAAAATAAAATTTATTCTACATTCAAGTTGGATATATTTTTTATTTTTTATCTTTTAACAATATTTAACAAATATGGAAATAACATTCTAGGATTGAAAATGCTATTTTAGAATTCAAATCATGTTATTTCGTTTCAGAAAATATGAAAATAAGTTCTTACTTAAAAATTAGATTTACAAATATGATGTCAAAAGTTCCGAAAAAATATATATGAAGACTTTAAAAACTATTTTATTCGCAATAAGATATCATAAAATCCCATAAAAATATCAAATAATCTATAAAAATCAAAAAAATATTTTTAAGATATGTTTGGTCATTTAAGCTTGATAACATGCATATGATAACATTTTAATTCAAATAAACCTAAAAACATAAGATGTGTTATCAATGAAACACGACAGGGCTGAAAAGAGAAGACAGTTAAAACTATTCTAGGATATCAATGTCACATTAATCAACATAAAGTGGATATGATTTAAAAAACCATGATGATATGGAAATAAATTTGTACACACCTAGACATAACTCTAAATCAAATAGGTTTAACTTTTTTTCAACTGAAGGGGAGATTATGGAATGATGCAGGTCGACGACGGTGTCGTCGTCCAGTCAGTACTGATGTCGGGCTCAGGTACCGGGTGCTAGCGTGGACGTCGTCATAGATGTCGTCTGTCGATGTGGACCCATCGAGATGCGACTATGTGATGCGATGCAAGCCTAGGAGACGGTAGGTGCAGGCCCCGACTCGTGGGGTTCTTCGGGCTCCGTGCTCCGGGGCGGGCGATCGATGATGACGACAGTGACCTCCTGACCCTCGTCGTAGCGGCAAAGGAGTTTATGGCGCCGATTGGATTAAATCCGTCGGTGCTCTCACGTAATGGACAGGCTCAGTCCGTACCTAGGGAAGACGCTCGTTGAACGCTCTCGTGTCTGTTTACCCTCTCACCTACTCTAACCCGAGTGCGGTGGAGTGCGTTGACAGATATACGACAAAAGATAATCAACGGGCAGGCTAGAGGAGCAAGGTACCTTGTGGCGCACCATCCACAATCGTAGGCAGTCGATGCGGAATACCGGCGGGCTGGGTTGGTGGAGCTATGCTGGTAGCAACTCGGCGTTGCTCGACTAGCGGTGTGGCGCGGCTCAGGAGCAATGGAGCAAGAGCAGAGTCAGCAGGGAAGAGGTGCGGAGTGTGAGCAGCGCTCGGGGCGGCGGCCCTCGAGGTGGTGCAGGGGCAACGGCCCTTAGTGCGGCGCGGGACGCCAGCCCTCAGGGCAGCGAGGAATGGCAGCCCTGGGGCGGCGGCCTTCGGGGCGTCGCGGGATGGCGGCGCTGGGGCGGCGGCCCTCAGGCGTCGCAGGATGGCAGTGCTCGAGCGGCGGCCCTCAGGCATCACGAGACGATGACGCTCGGGCGGCCCTCGGGCGTCGCTGGACGACGCGCTCGGGCGGTGGCCCTCGGGCGTAGCGGGATGGCGGCGCTCAAGCGGCGACCCTCGGGCGCCGCTGGATGGCGGCGCTCGGGCGGTGGCCCTCGGGTGTCGCGGGACGACGGCGCTCAGACGGCAGCCCTCGGGCATCATTGGACGGCGTCGCTCGGGCAATGGCCCTCGGGTGTCACGGGATGGCGGCGCTCGGGCGGTGGCCGTCAGGGGTCGTTGGATGGCGGTGCTTAGGCAGCGGCCCTCGGGCATCGCTGGACGACAGCGCTCGAGCGGCGACCCTCGGGCAGCGCGGGATAGCGGCCTAGGGCTCTGGCGGCGGAGCAGCGGCCGCCTAGGGTTCCAACGGGACTCTACCGCTGGATGGGAACCCCACCAAATGGGCTCAGGGGGACAGGACGGGCAACAACTATTGGCGCTGTTCCTGTTCCGCCCTCTCTCTCTCTCTCTCTCTCTCTCTTTCTCCTTTTTTATTCCTTTCATTCTTCTTCCTCTCACAAGAGGACGGGACGGAGAACCTTTTCCAAAAATTCAAAAGGCTTCTTTCTTAGGGCGCCCTCTCCTTCCCTTATGTAGGGAGGGTGATGGGCCCTAAGGAGGTACCAAAAGAGGGGTAACCCATTAGGAAAGGGGCCCCCTCTTAAGACCACCAATACAGAGTTCTTATAACAAAACAAAGGGAAGAAAAGGAAGAGGGTTCGAATGGAGAAAGACAAAACAAAACGGGCCTGTGCGAGGATAATGGCCCGAGAAAATCAAATCTATCTTGATACCTTTCACCCTTGCCTTGGCGGGCAGATATGGCAGGGCACGAGCCGGCGGGTGTCGCCAACGACGGCAAGGTCTTTGGCGTCGTCTTTGATGGAGCGTGGTCTCGTTCTCCATCATGGAATCTCCTAAAAGAGGAAGATGATTTCACTACAGTCCAATGCTGCATGCTAGCTTCTATGTGCAATGAGTTGCAGAGGCAACATGAAGATATGGAGCCAAGGCCAATGTTACTTCATTTGGTGGAGTTGTTTGCCAAACAAAGTAGGACTCAGAGATATGAGATATCAAAGAGCCTATTCAGGCTCGCATGACCGAATTGTTTTCTGTATAAAGTTGTGTACTACAGATTGTTTGAGTGGATAAAATGGTCGGCCTTGATGGAGTTGAACTCCTCATTGAGATGAGCATGGACCTCCTTCTTTAATCCTTACCTGATACATTCTACCAGCTCATTGTTAACTTTAACATGAACAAATTTCAGATGACTCTACTAAAGCTGCTTAACATGCTTACCACTACTGAGGGCAACCTTCATAAGAACAAGTCTCGAGTCCTCTTTCTTGGTAGGACCAACAAGAAGAGAAAGGTGATGTCGGCCTCAAGGCGAGACAGAGGGAAGAAGCAAGTGAGAGCACTGCTGATAAAGAAGGACAACAACCAGAAAGGCACATGCTTCCATTGCAGAACAAAGGGCCACTAGAAGAGGAACTACAAGAAGTACCTCAATCAGATAGCTCAAAAGGAGCATGGCGATGCTTTAGGTATCTATGTGATAGATACTTGTCTTGCAGAGATTCATCATCTTGGGTATTAGATACTAGATATGCCTCTCATATCTGCAATGACTTGCAGGTGTTGTCAAGTAGAAGAAATCTGAGCATAGGTGATGTAGGATGACTAGGACTGATGCGAGTAGGATGGCTAACTCAACTAAGGAAGGATAAAACAGCAATACGCACAAAATATTATGAAAAAAGGTGTCAACGGCAAACCCTAGCAAAGGGCATTGAGAGGCAACTAAAGGCGACACTAAAATCTTTTAAAAAACAAATCATTTTCCTCTATAATGACCAATACAGATGAAATTTTTAATAAAAGGATTTTTAAAAACATTCAAAGCTCGCAGCAGACTATTTGGAAAAAAGTCATGTTGTGGTTAAACAAACCGATACATACAAAATACATTGGCAAAAATGACCATCAAGGAGAAAGCCTAAAAAATGGGGTTGAAAAATCAACATGAACTTACAACCGACTCTTTAAGAATAGCGACTGTTTGGTCTACCAAAACCAGTACATGCCAAAACTCGCATGAAAAGGAATATTATCATGACACCCCAGAAACTGGAGTTGAAAACAACTAAAAGCCAAGAATACAAATATTTCTAACAGTCAGTATTGTGAAAGGAGAACCAGTATAATAGAGAAAGCTAGAAGATAAAATATCAACATGAAACCCTAGAAATGGATTTGTTGTTGATAAATTTAAGGTTTTTTAATACCATTCTGAAAAATTAGGTGTCAACAACAAACCCGAGCAAAGGGCATTGAGAGGCAAGTGAAGGTGAGACTGCACTCTTATAAAAAAGAAGCCATTTTACCCAATAATGACTAATACAAACTAAAATTGTAATAAATTAAATAGAAAAATAAATCCCTAGAAAAGGATTTTAAAAACATTCAGAGCTCACAGTCGACTATTTCAAAAAAAAATCATGGTTTTCGTTTAGATAAACCGATACATGCAAAATACATTGACAAAATTGACCATCAAGGAAGAAGCCTTAAAAACAGGGTTGAAAAATCAACATGAACTGACATCCGACTCTTTAATAATAGCGATTGTTTGGTCTATCATACCAGTACATGCCAAAACTGGGATAAAAAAGGAACAACAACAAAACATTCTGAAAAATAAGGTGTCAACAACAAAACCCTAACAGAGGGCATTCAGAGGCAACTGAAGGCAACACTGAACTCTTTTAAAAAATAAGTCATATTACTCTATAATTACTCTATAATGACTAATACAATGAAAAACTCTAATAAATTAAACAGAAAGAAGAATACCTAGAAAAGGATTTTAAAAACAGTCAAAGCTCACCACCGGCTATTTGGAAAAAAGTCCTGTTTTGGTATAAATAAACCGATACATACAAAATACGTTGAAAAAATTGACCATAAAGAAGAAAGCCTAAAAAATGGGGTTGAAAAATCAACATGAACAGACATCCAATTCTTCAATAATAGCGATTGTTTGGTCTACCAATACAAGTACATGCCAAAACTCAGATAAAAAAAAGCATTATCACGACACCTCAGAAATTGGCTTTGAAAACAACCAGAAGCCAAGAATATGAATATTTCTAACACTGGAGGAAGTAATGCAGAGCCCCAAAAGAGGGAAGAGTGGACCTTTAGCAGCAGCATAGTGAGTGGGTCGATGTAGAAAGTAGTCGAGGTAGTTGGTGGCGACAGCGTATGACGTACGCTTCAACAGGCTGGACGCGGATCCAGCTATAAATGGGGCACACAATTGTAGAACCACCAATTGAGGATGATGTTTATGAAGCAGGAGGGTCACAGTGCGTGGTGGGCGCAAAGGTGGCTGCATGTTGTGGCCACGTATCGTGTCCTGTGCGGGCGTACGCGACGCACGGTGGCTGCGCTGGTGGGCGCTGCGCGCGGTGGCCGCTCGGACGGGCGTAGAGTGCGGTGGCCACCTAGGGGAACACAGCGTGCGAGGTTTATGTGGCTGGTGCAGAGCGCAGGGGCCACGTGGGTAGGCAGTGTCCGCGGTGGCAGCGTCGGATGAACACACTGGCAGAAGCTACAGCAGGAAGATCTCCTCTGAACCACAACAGCGACGGGAAGCGACGACAAGCGGCGACGATGGAAGCAGAGAAGAGAATAGGGCAAGTTTCTTTAGAAGAAAACTTCAACTCCAAAGAAAAATCACCAAAGAGTTTAGTACTACAATGGCCTATTTATAGGCCTTGCAGAAAATAAAAATTTCAAGAAAATGTAAATAAACCATACGTAATTTAAATGACACTCGGATCCCGGGTCCTAAGTTGACACTGGCGATGAACCATGACACGGGACGTCTCTGGCGGTAGTGGTGCCACATCGAGTGATGATGCGTGGTCATGTACGCCACCAAAAGACGAGGTAGAGCTGAGAGTGGGGAATGTAATAAGGGTTGCTACTATCACTATGGGGACAGTGAACTTGAAGCTTCCATCTGGAGATTTCCTGTCTTTAGAAGACTATAATTAGGTTCCTTACATAATAAAGAACATCGTATATGTTTTATGTTTGGATAGACTAGAGTACATTGTGACCATTATGAATAAATGTTATTCCGTTTATTTTCATAATTAATTGGTTGCATCAGCATTATTGGCCAATGGGTTGTACTTGATGGATATTTTTTTGCTATAATCTCAGAGTAGATGTTGCACTTAAGAAGAGCAAACAATCAGTGAACACAACTTATTTATGGCACTCCCGGCTTGGGCATGTTGCAAATGGAAGATTACTTAAATTGCATAAGAATGCATACTTGGGTTCATTTGATTTTGAATCGTATGCAACCTGTGTATCTTGAATTATGGGTAAATTATCCAAATAACCACTCTCAGGGAATGAGGAGCGTGCCAAGAGCATTTTGGGACTTGTACATTCTGATGTATGTGGTCCTAAGCCCATCCAAGTTAGATGGGTTTTTTATTACTTCATTACTTTTACCCATGATTTCTCTAGATACGGATGGGTATACTTAATGAAGTATAAATCCAAAGCATTGGAGAAATTTAAGGAATTTAAGAATGAAATAGAGAAAAAATTTGAAAAGAGTATTAAAATACTTTGATTGGATTGAGGTGGAGAATACTTAAGTATAGAGTTCACTCAATACATGAAGGATAAAGGTATCCTAACTCAGCTGATTCCTACGTATACACCACAAATGAATGAGGTGTCAGAAAGGAGAAATCGAACCTTCTTAGACATGGTAAGATCTATGATGAGTGATAACATGCATTTTTAGTACCTTGTATGATCATATTAACATGATTAAATCTAATTTTAAACTGATGTTCTAAATTTTTGAAAAATTTTGTGCATTTTTGAGGAATTTTCTCACAATAGATTCTAAAAGAATATAATTTTTGAGACGGAATATGATTTTTCTGGAATCGTTTGACATTAAATTTGAAAAGATATTATTTTTCTAAGTATATGTAATTATTGGGCTTTATTCAATTTTTATGAATTTTAGAAGATATTTAAAGTCATTAGCTCATGTTGCCATGTGTGACTATTCAATTTGTCAAGTAGGAATGAATTAAAACTAAAGACAATGATTGGCGACAGCCAATCATTAACTGAGCTAATGATTGGCATCATCCAATCATTTGGCTAGCATTATCGCATTGTGAAAAGCGATGCCATAATGGCATTTAAGGCTAACAAATATTTTTATAGATTTTTTTCTCACGCATGCAACGTGGAAGAATAAAAAAGAAGCTATTTTTCTGCAATAAATGCACGTGGAGCGAGGTAGAAAATGACAAACTTTAAAATGTTTTTCTTTTCTCTGAAATAGCGGTGGCGACGTGGCCAAACCACACGGCACCACGTGTGCTCATGGGCCACGCAAGTAAATGTGATGCGCATTTGTTTGCCATTGAGTGGATGAAAAGAAAAAAAGGTAGATGTGGTGTGCGCTAACGCGGCACCACGTCAGCTGCGAGAAGAGATTTTTTTTTCTTTTTTGCTTTTTTGTCTTTTTCAAATACAGGTAAAAATGGCGCGAAACATAATAAATAGGAACGTGGAAGACGTGGAGACACAGAAACTTGGAATGATGTGATTTTTTAATCAAAAATGGAAAACAAGGAAGCGGATGATGAGGAGAGAGGAAAAATAAGGGCTAGGGTTAATCCAACTTCAAGCGGCCATATCTTTTTATCTACAACTCCAATTGAGGTGAAATTTTTAACATTGCTTCATCTTCCTCTCCTCTTACCAGCCATACCCATAGATAGATAAAGGCCTATGTCACTGTGAAATTCATCATGAACTTGCATCCTACTTGTATGGAATGATTGAAAGACTATGAGTTTCGAGATCCATTAAGTGTGTTGTTGGTGTCCTGAGTGTGTGGGAGAAGCATTGGAGAAGAGGGGGACCTTTTCGGTACTCGTAAATTGCCTTGATCTTGGCAACACTTAAGGAGGTTTGTGTCTTCGCCTTACATTTATCCTTTTCCCGACATCATAGTTTGCTTAATTAGGGTTTATTATTATCTTTTTACTCGCATTTTACTTCCTATATCCTTTTATCTCATCTCTCTATCCTTTCCATCACACCGTTATACATTCAACCACTACCACCATTCACACACTCAACCATTATCGTGTCCTTCAAGTTATCTAACTCAACCCCATATCGCTTCGCATAATTCAAATTCACTTACTTTTTTTGTTTAATAAGTTAAATTAACATATAACTTACATCCTTTTACTTGATATCACTAGCTCAGACACTCTACTCTAGTCTTCATCTCTTTTCGTGTATCATCACTATGATACAAAATTAATTCCTTAATCATCATTCCTGTAGAAACAATCCATACTCATCACTAACTCAATATTCTTAAGTATGGTTAAATATATTTTTATTGAATAATCTCAATAACAAACGATGAATTATAACCCCTAAATTTGAGATTATCAATTTGCACCGTTGCCTGGGAGATGGTACATTAAGGAGTCTATTTCTTTCATTTTGGTGATTTTATCTCTATATTACTAATCCTAATTAAAGTAGTGCAATCAACTCCATGAGACCAACGAAGACACAGAGAAAGGGTACAAGTATTTTCTTGAAAAATATTTAATTCTTTTTCAATTTTAAGGATATATCTCATCATGAACGCTAGGCGATCACTTTAAAAAATGAGAATGAAAGCGAATGAGGTAGAGGAGAGGTTTCGAAAAATCAAAATGATCACCTTGAGGATTTTTTTTTATAAATGAAGGAAATAGACAATGTAGATTAAAACAATATTCGGCTCCTCTAGGATACGAGCCACTTACTAAGATTAATGCACCTTTAGATGAGGGCTCAAATTTTAAAATTGATCATCATGTGATTCGGTTGCTCCCTAACTTTCATTGTTTATCTCAAGAAGAGCCATATAAATTTAGAAGAATTTACTTTCAGCAGTCAAACGACACGAATCAGGTTATTAAAATGTGATTATTTCCTTTCAATCTTAGAGGTTATTAAAAATGCGATTACTCTGAACTTTGATTCATGGAAATAAATGGAATCACATTATTTCAAAAATTCTACTCAGTCGGAAAGACAAATTCATATCGACGAGCAATAAGAGAATTTTTCAAGGGCCTTATGAATACATAGGTGAAGCATGGGAAATGTTTAAAGGGTTGACCCAAAAATGTCCGCACCATGGGATAGAAGATTGGGAAAGTGTTAAAATTTCTTAGGCAGGATTAATAGATCAAGACGAAAAGATGATCGACGCCACTAGTGTCGTACATTTATGCATAAATATTTGGATAAAGCACTCGACATTTTAGAAACACTAGCAAAAAGTGATGCTTATTATGATGCTCCTAATTGTGAAGGGAGAAACACAAACTGTAAGAGAGGGATGATTGATGTGAGTGCCATTAAACTCGATATGCAAATTGAGTGACAAGTAAAATCTGTTTCTGATCTAACTACACACATTGATAGTTTAAAATCACTTAATTCTTCTCATCTTTATCAAATGGATACTTCACTTTGCCATCATTTCTCTAGCGCTGATCATGTTGAAGTAGATTTTCCAATGCATGAGCAAATCATGGCAATTGATCAGTCCAAGATGAATAGACCTATAACTCAAAATTATTGGAATCTGAATAGACCTATAGCGGAAAATTCTTGGAATCTGAGAGATAGTGGCTATCCAAAGAATAACATGCCAAGGGATACATATCAAATCCTATCCTTTTCAATAGGAACAAAGAAATTTTTATCCAAGGCCGAAACGAATCACAATAACTTTTACCAAACTACTAACCCTTTGTATGATGAGCTCTACAGGAATGTTCAGGAGAAGCAAGATAAAATGGAGAAAATGCAAGCTCAAATAACTCCAAGAATTCAAGAAGGAAATGAAGCTGATGAGAGAAAAAAATAACTCAAGATCCGACTTCAAACAAAAAGGTAACATGAACGAGAATGGTTTCCATATCCATGAAACAGGTTGACTCCCAATTCAAACTCATATCAATCATATGAGTTTATATTTTATTGAAAGTCATGATGTATCTTTGCGTGAAACCATGCACACAATTTCTAAATCACGAAATGGGAAAGTTTTGCCAAATATTTCTGAAGATCAAAAAGAAGATATAGAAGTATCTCAGGAAGATAATGATTATTATACCAAAATAGAGCCTAATCCCATAGACTATGTTCCACCCATTCCCTTCCCCGATGATTTAAAAAACTCTAGAGTTAAATCGAATCCCCATGATGAAAATCTTTTTGAGATTTTTAAGCAAGTAACTATGAATATCCCATTGACTGAAGCAATACAATGTATTCCTTATTATGAAATTTTTTGAAAAATCTGTGCACACCTAGCCAAAAACATAAGAGAATTCAATTATCTGAAAATGTTAGTTCTATTTTACAAAATCTTCCAGAAAAAAATGTAAGGATCCAGGAGGCCCCCTAACCAATTATCATATAGGAGGAATGATTTTTTCTTAAGCATTAATTAATTCAGGTGCGAGTGTTAACATTTGGTCGAAAGGATTATATCATAATAGAACAATGTTAGAATCATTTTTTAAGTTTGGAGATTTAGAACAAATTTTTTAGAGTTACAATTAGCAGATTGTTCTATTAGGCAGCCCTATGGATTATAAAAAGATGATATTGTCAAAATATAAAAATGTTATTTCCCTATTGATTTTCTTGTTGCCAATACGAAGGTGACAGATGATATTAGAAATGCTCCTATCATTTTAGGAAGGCCCTTGTTGGCCACAGCTACGGCAAACATGAATTGGGAAAAGGAAATAGTATAACTTAAAGTTGGAAAAAGAAAAAGTGGAAATGGACATATCCAACTTAATGAAATATCCATAAAAATCCTCTGAAGAATTGTGTTTTCTCAATGTTTTTACACATACTGATTACGACTCTTTGTGTGAATCTTCTCAACAACTCGTAGATTCTTCAAATGTTGATATGGATATATGCTCTCTTCACGTAAATAATGATTTGAAGCCATTACCATCAACTTTAAACTCTGCATTTTTATTAGTAAAAATGATTTTCCAGTTATCATTTCATCATATTTATCTTCAAATCGAGAAAAAGAATAACTCGAGTTGCTAAGAAAGTATAAATCTGTCATTGCATGGTCTATTTCTGATTTCAAGGGCATTAGTGCATCTAGATGTGTTCATAGAATTTTCATAGAGGAAAATGCTAGATCCACTAGAGATTTCCAAAGAAAATTAAATCCCATCATGCAAGATGTAGTTACGAAAGAAATATTAAAATGGTTAGAAACTGGATTTATTTATTACATTTCCTATAGTCCTTGGGTAAGTCCTATGCATGTAGTCCCAAAGAAAACAAGAATCACCGTAACCCAGAATGATCAAGGAGAAGAAATTCAAATTAGACTACCGGAGGATATGCATTGATTATAGGAAGCTTCATGCAGTCATAAAAAATATCACTATCTACTGCCCTTCCTTTATCAGATTCTAGAAAAATTAGCAAGACAATTACTTTTGTTTCTTGTATGGATATTCAGGATATAATCAGATAAAATTTCATCCTGACGATCAAGAAAAGAATACTTTTACTTGCTCATTTGGAACTTTTGAATTTAGAAGAATGTCATTTGGACTATGTAATGAACCCGCCACATTTCAAAGATGAATGGCGGCTTTATTTTTGGATTTAGTTGGAGATTGTGTAGAGATTTTCATGGATGTTTTCTCAGTGTTTGGAGACTAATTTAGAAAATGTTTTCATATTTGCGTGGAGAGACAGCAAGTACTTAGTCGGCCATGCAGGCTTCTCTAGACGGTTCATCAAAGATTTTGCTAAATTATCAAAATGGTTGACTAACATATTTGCTAAAGATGTGAACTTCATAATTAATGATGCAGGAAAGTATTTTTTTTTTAGGATAAAGGAGGCTCTAGTGAAATAAACTGTATTGGAAACTCCAAACTGGAACCTTCCTTCTGAACTTATGTGCGTTGTTTCCGATTTTGCAGTAGGAGCGGTACTTGATCAACGAATTGAAAAGAAGCCCGTCGCCATCTACTACGCTAGCAAGACCTTAGGAGGTGCTCAAGTACAGTACACTATGACTGAGAAGGAATTTCTAGCTATTGTGTTTGCATTAGACAAATTTAGATCATACTTACTAGGTAGTAAAATAGCCATATTTTCAGATCACGCAACTATTAGATATTTAATAAATAAAAAGGAGGCAAAACCTAGACCAATTAGGTGGATACAATTAATGCAATAATTTTATTTGGAAATTAAGAATATCCGTGGTTCTAAAAAAAAAATTGTTGATCATTTGTCCCGACCAAATATTAGTTACCCAATTCCAATTATTGAAACTTTCCGTGATGAGCATATCTGATGTAACACGATGAGCGCCGTATCGGTCAGCTCATGCCACAACACAGGACACTAGGTAACAAATGAATGAATATTTTGATACCCCTAGAATGAGATAATCCAACGAGAGATAAGTGGCAAATGCTGATTTAGAAGATTGTTCAACTAAATTTCGGGAGTGGATCGTCGCCACCAGACTCTCAATGACCCAAATGGACCAACTAGACATATATGAGTGGGGGACAACAAAGTGCCCAAAGATGTCCTCTTAGTCCTCTACTAGTACACCAAGTTGCTATCTCAAGAAAAGGAATTCTACCCCTCGACAAAGATTGGCTAATCCTAATGAATCCTTGATAACATCCAAGTAATGGAGCAAGTACCAGAATACGTCACTGAAACAAGTAATAACACTGCTAAAGAGGAATGGAAACGGTAGAACCTGTCTAGGGGTTGTAGACACAGAAGTCCGAAGTGAGGAGTTATTTTCCTGGAAGATGACTGTGGCCGTGGGCGACTGCAGCGTTGGCGCACAATAGGCATCGGCATTTTGCACCCTCCACGCACTCAGTGCTTGTCGGTTGCCAATCGGAGGAGACGGTGACCTCCATCGTCGGTTGCGGATGATGGAGGTCAATGGCGGCGTTGTGCGTGGGCACATAGGGGCGCAGACCCGGGGTGCCGGCGCAGGATGCTAGCACGCGGACGCGAGGGCGCAAGGCTTGCAAGCGCAGGAGCAAATGACATGAGGCTTGCATGGGCGAGGCTGGGTGTCAGCACAGGGGATGGAGGCACCAGAGCTTCTGAAGGCCAAAAAGTCTTCAAGAACTTTCCGAGAAGATTCAAAGAGAGTCATTCTTGAAGAACCACCCACCCAAGAAAGGGATTCTTGGTGGAGGCGAGGTGAAACTGGGCTAATCGAGATGACGACAAAGCTTGGGCGTGCAAAAAGATGGCTGGGACGATCTTCTTGCTGGCCAAACAGTTCTTGGATGGAGACTTCTTGAAATGATACAAGAAAATTATGGCTGCAAAGTGGGGTCAACAAAGTGCGGTTTTCCACAGAGTGATCTACACGCGATGAATCGGGCGACCTGATGTCGATCCTTCCCACGATCTCTATCTAGAAAACTGTAAAGGTAAAACTTCCAAATCCACATAATTTCCGGTATGTAGAATCTCGTTCTTTATTTTGACGAGCTTCATTCACGCTCTGTCATTTTCATTATTACATCATCCCGATCACATGGGAAATGGAGAGGGGCCGTGGGGATAAGGGAGAAGACGGGATAGAGCCTTGATAAAATCTAGTTTGGGTGAATTTTGTTTAGGGCCTTCCCCTATTTAAACTACGCGGGTATTTTTCATAGACCCCAAAGCTTTAAGTATATCTTCAAAAGTCCAGAAAATCATTTGGGTGTGACCCTCCAAGCCCATTTATTAGTCCAAATGATCATGTGAGTTAGTAGTAATGCGTTTGGAAATCATTGGCAAAATGTTCTCTGATATTTCAATGACTTGACCAAGGACTTCATCACATCATCATATGTGATCTGCCTCTTCTCATTCCAAGGTGGCACTCCCTTCTTGACCACTCAATCATCTTCATGGACTTCTTGTTGTACCCAAACTAAAGACTATCTAGAATTCTATGATAATAATCTCATAAGACATAGCTAAAGTAAAATCTTCCATCCACAAGGTGTCTTTGATGTCTTAGGTCTAAGGACTCACTTATACAACCGTGACGTGAATCAAAGGGATTGACAATTTGGCATAATACCATTAAGGGATTCATATGGATCAATTCAGTCAACTCTTTTGCATAAAGAGTACCCACTATCTATCCTTAGCGGATCCACACTAATGGCAACGGGACTGGCAATACTCATAATATGATTGAGACTAGACAGTTTTATTGTATTCAGATACTTCAATGTCCTTCTCGAGTATCATTCAAATATGAATATTTAGAATACATGCTAGAGATATCCATATTATGATCTCATGATGATTCTCTAAGTCTGATCTTGTATTCATGAACTTCATTCTAATTATCACACATGCACTATAATGAATACATTGCATTAATGAACACTTAATGAGATATAGAATGTCAGATTGCATTGCCATCCACATACATTTTAATCAAATCCATAGGGATCGGGGATAGCAGAAGCAGAAAAATATTTTTAACATTTCCATGCCTCTTAGATAAAGCAGTTTTCCTCCTTGAGTTTCCCCAAATAACCAAATACCTTTCACCTGAGACTACATCATATATAATTTTCTACTTAAGAATCTATTTTCTACCGATTTGACACCATAATACTGATTTTAAAAGATATTATCTTACTTGAACCTACTTTGGGAAAACACTTTCGTGGCTCAGCTTTTGATGATCACCCAAAACATTTTTATGGCAATTTTAAAAGTCAGCTAGTTTCAGTCCTGCTTTTTGAAAGTTTAAAACACTCTTTTCTCAAGTTTTACTTTGGTGAACGCTGATTGAAACTGACATGAAGTATTAGTATCTTGTCGACCAATTTTACTGGCTGGAAATAAACTTTTGGTTTATCATCTTTAAAATAAAATTTATTTTCACTCTGTAACTATCTCTATCTAAAACGTTTCTATTTTTGGTCTGGAGTCTTAGGATATGCTTCTATTTATTCCAGTAATGACTTGCTAAGAGAAGGAAACAAATGGGTTGAAATAGGCGCATCCAGTTCATAAGAGTTACTTTACATCGGCATAAAAAAGTGGACGTACAAACGCAGTTAATCACGCAGCCATTGTTTAAAAAATAGAATATATATTTATTATTATCGAGTGGCCCTTATTCTCTATTCGGATGAACAGTAGATGACTCCTGTCCTTAAATTAATCTCAGATATTCCGCCAAGAGAAACAAAGACGGACAGAAAACAATACATGTACGTATCCAGGGTTGTCGATAGAGAGAGGGAGGGAGGGAGGGAGGGAGAGAGAGAGAATGAGAGACGTACTGAGAGAGAGATTGAGAGACGTATAGAGAGAGAGTCAGAGATGTATTAAGAGAGAGATTGGCAGACGTATTGGGAGAGAGAGATTGACAGACATATTGAAAGATGTATTGAGAGAGGGAGACTGAGAAATGTATTGGGAGATGTATTGACAAAGATAGACTGAGAGACGTATTGAGAGATGTTTTGAGAGAGAGAGACTGAGAGACGTATTGAGAGATGTTTTGAGAGAGAGAGACTGAGAGACGTATTAAGAGATGTATTGAGAGAGATTGGGAGAGATAATGAGATGTATTGAGTGAGGGAGAGAACTAGAGAGAGAGTGAGAGATTTATTGAGAGAGAGTACAGAAAGAGAAGTAGAGAGAGAGTGAGAGATGTATTGAGAGAGAGAAGTAGAAAAAGAGTGAGATATGTATTAGGAGATAGAAGTAGAGAGAGAGAGAGAGATGTATTGAGAGAGAGAAGTAGAGTGAGAGAAGTAGAGAAAAGTGTACTGAGATACATTTATATATATTGAGAGAAGTAGAGAGAGAAGGAGATAGAGAGGGAGCGAGAGACAGATGGAGAGAGAGGGAGAAAGAGACAGATTGAGAGAGAGCGAGATTGAGAGAGAGAGAGAGAGAGAGAGAGAGAGAGATAAATGCCTATACAGTGAACAATGAATTCAAAAGCTTGGAGTACGTGGAGATAAGCCGACTGCTCGAGAGGTACCGAGCTCTTCGTCGTCATGACGGTTATCTTATTCTGATGCGCATTCACGTACAGGCTCCTTTCTTAGATACTGCAGATGACAGGTACATAGATGTTGGACCGCCCTGAGAACGAAAAGAAGGACAGACAGGCCCTTGACAACCTCAGGAATTCTTCCATTGATGCTTATTCTACTTCAGGCGAGACACTGCTGAGGAGGACGTCGAAAACAACGTTCAACTGACGTTCTGACGACCTGTTGGAAGAAGACGATAGTCTCCGCATTTGGGAGAGATCTATTCCATATCCGTTTCTGCTATTCCCAAGGCCAAATCAAATATGGGATAAAGGAGTGATGTGACGACGGGAACAACCCATTTCCCGGAAAGCGTTAAAATAATTTGTGTTAACGAAGTAATGTAAAAATCAAAGAAGATATCGACTGAGTTACTTGAAATAGAATTTTAGCTTACTTATAGTCGATGAAAAGCATCTCATCTTTTAAATAATTATTATTTTTCAAATTACATGGATAGATGGATATCTAGACTGCTGGGTACTATGGATAACTCGATAGATGCCCAAAGAAAAGGTAAGATAGATAGAACGAAAGAAAGACGAGCTTGGATAAATAGACGTAGAGATGATCGATCGATAGGTAAGTGGACAGACTTAGATGGGGAGATAGATCGATGAATCGAAGAACAGATGGATGGATTAATAGATAGACAGATAGGAGTATCGATAGATAAATAGATAAGAGGAAATACGTGGATTAATACGACGATAGAAGTATAGACTTGGAAAAATAGACGAACAGATAGATGGATAGATAGGTGAATCGATGGATGAATAGATAAAAATGGAAATACTTAGATAAATACGACAGAGGTATAGACTCGAAAAAACGGACGAACAAATAGATGGACAGTTAGACGTGTAGGTTAACAGAATTAGAGCGACAGACTTCGACAAACCCAAGATTAGATAGATGGACCGGTAAACCCTTATGCAGGTATATGAGCATAAAGATTGATGAATAAGCAAGTCAAGAAAAACTTGGATAGATAAAACACTAGAATGAAATTGTTGGTAAATAGAAAAGCAGTCAGTTAGGTTGATGAATATTTATATAGAAAGAGTTGGATCGAGGAACATATAGATATACAGCTTGACATGAAGAGGACACACTAGCATAGAAAGATAAATAGGCCTAAAAAAAATATCAACGAACCGATAGATGGAGAGACAAATAACGAGACAGACTTGAATAGTAATGAGGATAGATAGACAGGTACATTAACGAACATATTCATGGATACATAGATTGACAGAATCATATAGATTGCATGATAGATAGGTTTAGATAAATCGAGGAATAGTAAAATAGATGGATGGATAAATAGGTAAAAAGACAAAGATAGATAGGATGATAGATTGTCTTAGATGACTAACATTTGGACATATGGATAGATAATTATAGTGGATTGGTAAAAAAGGAAGAGAGTGTGCATGGAGGACCTTTGTAAATAATGTTACAGCAAATTGTTTGAGCCTTGTAAGGAAATAAACTCGTTTATCATATTCCTGCTTTCGTGAAATCTTGTATTCAATATAGTCAAGGATGGATTTTATTTTTCATTTTCTGATTTCGGAAGATCCATTTGAAGTTGTTGTTTCAAGCTGGGTCTCAAAGGCCAGTGGCTTCGGTGGATGAAACTTCAAATTCTGACTAATAGAAGAGGAAACAACGAGCCCGGAATATTCAGAATAAAAATCCTTACGGAAGCACGTAATGAATTTAAATTTTACTTCCACAAGAAAGAATGGGAATTAATTTTTTTTTACGAAATTAAGTTGAGAAGTCATTCAGTTATATCATGCCGCTGTTTATCTCGTATTTTGTGTCAGCGAGCAGTATGGAGTCTGAACAAGCGCCGGCAATCACAGAGGCATGATAGAATATACGGTGAGAAAAGATAGGAGGAAAGAAAGACAAAATCTCTACTCTTTCAAGGGAGAAATAGTAATTCGTTAGGATGACATCTGAGTTCTTCTTTCACTGAGATGCTTGAATAGCACCGAAGAGTAACCTCTCCTGACCTAAAAGGTCTAACCAAAATAACCATAAAAAGAGGTAAATAATCCCATCAGCGGGGAGGAGAAAGAGTTGAAAGAGATACTGACGCAGTACACCAACTCTGTGGAATTTTGAACCACCGCGAAAAGCTTCGCATAGATCATGAATTTCTTGAATATACATCGAATTTAGTAAAATGGAAGCGAGGACCATCATAGACTGTTATTACAGAGATTCATACCTCCGTTATTCAATCCATCTCAGACTATTTCTACAACTTCTCTCCTCCAGTAAGTGAATATAAGAGGGGAAGCGCCTTGTAAAATCTCCAAACCTTTACTTACCCAAGGAATCAGCGATCTTTTGCATTATCTCGATCTGAGCAGTGAGGAAGTTTATGTAGTCGGCAGTTTCATCCAAGAGGCAGCAGAAGTCCATCTTTCTCGCCCCAGGAAGAAGACGACGAAGCTGCTCAGCCCTGCTCTTTGAAACCTTCATCTTCTCACGATCTTCAACAATCTTTACACGCTTATAAAAGCTTGCTCTTGAATTCTTCCTCAGGCTGAGAATTATTGAGCGGCTCCAGGCGCGACGTGAGCCTGCGGCGACGGCCATGGCGGCGTAAGCAGCGCACTGCACCCTTCGAGCAGGGTTTTTCTTCTTGAATCTCTTCAGGGCTTGGATAAAGTACAAGGCCTGCTTGTGCTTGCTGTGGTTAGGGTTTCCGGGAGAAATCTTCTTGTGCATAGTGATCAGAGAAGGGCTCAGACTGTAGAGGATTAGAGTAAGATGAATCTCTCTTCAGCCTGCGCAGAGGTTTGCAGCTGGGAATCCCTCTTCGACATAAGGACAGGGCGGCATAGATAAAGGGCACGGCCTCCAAAGACGCGTCTACCTCGACTTCTTCCGCGTGAGCAAATTTTGTCAGTCTTCTCCACTTCTCTCTCTACAATAAAACTAGACGATAGCGAGCAGATACTAGAGCATTAAATTCCACCCACGGTCGGCCATGGAAGAGAGAGAAAGAGAGAATATAGAGGGCGGCGGAGTGAGAACAGAGATTGAAGAGAGAGATATACAGAGAAAGAAAGAAAAAGAAACAGGGAACAAAAGAACCCTCACTCTCTTCTTTTCTCTCTCTCTTCTGAAGAGAGAAAGAGAAGAGAAGAGAGAGAGATGGGAAAGATGATATAATGATGGAGGAGGAGATGGGAATGAGAACGGGGAAGAGCAAGTGGGAGCTCGTAAAAGATTGGTGGGGTTGCTGGTGTTGACGGCCATGATGGAAATTTGCATAGTGAAAGACTCTCAGTCCCACCAGAAGAAGCCCCTCCACATGACTGCACATGGGTTAGCCTGGGCCACTTCTCTCCACATCTCTCTCTCTCGCTTTCTCTCCCTAACTGCTTTCCGATGTTCTCCTTCGAATAGTGGAGGATATCTTCAATGGGTCAACATCTCTCTCTCTCTCTCTCTCTCTCTCTCTCTCTCTCTCTCTCTCTCTCTCTCTCTCTCTCTCTCTCTCTCTCTCTCTCTCTCTCTCTCTCTCTCTCTCTCTCTCTCTCCATGTCTTGAAATATCCTGTCTCGTGTAATTCATGCCAAACATTGAGTGAGAGGGGGAAGAGAAGGAGAGAGGGAGAGGGGAGAGAGAGAGGGAGAGGGAGAGAGAGAGGAAAGAGAGGTGAGAGGGAGAGGGAGAGGGAGGGAGGGAGAGAGAGGAGAGAGAAAGGGGGAGAGGAGAGGAGAGAGGAAAGAGAGGTGAGAGGGAGAGGGAGAGGGAGCGAGGGAGAGAGAAAAGAAAGAAAGGAAGAGAGGAGAGGAGAGAGGAAGCGAGGGAAGGAGAGGAGAGGAGAGAGGGAGAGGAGAAGAGAGGGAAGGAGAGGAGAGGATGAGGGAGAGGAGAGGAGAGAGGGAGGGAGGGGAGAAGAGAGGTAAGGAGAGGAGAGGATGAGGGAGAAGAGAGGAGAGAGGGAGGGAGAGGAGAGGAGAGAGGAAGGAGAGAAGGAGAGAGGAGAGAGGGAGGGAGAGGAGAGGAGAGAGGAAGAGAGGGAAGGAGAGAAGGAGAGAGGGAAGGAGAGAGGAGAGAGAAAAGAGAGGAAAAAGAGGAGAGACGAGAGGGAGAGGAAGGGAGAGATGAGAGCAGAGAGGAGAGAGGAGAGAGGAAAGTGAGCAGAGAAGAGAGAGAGGAGAGAGAACAGAGGAGAGAGAGCCTACAGCTGCTGTTCCTGAGCTCATCATTGACAAGGGTACAAGGACAAACCGACCTTCCTCTCTCCATTTGATCCAATGAGTTCTAGCATTTTTTCATGACCAATATTGAAATAGGTGCTTTGACATGTTTTTTTTTCTGTCTTTAGAGACTGTCTGCTTGTTAAAGAATTCCAAATGGGCGACTGCTGACGCGACGTCATTGTATATTCGCCACTCGGACAGGTTAACTAACGGGTTTTAAATGCAAACGATTAAATGTTGCGTGGGCGGCGGCCCAGGTTGGCAGGAAAGTGTGCACACGTGTGCTAGTGACTTTCCACCCACTGTGAAAAGAGCCAGTTCTAGGGAGAGAAAACCGGTTCTATCGACATCCCCAAGAATTAAGAGGAAGAGAGAGAGAGGAAAAGAGATGGATTGAGAGAGAGACATCTTGAGAAAGAGAGCGAGAGGCATCTTGAGAAAGAGAGAAAGACATATTGAGAGAGAGAGAGAGAGACATCTTGAGAAAGAGAGAGAGAGAGAGAGACATCTTGAGTAAGAGAGAGAGAGATAGAGATTGAGAGAGAGACATCATGAGAAAGAGAGAGAGAGAGATTGAGAGAGAGACATCTTGAGAAAGAGAGGGATTGAGAGAGAGACATCATGAGAAAGAGGGAGACAGGGATTGAGAGAGAGACATCTTAAGAAAGAGGGAGCGATGGATTGGGAGAGAGGCATCTTGAGAAAGAGGGAGACAGGGATTGAGAGAGAGACATCTTAAGAAAGAGGGAGCGATGGATTGGGAGAGAGGCATCTTGAGAAAGAGGGAGACAGGGATTGAGAGAGAGACATCTTAAGAAAGAGGGAGCGATGGATTGGGAGAGAGGCATCTTGAGAAAGAGGGAGAGAGGGAGAGAGGGATTGAGGGAGAGAGAGAGACCTTGAGAAAGAGAGCGATGGATTGAGAGAGAGGCATCTTGAGAAAGAGAGAGAGAGAGAGAGAGAGAGAGAGAGAGATTGATTTTGAGAGAGAGAAAGAGATGAATTCAGAGAGGGAGACAGATGTATGTCGAGAGAGAGATGGACTGAGAGAGACATATTATGAGAAAGAGAGATGGACTGAGAGAGAGACATATTATGAGAAAGAGAGATGGACTGAGAGAGAGACATATTATGAGAAAGAGAGATGGACTGAGAGAGACATATTATGAGAAAGAGAGATGGATTGGGAGAGAGACATATTTTGAGAAAGAGAGATGGATTTGGAGAGAGAGAGTAGATGAATTGAGAGAGGGAGAGTGATGATTTGAGAGAGAATTTTTTTTGAGAAAGAGAGATGGATTTGGAGAGAGAGAGAGAGATGAATTGAGAGAGAGATGGATTGAGAGAGAGAGACAAAGAGATGTATTGAAAGAAGGAGAGAGAGATCTATTGAGAGAGACACACACACAAAAAGAGATGTATTGAAAGGAGAGAGAGATGTACTGAGAGAGAGAGACAACACAAAGAGATGGATTGAGAGAAGGAGAGAGAGATGTACTGAGAGAGAGAGAGACAACACAAAGAGATGTATTGAGAGAAGGAGAGAGATGTATTGAGAGAGAGAGAGAGACAAAGATATGTATTGAGAGAAGGAGAGAGAGAGAGAGAGAGAGGGAGAGATGTGATCAGATGGGCAGTCAGCGTCCTCAGATTGTGATTTAAGGTGAGCCGGGACAAGGAACGTCGTGTAACGTGACAACGGGGCACTGCTTTCCCGGAAAGGGAAGGATGGTCCCGGGCCTAAACCCTAGGAAAACTGACGTACTTAGGAAATGAGTAGGGTCTTGCTTATAATAACATTCCCCCCTTGAACAAAAATAAGCCGACACGTTGAGATCGAGGGATAACAGAGGCAGGAAAGAGAGATAGAGATAGAGAGAGAGAGGAATAGAGAGACATAAAAAGATCAAGGTATGGAGAGATAGAGAGAGAGAGAAACAGAGAAACATACACAGAGAGAGAGAGAGATATAGAGAGATAGAGATAGAGACATACACAGACAGAGATATAGATAGAGAGATATAGCGAGACATAAACAGAGAGAGATATGGGAGAGATAGAGATAAAGAGAGCAAGAAGCTTATCCATTGCTGTAGAGCAACAGAGAAAAAAGAGTAAGTGAGGTAGGTTGTAGGAATATGCCTATTGATATTATTGAGAGAATATCAAAAGATTGCAAGAGAGAAGAGTAAAACACTTTTGTTTAAGATGCAAGGAGTTGGTCTAGTAAAATATGAACATGGGGTGGCATATTCTGCATATATTTACAGCAGCGTCACTGATGGTACTTGTGATTGGTTTATTTCAGGAGCCGCACCGGAGATATTAAAAAAGAAAGACTAAGTGAGACTAAAGCTGGAGGACATAAGTTATCTCTCATCTCTGCAATTAGGGATCAGACATGGTTAAAGAATTCCAGCAGTAGCCTTGCGGTTACATGTCATATGAACATAAAAGAATAGGTAAATGAAACAGCATTGAAGAATTTTATCAAACAATCTCCTACACACCTTGTTGAACTCAATTCAGGGGATAATTTTAGTTGTGAGTAAATAAGGTGCATACAAACACATTTATATTTTTCTCACTTGTTATGTGGTATGGGGATGTCCTGAAGGAATCTAAATTATTGAGAGATTTATTTTTCTAAGGAATATGGAGGAAACAAAGAAGATATATGATAAGAAAATTTTATTTTAAAATGAATATTTATATTTATTACATAACATGGAAAGTTGTGGTGTATGGAGGCATGTCTGTCAATCCATATACCCTCCAATCTATACACCCACTAATCTATATACACATCAGGTTATCAATGTATATACCCATCAAAATGTGTACCAATCCATGTATACAGACGAATATATGGACCGGAGCTGTGGTTCATCCTTGACATGAGTGTTGTGAAGCCATGGCCATGAGCCAATAGAAATCTGGTGAGTGTATTGGAGCACATACATTATATAGGTGTTGTGGCGGGCAGTGGGTGTTGGTCGGTGAGCACCCCATGGCTGAAAAAGTGGAAGTGCAGGCAATGGTGAATGGCAAAAATGCAAACGGTCCACAAACATAGAATGTGAATGAGTTTGTCAAAGGGACATTGATAGTGGCATATTTTGATGCACTTGGATATGTCTAGAAATAAATTAGGTTCCTAACTAGGCTATAGCAGAGGATAATGGTAATTGCCAGGGAGGAAATTCACAAACATCAAAACTCTTTTATAAAAAGTTTTCAATTTCCTATGCAATTGAATATTCAATATAATGAGTCTCTGGCCCTCAATGTTTTGTTAATATAGCCACTGCCATGGTAAGTTGAAAAGATGAAAATGAGTGGGAAGAAAAGAAGGGATAAATACTGGATCCTCTTTATGGCCTTCAAGCCAATTGCTCATTCAACATCTGAATCAACGTTCAGTAATACAATATATTTGTTATAATGCACAAGCAATGCTTATCACTGAAGTCCATAAATTTATGAAAATGGAATTCATGAGACCATAATATGATGATCATCAGTCTTTAAACATGTACTATAAATATTTGAAGGATACTCAATAAGGGTATAAAAACACTATCTAGTCTTGCTCATGTGATGAGTATGACGAATCCAATACCCATTAGTGTGGAGAGACTGACAGATAGCAGGTGCTCTTTGTGGAAAGAGGTAACTGAATTGATCCTTGTGAATCCCTAAATGGTATTGTTCCTAACTTTTATTATGTTGGCTCATGTCACATTTGTGTGACTGATCTTAAGACTTGAGAGATCAAAGACAGCTTGAGAATGGAGGATTTCATTTTACTATGATGCACAACTCTTTAACCGAGAAGTTCCAAATGATCTGAATTAAGATACATCAATAAGTCCACAATGCGATTGCGTGATCAAAATGGGATCATTTGCCTTGGTTTTCGAGGAATCAAGGAAAATAAGTGGCTAATAATTCCCAAGGGTATTGGAAATATGAAAGAAGTTATTTTCATATGATTTTGCCTTGCATCCTTACGAACTAGAATGATTGATTAGGGTTTAATGCTTTACTATACCCTTAGTCATTCAAGAGTATTGTGTGCATGAATGATTATACATACATGATAGCCAATGATTGTAAAGGTTATCTGAGAGAATTAATACACTACTGTGTATGTTCTACAGCATGAGGTATAGCTTGGTGCCCCACGGGATAGCAAACAAAACTATAGATTAGGTTAAATTGATCCTTGATTACATAATTCTATATATTAATATGATACACCGATAAATGTAATTGGGCCATTGAAGTTTTTAACTATCTAATAAATCATTTTAGAGGATTTTTTTCAAAAACAATTCAAGGATGAGGACTATTATGAAGTTTCACTAATGACTTCTATAAAAATCTTAGAGAGTAAATACAGGCTGACACCCTCATCTGATTCACATATGCAAGTCATTTTTCAGTGTCCTCCCCTTTCTTCTCTCGCTCTTCTGAGGTATTACTTATGATAAGACTAGATGGAGAGGAAATCATATTTCCTACGACATAGCTTGGGGAAAGAAAAGGATAGCCATCACGGTAAAGACCATATGGATATATCTAGAGGTCGGATATCTGAATGACTCAAAGAGACTCTAAGGAAATAAGAAATTACATATTTGATCCATGCAAAAGTGATAACTTCTATTTATCTATACTTTTGCTTGCTATATAAATTTTTGATTTGATATTGTGATGCGAAGTTGATCTCAGATCAAGTTGATTGAGGCCATGATTCCCCAAACAATGGTGGGACAAGGTTCAATTTGAAGATCGTTATTTGGCCCTAATACTCTTAATTTAGAAATGAGTCATATATACCAAAAAGGGTTCTTCAAGTCAACATGCCTCAAAAAGTAAGAAGAAAATCCATGTTCATTATCCAAATAAAATAAAAAAGGGAACTATAGTACTTGAGGTGAAATTTCATGTATTGCCTATTCATAATATTATTAATGTGTAAGTCGTGAGATACTGCATTAATTTAGGCATTACATGCTTCAAAAGAGAGGATAAATACATTCATAAATTCATGATTATCATTAAAATAGCTTAAAATTTTATTGAATCATAAAGCATTAAAGTTTTTTGGGTTTTGTAATTTTATCTCAAATTTAGGATATCTAAATGTATCTCATCGCATTTGGTTCATTGATATTTCTAATGGACATCAATCTATGGAATTATTTCCAATTATATTTCTGAATCTTTATCAAAGTAGATGTTATCTTACCCATGATGTTTATTTTTTATATGGATTTCTCCATATAAAAGAGTACATACGATAGAAAAGTCAATTCCATGGGCACGATGCCATTACATTGTGTAATAATCAACTTGCAGATCTATCTAATGGATTGCTTAAGCTACTTTTTTAGAGTATATAAATTCATGAAATTTGTTATACAATATTATAAATTTAATTTTGTTTTTATTTTAACCTTAACTATTGAATGATGTAATAAAAATTAATTTTACTTGGAAACATCAGTAAGTATCTGTTTGATTTTTCTTATTTTATCCCATTTGTATTTGATTTTTCTTAATTAATTATCTACTGTTTTGTAATTATGATTATATAGACACCTGAGTAAAATTTGTATGAATACCCATCAGAGAGTGTCATATGGGAGAATCCTACAAACCTCTAATTGTAGGGATTTATTTGTTAACACAATATAGTCTGAATTTATATTTTTCCAATAACAAACTTCAACTAATATCGATGCATGGAAAAAATGAAGGTACCATAAAAATATTAAAAATAATGAAGATACCCTGAAAATGTTAGAAGATAGGAAGGACATGAAATATCATCATCATTATATAACTCCTTCATTGTGAAAACAAATAATGAGACTAAAATATTTGGAAATTTCACTTAATTATTTTTAATATACCTTACATTTACCTTTGATATATGTATGATAAATGTTTCTTTGTGATATCCAATAATCTTCAAGAAAAAGTATACAGGATTTTAACAGATTTATGCATTTATATAAAAATTTTAAATTAGATAAAACCACAAAAGATTTATATAACAGATTTATGCATTTAATTTCCTCCCTTTTTGATCAAGTGAATCAAAATCTTGTCCATTCCCAAACAAATTATTTGAGCTCCTCATCCTGTTCGAACTTTTCATTTATT
Organism: Wolffia australiana; assembly: GCF_029677425.1. Taxonomy (NCBI): domain Eukaryota; kingdom Viridiplantae; phylum Streptophyta; class Magnoliopsida; order Alismatales; family Araceae; genus Wolffia; species Wolffia australiana. Next base: position 6,297,325 of record NC_135841.1, on the reverse strand, counting down.
TATTTGTTATTCCACTTTATACTTTATTTATATGCTTATTTTAGGATCAGAATTAATATTATTATCTCATACCTTTGTTGTATGATGTTGGTCAATCTATTTTTGTATGCATGGAAGGTATTGTTATAAAATTTACTTAGTTAATCATCTTTTTTATCGACGTATGAGATCAAATGAAGCAGCCTATTAAAAACTCATCTATAAAGGGTCTACCAAGAGCCAACTAACAATGGATCAATGCGATTTGGGCTTTGTAAGAAGCCCTATCAGTGCACATGTCAAGCAAGCTCAACTTTATCAACATATGCAACATTAATATGTATTATGAAGGAGAACATCACACACACATGTCACAAAAGTTTAGCAAAAAGGAAACTAGCCATTAACACAACCATTGTGCCAATCTGTATTTACATGTGTGTTTATTTAATAGGAAATGAATGGCTTTCATTCTTATTGTTTTCTCTTGATCTGCTTTTGCTTTCTACCTATGCCCTAAATATCACATTGTCATCTTCTCTCTCTCTTTCCATGATCTATAAAAGTTGGAATCGCAGCTTAGGATGGTGTCAAAGCAATATGGATCTACTCTAGCCGTCACGACTACACTCGATATTCTTCCAAAGAAGAGGATATCCTATTAGATATGTGTCCTTTGATGGAGAGCTTTGCTTCAGTTTTTGAAGAAATGAAGGCCCACTAACATGGAAGTCTTGAGTGATAGAGATGACTACGTGTGGAGCTTCTCATTGATCAACCTATAATAATCCATTAAATTTTAAGTTTTGATTGACTATGATGCTGATATTAAATTGAGAGAGCAGAAATTTGGAAAAAAAATGTGCATGGATGTTCTGACTGGCTGGGACAGTGCTATTGAACCAAAAGAGCAGCCAAGATCTATCAATCCCAACTTGTGACTTACTGGGATAGGCCATCGCCCCGTTTACAAACCTTTACACAATGAGGTTACAACTGATACTCAAGTGTTGATGTTCATATCTCCATTTTTATGTTTTCTCTTACCCATTATATTGTGAGTCCCCTGGTCACACATTAGTATGGCTAAGTGTCATGCGTTCAAATCTAGAGCTAAGAACAACACTCGGATTGAATGCACATTGGGTTAAATGATTGGGCATGAATGTTGAGCAGCCTTCACTTGGGCAGTTTAAGTCTCCTTAGAGTGCATGAGATTAATTGTGATTAAGACGGAGATTGGGTTAGGCCCATAGCATAACATCAAGACGTTTTATTACCACACGAGTAAAGATAAATAGATGATTGTAGCCATTCCTTTAGGCATAAGGACTAGACAAGAATGTAGAGATGGGTAGTGGCATTCCAATGCCTTGAGACTCGTAGCCCGGTGCATGTCTACAGGCACTTCTGCTCCAACCGTGCTTTAAGGCCGAGGGCCTCGCCACCATTGGCCATGACCCTTACTGTTGGGTTCTACAGGCCTTGATTTGGACGAAGAAATCAAAACGATTCATATTGGAAGACTTAAACAGAATTGTAATGACACCAATAAAATATCAAATGAAGAATCTGTGCACCGATTGCATCCATAAGTTCTTGGATCCAAGAGAAGTAAATTGTGCTTCTCAAGTGTGCAGCCTCTAGATGTATTCACGTTATCCTTGACACTTGGAATCTCCTCCTTCACCCTTGTGAACTCCGTTCAATGTCATCGTCGTTACGTTGTCTCGATTGCATCAGCAGTTGATATGAGGTGTGGGGAGAAGGGAGAAGAAGATGAAGGATCCTAAACAATTCTACCTTGGGTGAATTTAGTATATATGCTTCCCCTATTTATAATAATTGTGTATTTTTCATAAAACCCCCAAAACTTAAGTATATCTTCTGACATCCAAAATACCATTTGCGTGTGACTCTCTAGACCCATGTATTAGTCTAGTTAACAACTCAAGCAACCAAATTACCTTTATTGGCCTTCTGAATTAATTAACTATATCATTATATAGATTAATTAAAGTAGAATTGATTTAACCCAATCGGTAGTTTGAGTCTCCAACACATGGGGTGTCACGCTACACATGGTACTCTAAAAGATACAAAGGAGTGTTTATCGACGCAATCATGAAACATGTTCATCATCGATTACCATGTACATATAGTCCCTCATCGACTTGATGCTCCTAGGATAACTTAGGGTATAGTCCACTGTCAATCCCTAATCAGTCATCTAAGTTAGTACTAATGCATTAAAAATCATCGAAGATCTCTTCTCCCGATATTTCATTGCCTTGGCCAAGGACTTCATTGCGTCATCTTCCTTGAGCTTTCACCTCTTATACCGAGGGTGGAGGATCCACAAGACATCTTTGGTGTCTCATGTCTAAGGACTACTTACAGAGTCATGATGTGAACCAACCTGTTTAACAATTTGGTATAATACCATTAAGGGATTTGTATGGATCAATTCAGTGAACTCTTTCCACTAAACAGCACTATCCATCTATCCTTAGTGTCTCCACACTAATGGCTACGGGAACTGCTATACTCATCATATGAGTGATGCTAGATAGTGTTATTTTATTAGGATATTTGATGTCCTTCTCATGTATCCTTCGAATATGAATATTTAGAACACATCCTTAAACACTTGTAATCTTCGTATTACGACTCATCATATTTAACTAAGTCAGATCATGTATTTATGGACTTCATTATAAGCGTCACACGTACACTTTAATTAAAACGTTGTATGAATGAAAATGAATGAGATATAGAATGTGTGATTGGCTTGCAGACAACATATATTTCCATCACGTTGTGTGTCCGATGATCGCTCGTATCACACACGCTAATGTCCCTTTGAAATACCACTATTTTAAGAGCCTAACCATGTCACTCCATGTACATTCAGAACCTAATGTGATACCTCTACTACTTTGGTCCTCATTGCCACCGCTGTACTTGTTGCCCTATGCCTTGGCGCATGCAAGCCATAACACCATCCATAGGGACACATTAAGTTCCCCACAACTGTATTGGCACTCCACAAGCCATGGCTACCCGCTATAACATCTACACGCCTTAGTCCCTTGGTAGGACATGGCCCATCCCTCATAGGGTGTATCCATGGTTCCACAACGCATGTCTTGGTAGCCCATGTGCCCGACTTTGGATGCCCATGCACAAAGCGTACCCCACACACAAGCAAGCACGAGCACCGTGTAGGCATTGGCTTTAAAGATCAGGAATGGTCATCACCACCTATGGGGCGTTCGGTGGTCACACGATGAACTTGGCTTCCTATCATGAGTCCGAGTATATGGGGTTTTCCCTCGTGTGCCCATCCATGCACTCTAGGCGGTTTATATGTAAGCCTCTGTGCAAGAGTGTGGCCCTACTATAAACCCTATTTTGTTTCTACAGATGGTGTCACAACATACATGGGCCAGGGTTTAGGGCACTGAGCACAACGGGTGCCAATGAGGCACATGTCCCACCAATACAGTTGGTTTCACTTCTCTCACCTACTTACATAATCATTTTGTTTTTCTCCTACTCATGCATGGTCTCATAGGTCTTCCTTGTGGATCCTTGACTATGGGGCCATACACCATATTACTCCATCTAAAGATTATTTTATAACCTATGAACTATACGTTAGTAATAAAAAATTCAGACTGAATGGTACTCTCCCTCTAATTATGGCTTTGGGAGCACAAAGGTTGCACCTACGGGGTTAATTACCTCAATACATCACATTCCACAAGTCTGCATTAGTGTACTCTGTTCAATGCTTGTCTCATTTATCCATTAACAAATTAATTTGATGGCAGTGATGCCTATCTTTGTGAAAAGATAGCACAATTGAAGCATGGAATAGCTAGGACTTTTGAGGGGCTATAGTATGTGCACCGACCCCAGTAAAGATAGAGGTGCCTTTCCAAGCTTCCACTAAAATGCTTGGACATCCATAATTTTCTAAATGACATATTTCCAGATTTATGGGCCTATGTGCGTAGTGATCTTTTATTTGTAAAGTGTGTCAATAGCAAAACATAAATACTCTTAATAAAGCCTTTTTAAAATACAGCTTCTCATGGCATAGAGATCATGTACTGTGATGTCTAGGGAATGTCCCTCTTTGCTGAACTACATGGTTTCCGCTGGTTATCAGTCTTTATTGATGGTAAGAGTCATTTCTACTGGATCAATGCTATGAAGCATAAATCAAAAGTTTCTTCTATCATATGTGGTTTTCTAAAGATGATTTATAGGAAAAATTATTTGCAGGTCAAATTGTTCCAAACATATAGCAGCAAAGAATTTGTTTACTCTTAAATATAGAATCTCTCAAAGGAAATTGACATCGTATATGGAAATTCATGTCCGCATGTGCACCAGAAACATGGAATGGCCCAGAGAAACCAGACTGTAGTCTAGGAAAAATGAGGGCCCTCACTATTCAGAGTAATGTTCCTAGAATTTTCTTCGGAAAAGCCACTATGCTCTCCGTCAAGTTGATAAACCACTTGCCAACTCCTGCTCTTCAGTCTACAACACACTTAGAGATGGTTGATGCATGCCATCCTAATACATAAATTGAATGAAACTTGGAACGTTGACTCTTTTGATGCAAATATTATGTTCTACTGCAGACACACAAGTTCACACCTAGGCCATTATGTCTGTATTTGTTGGATATTATAATATTTAAAAGGGTTATTAATATTTCTGCCCTCCAACACACCATAGGATTACCTACAAAAAGTTCACCTTGTATCATACTGGATACTAAAACAATCCAAAGTCAACTTCGCCAAATTGTATATGTTCCCCCTTGTAATAGTACAATGCATAGGGATAATACTTCAATCCATATGGAGCCTTATTAACCTGTTACACTTCTTTCTGAGAGAGCAAGTATCCTATTGGACTCGTTCATGACCTGGTTAAATATGGACAGAACAAGCATACGGGTCTCCACTGCCACTTCATCGAGAAGCAATTGGAGCATGCTCTTCAAATTCAACAAGTACCTGCTAATCACCAAATGGCTGATCATCTCACCAGGGAGCTAACCAATATTCAGCTTGATTATCTTGTCCCTGAGCTGGGCGTTGATGAAATATACTCTCTAGATTGTGGGGTAGTGTTATTGTGGAGTATATGACTGACATGTTCTACCTACCTTTAGTCAAAACTAACCATTGACACAGCCGTGATACCTATCTATATATACACATTTACCTAATAAAAAATGAATGTTTTTCATTCTTCTTCTGTCTTTCTGTCTGTTCTTTTTCTCTGCCCATGGCCTAAGAGCACATTGTCCTCTCCTCCCTGTGTTTGTGATCTGGCATGGCTGGAATCGTCAACTTAACATACACATCAGATATCTACAGACCTTGAAGATTCTTTTCATGATAATTGATCCAAATATGATTCACGCAACATATTACGATGAAGTAAAATGAACCTTTACAAATGTAACACATCGATGATTGGGTAACTTTGTGTGAAATTAATTATGTTACAGGTTGGTTTTTAAAATAGTCATTTGGAGACTGAAGGTCATTGATTTTGACTCATTGTGTATATTTTGATGAATTTCTAAGTATAATTTAGTCAATTCAAATTAATTAGGATAATATAATATTTCAGTGGTTTCATATGGATTCAAGTTATTTTAAGTTATTTAAATGGTTTCATTAAACTAACAACTGCTTCATTCTTGAAATCGCAAGTCACATTATTACATCATTTAATATACTATTTAATGGCTATTTATGTAGGTTAAAGGTGGAACATCTCTCCCAGAGGATTTATTTATTGTAATTAATCTTTTAACATCCTCAATGATGTATTCATATCTATCTCTCTTCCATATTATATTTCTCTGAATACGAATATCAAGCGGACTCTGCCTCCATCTACAAGAGAAAATAAACTCCCATTTCATGCATCCAAAACTTCTCCATTACTCTCTCAATCAAGCATTTCTCAAAGTAGATAAAGAATATTCAGGATCATGTTACTAGATCCCTTCCTCTTTCTGGCACAGTTTCCCTTTCTGGATTTGTTGTTTTCATGAAACAAAACTCTAAAAGAGGAGATGATGAGGAGACACATTTTTAAGAGATTGAGATGCATTTAGAGAAGGACAGCAAGAAACCACAAAAATGTGAGGTGCACATTTCCAATATCTTAGTTGAAATACATCGAATTTGAGATAGACAAATGCTTGACTAAATAGAATATATAGATTAGGTAAATATAATTTTTTGGGTAAAATTGAAGAATATTTTGAAGAGAGAAAATCGGGGGTTGAGGGACAAAGATAAGAAGATCAAGAAAAAAACACATTGATTGCAAGAAATAAAACTGTGGATTAAATATAAAGAGGTTTAACATAGAGGTTTTCAAAAGAGTTGAGAAAAGCAAAGATGGAGAAATTTTAGATTGAGTAGGGAGAGATTTAATATATTCATCATATAAATAATAGTAAAGGAAATAAGAGTAAATTATGGAAATAAGGATGAAAAAATAAAGAATTAATGGGGACATTAAGTTTATTTTTGTTGGGCCAAAATTAAGGTGAATAACTTGAGAAGATTTTTGAGGAAACTTATTGGGTCAAATATGAATATTTCTATATGGATTATTAGGAGTTTGATTGGATTTTCTTATCTTACATATTTGTCATTTATCTAAACTAAACTATATGGGTCCCCTTTTTAGGAATTTTATTTGATTGTTTTTAAGTGAAATTAATTGGACAAAGTTGAAAGGCTTGTAGGCTAAAGTTAGAAAATCTTTAGTGGCCAACATTAAGTTTTTATTGGAACAAGATTTGAATCATGATAGGATTCTTGGTGAGTGATTAAATAGTTGATTGTGATTAAGTTAACAAGTGAGTTAACATAACAAAATCGAAGTCAAATTTTGAATCTCTAAGACAAAGAATTAGAAGCAAGTGGTATCATCATTTGATTATATATGTCATTTTATCATTATTATATCTTTATAACATTTGAATTGCATTAGTTCTTTAGAGGCTTGGGAGAATTCTCTGGACTATGCTAAGGGGGATAAGCAATCGACATGTGTGGCCAACCTTGAGGTTGTGGTAACCTCTTGCGGAGGGTAAGAGGACCAAGTAAAGTGACATGTGTGGTCTGAATAAGAGAAGTTGAAGTCTCTCTCATTAGACAAGGCTAGGGGGGCCAAAGACATCAGATGATCATCAACTTTTCTCTTTCCTTTGTTATACGTGTATACCCCAATTATAAAGCATTTTCTAGGGGTCTTTTTCTAACTTGGGTTAGTTAGTCTTTCATTGAACTCAAGGCAAGGATATCCCTAGGATAGGAGTAAGGGACTAGCCGAAACGTTTATAAAAACCACAATGCAAAATCTTCTCAACTATACTAAACTTATATAGTTACAACATCACATAGATAAGATAAATAAATAAAAATATTAAAAGCCTAATTCACCCCACCTCTCTTTGGCATAACCTATCCAGATAAACGGACATTATCATGTACCTAAAAACTCTATTCCCTTACAAGTAGAATGTCCTCATCATCCACTAAATATGTGCCTCCATTAATCAGAGATCATCTTCTTTTTGCTCTACTCGCACTAGGAGTTGAGAGTGCCCAAGAGAGCAAGAATAAGGAGGGGTACTCAAAGAAACGTCATCATAGGAGTTTTTTGGGCCTCCTTCCGTTTATAAATGTAAAATTTTCATAACATCCATACCTTAAGTGTATCCTCTGATGTCTAATAATCCTTATACTTTTATGACCCTCTAGGCCCACATAGCATTTTGAACAATACATTTACTTCTTTCTTGTTTGATTCAATTAATTAAATATATACTAAATATACACTAATTAGTCTTTGATTAATTAAACAGAATGGGAAAGTTGAGACTTCAATAAGTAAGGTGCCAAAATACACTATTTCCTCAACACAATACACATGATTAGATAAAATCTTTGATAGAACATTTCTATCATCAATAACCATGTATGCGTAAGTTCTCATAATTTCTTAAGTGTATCATAATCAACTATGAACCCTAATCGTTCAACCTAGTTGATTATGATACACTTAAGAAATTTTCATACTACTCACATTATATCTACACAACCTTAGTCTAGTACTTCATCACCTCATCTTCCTTGAGTTATCTCCTCTTGCACCGGGAGGGATAATCACACCCTAACTGAACAGTCGATCACCTTAGGGTACTTGTTGTTACACCCCAGCTAAGATTGAATGATTCTTGTAATAAGTATCTCAAAGGTCATACTCAAAACACAATCATCATTCTAAAAGACTTCCTTACTGTTCAACATTTGGGGACAACTTACAATATAAGAACATAAATCAACATGGGTCACATTGAAGTATTAACACCATCCAGGGATTCATGTTGAAAAATTAACTGAACTCTTTCTCTAAAGACTTCCTATTATGTATCCTTATGTCTCCATACAAATATGGTCACAGATATATTCTCATCATCAGGATGGGTTTACAGTGTCATTACATCTGGATATTTTGATGTCATTCTCAGGATACATTCTCCGGAATAAACAATCGCCATAGTAAAATATCCCCATACCTCTTTTATCATTGGAATTCATTATAAGCATTGTTGGGTTCTAGAGGCCTTGACATGGATGAAGATGATGATTCCTCGCAGGAGAAGACACGTAACGGAATAAAAAATGACATCGATAAAACCATGAAATGAAGTACCTTTACACGGATTGCATCTGTGATTTCTTGGATCCTTGAGCGAGCCGATTCGAGCTACTCAAATTTGCAGCCTCTAGATATATCCACGCGATCCTCAGCACACCGGATCTCCTCCTCATTGACGAGCCCCGTTCTACGTCCATTGTCATCGTTATGTCATCCCAATCGCATCGGGCATGGAGAGGTTGTGAGGGGAGAAGGAACAAGACGGGGAAAGTCCCTAAACAATTCTGGCCTGGGTGAATTTTGTTCACGGACTTCCCCTATTTATACTAAGTGGGTATTTTTCATGGGCCAAGAGTTTTACCTCTAGGCCCATGTATCATTCTACTTAACGACTCCAGCAGCCCAATAACCTTTATTGGCCTTGCAAATTAATTAACCGTATCAACATATAGATTAATTAATATCAAATCGATTTAACCCAATCAACAGGTCGAGTCTCCAACACGTGGGGTGCCAAGCTACACCTCGTGTTCTAGAAGATACAAAGGAGTGTATATCGACTCAATCAATGGAACCTGTTCGTCATCATTTATAGTATATGTATAGTCCCTCATCCACTTGACACTCCTTGGACGACTTAGGTATGGTCAACTGTCAAACCCTAATCGGTCATCCGAGTTAGTACTGATGCATTCAGAAATCATTGGAGAACTCTTCTTTGATATTTCACTCCCTTGGCCAAGGACTTCATCGCATCATCTTCCTTGAGATGTCACCTCTTATACCGAGGGTGGACGATCCCATCTTGACCACTTAATCGTCTTCGTGAACTTCTTGATGTTTCTTTTTTTTCTTTACCTGAACTAAGACCATTTACTAAAGTACAACAGTTTAGAATCCCATGATTAGAGACTCATTGGCCGTAGCCAAAGTACAACCGTCCGTCCACAAGACATCTTTGGTGTCTCAAGTCTAAGGACCACTTACACAACAGTGACGTGAATCAACCTGCGTGACAATTCAGAATAATACCATTCAGGGATTCGTACAGATCAATTTAGTGAACTCTTTCCACTAAAGGGCATCCACTATCTATCCCTAGTGTCTCCAAACTGATGGCTACAAGACCGGCCATACTCATCATGTGAGTGAGGCTAGATAGTGCTATTCTATCCGGATACTTTGATGTCCTTCTCGTGTATCCTTTGAATAGGGGAAGGCCCTAAACAAAATTCACCTAGGCCTGAATTGTTCAAGGGGCCTTCCCCTTCTTCTCCCTTCTCCCCACACCCCCTCTCCATCTGCTATGCGATCGAGATGACGTAACGACAACGACGGAGATTGAACATGGCTCATCAACGAGGAGGAGATTCGACCTGCCGAGGATTATGTGGATACGTCTAGAGGCTGCACACTTGGGCAGCTTGACTCGTCTCACGCTGGGATCCAAGAAATCACAGATGCAATCCGTGCAAAGGTACATCATTTCATGGTTTTATTGATGTCGTTAAATTCTGCTCAAGTCTTTCGCTGCAGAATGTTTTGATTTCTTCATCCATCTTAAGACCTATAGAACCCAATAGTAAGCACCAAATGTCAAACATGAATAAAGGAATTTCATCCAAAGAGAAATATGCATAATGATCATGTGTTGGTAAACCCACGCAATATGCATGTAGGGCACGTAAGTGTATTAGCCTGTGTGGTCTAGCAAGTGATGGCCCACAAGGATGCTTAATTGGCAAGCCAAAAATATTTCACTCTAGTGGGCCATTGTAATCATGGATCCAATCCATAGGATTGGTTAGAAGATGTTGAAACATGTTTATGGATGATTGGATGTTGTAGTTGCTTATGTGTAACGAACATGCAGACAACACAAGGTGTGATCTGGGCCCTTTTGGCTAGATCAGATGGCAGAGGTGGCACCTGACTTGCCTTTCTCTCCCATCCCCCTATAAAGGGTTGGCGTAGCCACATTCTGGCCTTTGCACGCCCCTCAAAAGAAGATCAAATGACTAGATATGACCGAGATCATCATTAAAACTTCTTGTTTGTTTTCTATGAAGGTATTATCCATTTTTGTTTCAAAATTCACCTTTCCTCAACCATAACAATGGTAAGTGATCCCTACAACTTCCTATACCTTCGTACGATGTGAAAATTCGTAGATTAGGGTAAATCAAACCTTCAGAGCACAGATTTGTATGAATGAACGTGGGGCTTGAACCTGAATCTTCTACAATGGATTTCTAGATCAAAATCCTCAATCACACATAAATTGGTTCAATTCTTCATCGCATTCAGGTTAATAAGATGTTATTCATTGAATTGACACTTTACTTTTTGCTATAGTGTTTTTGGGTAGCATAATTAGGTTTTAATTTTCTCTCCCATCACTCATCACATTCTCTCTTTAACCTCTCTCTAAGATGTTTCGATCAATCTATACCCTATTTGCATTGTTTTTGGCTCAGTGGGAAGCTCACTTTGTCTTCTTTCCAGATCTATATTCATATTTATCATCTGATCTCATTTAATCCTCAAATTTTCTGTATTTCCGTTGATCATCTGAAATCATCACCATAATCCTTTAATTTCTTTTCAAATCTTGTGAGTTGAGTTTATTTTTTACTAATGCATAAGTTCATGTTTCAATGACTGCAATTTTTTGCTCATCACTATGCAAATGAGTATTTACCTTGAATTGAAATCTTGATGGTTCTAGCGTGCACCATAATACTATTTTTTGTGTGTGGCCTTATGCATATGGCATCGACTACATTGAGAACTCTTATGTGTTGCATTTAATCTCCAACAGCTTGCTTCTCTCCATGGACATCCATCATGATTGCTCCCGTCATTAACTAGACATTGCTCCCGTCATGATCATGGTGATCAGTTTCTTTATGGAAAACCTCCTTGGTATGTAAACATTGGGGAGTCATCTCTGGCGTGTTTACTCTATCACACTCTCAACAGGCTGAAGCAAAGTCACATAATTGGTTTGTGAAGATTAAGTTAAAATGACATTTTAGTAAAATGCTTTAATATGTTTTTTGATGAATCTTCAAAGTAATGTAAGCTTCAATAAGGGTTGTGATCAAGCATAATAGGTCCTCAACCAACTAGTTGACTTATTGTAAGAGAATATAAAATAGCACTTTTAGTTATATTAATGGCTACATAGTTTGACCAAATGAACAACAAGGCAATCATCTATTTAAGACTTGTATTTTCTATGAGATAAAGATAAACATATTCTCTAATATTTTTCAAATAATTTTCTGAATTTGACCTCATTTGATTGGTTTAATAACTTTACCAAATTCATAATACCTACCTTTGGGTATTTTGATAACATGCAAATTAATATACTTAATTACTGAATTATACATTCTATTTATGTGTTTTAATGGTCATATTTGCATGTTATCATGATAAAATACATTGAAATCAGTTAACATGTCGTTTTTCTATTATTTCATATTTTTTATCATTTTTTACATGGAATTTGAGATTGTTTCAGTGAAGAAATATTTTTACATGATTTTATTTGCTTGGTTTAAGGTCAGTAAATCATCTCCTGATTTTTCTGAATTTTTCCCATATTTTTATGAATTTTTCTGAATTTTTCTCACCATTATTTAGGCAAGAAATGAATTTTATTTAATTAAATAATATATTGATTATTTATTTTGCATTTTGAATGCATTTAAAATGAATATCCACGTCATTCGCCCGAAATTCGGGCGAATGAAGGGATATATTAATTAAATAAGAAAGGAGAGAAGAGAGGAGAGAGATAGGAAAAGTCAAATAGAGTGATTAAAAGAGAGAGAGAGAGAGAGAGAAGCGGAAATCGACGCCGATCATTGGCGTTTATTTAAAACAATGATTTTTTTCTTTTTCTCTCTCTCTCTTCTAACCAAGCGAAAAAAATCACTATTTTGTCCTTTTCTGTTTTCTTAAAAAGCAGCGAAAAAGTGTGGCCGACGCGGACAACGAGGGTGCACGTGTCCCGAAACACGGAAAGCGAGAAAATCAAGCCCAGCCAATAGGAAATTCCGATTTTTTAGAGAAAATAAAAGAGATCCAACGGCCCACATTTGATCTCACTAAAACTGCGATATCTTGAGATCTACAACTCCGATTAGGCTGAAATTTTGAGGGCAGGTTCGTCTTTTCCTCCTCTACAATCTGGACGGTTGGATCTTTAAATAGAGGTCAGAAAAAAGGCGAAATTCACTTTTGGAGGCTCTCCCCAAGCAATTGGCCAGGAAGGACACAGGAGGCATTCTGGAAGTCGTCAGATCTGGATCTCTTTATCAAATTTGTAAGTTTCTGAATTGTATTTGATCATCTTCTAGAACGATTCGAAAACGCCTTGGCATGGGCGAAATGTACATGCCCTAGATTCATGTTTTGAATGCATCAGCACTTCTTTTTGATTTGGATTCGAGATCTGACTTTTGATAATTAATTCTTAATCATTTTAGGACATTTCTGCTTCATTACATTTTTAATTTAGGGTCGAAATTGGGGCTTTCCCCAATTTCTTCACTTTCTCTCTCTAGGTTAATTTGATTTGTTTCTCTCTCTAGATTTCGGTTTTTATTGTTTAGGAATTTAATTTAATATATAAAAAACCCAAAAATAAAATTTGAACCGAAAATTCATCCATTTTGAACTCCAATTCAAAAATCACTTTCTTGATTATTAATTTCCCAATTTTAATTCTGAAAATTATTATAAATTTTATTAAATTGGAAATTAATAATTATATTTTTATGAGCTTAAAATAATAATAATATTCTTATCTGGAATTATCTGATGAAATCAAAATTAAGTTTTACTTAATTTTGATTATTTTAAGAATATTATTTAATATTAATTGAATTAAATATTGCGAAATTCGAAATTACTTGACTTGATTCATAAAAAAAATTTGAAAATTCTGAATTGTTGCCTCCTTGTGGATCGACCCCTTGCTTGCTCTATATTCTTATTTAGTAATTAAGGAATTATAAATTTATTGCATAAGTCTAAAAAGCGCAAGCGACCACGTAATTTTACGTGATTTTTCGCTTATCAATTGGCGCCGTTGCGGGGGCGACGCAGTTTGAATTTTTAAATTATTCTGTGTGGATTCATTACTCTTTATTTTTTATATTAAGTCTTGGATTGAGCTGAATTTTGCAATTATTTTGTGAATTTTGATGAAATAGTGAAATTGAAAAAAAAAATTCATCATTGCATAATTAATTTTTCTTGTTCATCAAAACTGATTATTTTTTATATTGATGTGTTTAACATTGCATGTTCGGTAGGAGATCTTTAAAACCTCATCTCGTGAATCTTGAAACAGTTAGTAGAACTCCTAGTTTTGATTGTATTTTTGAAAGCTCCGAAGGTGAAAATCAGCATTTTTGTGACTTAATGGAGAATAATCAAAATTTTGGGGTTGAACAGGGTGTTAGAAGAATGAGGTTGAGAGAATTTTCTGACCCTATAGAGAGTGAAACCTACACTAAAATATCTGCTCCTTTACCAGAAAATGTTAATTTTAGAATTGACCCGAATATGATTAATCAATTGCCTACATTTAATGGAAGATTTAATGAGGAGCCTTATGAGTTTTTGGAAGAGTATAACCAGATTTGTTCTGCTTATAGTTATGCAGGTGTTCCTCAGGAAATTCTCAAACTAAGGTTATTTCAGTTTGCTTTGAAAGATAGGGCAAAAGATTGGTTTAAAGGGGTAGGTCAAGAATTTCAATCTTGGAGTGAAATGCAAGCTTGCTTTTTAAAGAGATTCTTCTCTTATGGAAAGTCATCTTCAATTAAGAAACATATAAGAGATTTTTGTCAAGGAACTAACACTCTAGGAGAAGCATGGGAGAGATTCATGTCACTCACTAGGAAGTGCCCACATCATGGCATACCATCTCATGAATTGGTTGAAATTTTTTATGGTGGATTGAATGATCAGGAAATGCATCTAGTGGATATATCTAGTGGAGGAATGTTCCTTGATACCCATGCAGATGAATCCATGAAATTGATGGAAAAATTAGTAGAAGATTGGACATACCGTCAAAGTTTTTGTACACTAACGAAGTGCAGGTCCCAAGCGTGGAGGAATCATTGGCGTCAAGGCAGTTGAACCGGAGATCAGGATTGATAAGCTAGAAAGAGAAATGAGCAATATTGGTAAAACAGTTAAAGATATGAGCAATGATATTAAATCTTTTTGCAGGAGTCTAAAGGAAAGGCGAATGCAAACGAGGGCAACAATTCCACTAACAACCCTTGTTGTTTTTGTTCTAGTGAAGAACATTCTGATGAGGCTTGTCCTATGGTTGAACAGGTTAATGCATTTGGGAGATAAGATGCAGGTCAAAACCAATGGAATGCACGACCTAATCAAAATTGGAGCAAAGGAGGAAACAACAATTTCGTCTCAAAGCAATTCGCCCCGCAACCATATCAGCAAAATTTTCAAAATTTTTCTAAGCCCTTTTACTCTCGTCCTAACAACAATAATGACAACACTAACTCTACTTTAATGGATTTTATCAGGGAAATGCAGGAAGAGAGAAAAAGCATGCATGAGGAAAGGAAGATGTTGATGCAAACTTTAGAAGAGCGCAAGAAGGAAATTGAGATGCTCAAGCGAGGACAAGGGATTCAAGCACAACAACCTGCTCTCAGGATGAAAGGTAAATCAGAAGAAATCCTTCTAAGAGAAGGACATCCAGGTCAACTCCCTACCCAACCTAATATAAATCCTAGAAATATCATGTTGTGTGTAGATAGAAATTTAGAATCATCATGTTGTGTGTCTTCCGAAATTTTAAATGAATCTTGCATTGGTGAAAATAATAATGTTGCATCATGTCATGATTTTACAAATAATATTTTACATGGCTTTGAAGAAGATATGATTAATGATGAACATGTGAGTGTGATTTCAAAATTACGAAGTGGGAAGGTTTTGTTAGATACTCATAAAAAAATGTAGGATTGTCGGAGCATCAAGATAAAGAAAATGGAGAGATGGAAAATGATCAACAAGATAAGGGTGGCCAGGATGAGGAAAGACATCCACGAATGGCAGACCCTAATCCACTTGATTATAGACCACCCATTCCATTTCCTAGTGCTTTAAATATATCCAAGCAAAAACCTGAAAATTCTCATTTGCTTGAAATATTTAAAAATGCAACCATCACTATTCCACTGACTGAGGCAATACAAAATATTCCTTCTTATGCAAAATATGTGAAGGAACTATGTACACCTTCTAGAAAGCAGAAAAGGGTACAACTTTCTGAAAATATCAGTTAAATTTTATTGAATGATATTCCTAGGAAAAGAAGAGATCCGGGTGCTCCTCTCATTAAATGTGAAATAGGAGGCATGGTTTTTAGTAAATCACTTCTTGATTCAGGAGCTAGTGTAAACATAATGCCTAAAGCTTTGTATGATAAATTTAAATTTGGTGAGCTTGAACCTATTTTTCTTGAATTACAATTAGCCGATGGTTCAATTAGGCAACCTTATGGAAAATTAGAAGATGTCATAGTAAAAGTGGAGAATTGTAAATTTCCTGTTGATTTCATAGTTGCAGATATGAAAATAACAGGAAATTTGAAACCATGCCCCTATCATTTTAGGTCGACCATTCCTAGCTATGGCGAAAGCCACAACGGATTGGGATAAGGGTACAGTGGAACTTAAAGTAGGAGATGAAAAAAATGAACTATCTATCTCCAAATTAATGAAATACCCTAAAGACACAAGTGAGGATGTTTGCTTTCTAGGGTTGGTAGAAGAAGATGATTTTGATTTTGATCCATGCTCTTATGATTTATTTTCTTGTGAATCTAATGAATGTTTGAATGAAAAATCTTCCATACCAACAAATATTTCTTTGCATTCTGAAATTGAACTTAAGCCTTTACCATCATCTCTGAAATATGCTTATTTAGGACCATGCAAGTCTTTTCCTGTAATCATATCATCATTGTTATCATCTGAACAAGAATTAGAGCTTTTGAATGTCTTATCTACTTATAAATCTGCTATAGGATGGACAATTGATGACATTAAAGGCATCAGTCCAAATATTTGTGAGCACAGAATTTTTCTAGAAGAAAATTCTAGGGCAACAAGGCAACCCCAAAGGCGACTTAACCCGCACATGTTGGAGGTTGTTAAAAAGGAAATCATGAAATGGCTAAAAGCTGATTTTATTTATGCCATTTCAGATAGCCCATGGGTAAGTCCTATTCATGTAGTACCTAAGAAAACATGAATAACAGTGACTAAAGATGAAAATGGTAATGAGGTACAAACTCGAGTAGCTTCTAGTTGGAGAGTATGCATTGATTATAGGAAGCTTAATTCTGTGACTAAGAAAGATCATTATCCATTACCATTTATTGATCAGATTCTTGAAAGACTTTCAGGTCAAAATTTTTATTGTTTTTTAGATGGATATTCAGGTTATAATCAAATTGAAATTAACAAAAGTGATCAAGAGAAAACAACATTTACATGTCCAGTAGGTACTTTTGCATTTAAAAGAATGCCTTT
The DNA here is from genome assembly GCF_029677425.1 of Wolffia australiana. Taxonomy (NCBI): domain Eukaryota; kingdom Viridiplantae; phylum Streptophyta; class Magnoliopsida; order Alismatales; family Araceae; genus Wolffia; species Wolffia australiana. Next base: position 6,280,025 of record NC_135841.1, on the reverse strand, counting down.
TGGGTTATGTAATGCTCCAGCTACTTTTCAAAGGTGTATGACTGCCATGTTTTCTGAATTAGTAGGGGATTTCTTGGAATTTTTTATTGATGATTTTTCAGTGTTTGGTTCCTCATTCGATATTTGTCTATCTAATTTAACTAAGGTTTTGCAGATATGTGTACAGAACAATCTGGTTCTAAGTTGGGAGAAATCCCACTTTATGGTAGAGGAGGGAATTGTCCTAGGCCACCATATCAGCAAGGATGGGCTAAGGGTGGACAGGGCCAAAGTCGAGGTTATCAAGAACCTCCCCCTGCCCACAACCCTAAAGCAACTTAGGGGATTTCTAGGGCATGCTGGCTTCTACAGAAGATTTATAAAAGATTTTGCTAAAATTTCTAAACCCTTAACTAATTTACTTTCTAAAGATACACTATTTGTTTTTGATGAAAATGCTAAAGCATCCTTTTTGCAGATTAAAGAAGCTCTAATTCAAGCACCTATTTTGCAAGCTCCAGATTGGGGTAAGCCTTTTGAAATTATGTGTGATGCTTCTGACAATGCAGTGGGAGAAATTTTAGGACAAAGAGTGGATAAGAAGCCAGTTGCCATCTACTATGCAAGCAAGACTCTAGGAGGAGCACAAGTAAATTACTCAACTACTGAAAAAGAATTTCTTGCTATTATTTTTGCCCTAGAAAAATTTCGTTCTTATCTTTTAGGTAGTAAAATAATTGTGTTTTCAGATCATGCAGCTTTAAAGTTTTTACTGAATAAAAAAGAAACCAAACCTAGATTAATTCGGTGGATTTTACTTTTGCAAGAATTTGATTTGGTAATAAAGATAACGAGGATAGATAATACTGTTGCAGATCATCTTTCTAGATTATCTACAGAATTATCTATTCCTATTCATGATGGTTTTCCCGACGAATATATTTTAAAAATTCAAAGTAAAAGGCTTCCATGGTACGCTCATATTGTGAATTTTCTTGTCACAGGATTAATACCTAATGATTGGGATATGAATGATAGAAAGAAATTTTATAAAGATATTAATTACTATTATTATGATGAACCTGAGCTTTTTAAATTAGGTATTGATCATGTGTTTAGAAGGTGTGTACCGGAGGAAGAACAATGGAGCATTTTAGATGCTTGTCATTCTTCTTTATGTGCTGGACATTATGCTCCTAAATTGACTGCATTTAAAGTTTTAAACTGTGGATTTTTCTAGCCAACTCTATTTTCTGATGCTTTTAAGTTTTTCTCTAGTATGCCACTACAGCCTATCATTGAAGTAGAAATATTTGACCTATGGGGGATTGATTTTATGGGACCATTTCCTAATTCAGATGGGCATGAGTACATCTTAATGGGAGTGGATTATCTTTCCAGATGGGTTGAGGCAATCCCCACTAGGTCAAATGATCATAAAGTAGTGCTTAAATTCATTCAACAACATATATTTTGCAGGTTTGGTTGTCCTAGAGCAATCATAAGTGATGGAGGAAGCCATTTTAATAATTCTCAATTCAGGACCATGCTTAAAAAATATGGGGTTCAACATAGAATCACTACCCCATATCATCCACAAGCAAATGGTCAAATTGAGAATTCAAATAGGGAGATTAAAAAGATTATAAAGAAGATCATTAGGCCTGATGGAAAAGATTGGTCTAGCAGATTATATGATGCTCTATGGGCTTATAGAACTGCTTACAAAACACCTTTAGGGATGTCTCCTTACAGGGTTGTTTTTGGTAAAGCATGTCATCTTCCGGTTGAAATAGAACATAGAGCTTATTGGGCTATTAAGAAACTTAATCTCTCTTTAGATGCAGCGGGAAAACAGCGTTTATTGCAGATGCATGAACTCCAGGAGCTAAGGAACGAAGCTTACGAAAATTCAAGAATCTATAAAGCCAGGATGAAGCACTTCCACGACAAGAATATTAACCGTAAGCATTTTCAGAAACAACAAAAGGTTTGGCTTTATAATTCAAGGTTGAAAATTTTTCCAGGAAAATTAAAATCAAGATGGGATGGGCCATTTACAATTTCTGACATATATGATAATGGAGCTGTTTTGATTTTTGATCCTAAGAAAGGGAAGGAGTTCACAGTTAGTGGTATGCGACTTAAGCCATATGTGGAAGTAGAAGATATATCGCAACCTACGGCAACAATAACGCTAAATCCGATCGAAACCACCATACAGGAAGCATAAATCTAGGATTTTGATTTCACTACTTTTCTCTTTTTATTATTGAATTTTGATTTTGCAAATAAAGGGGAATTAACCTAATTCCCTAGCTCGTAATTTTTCTTTGATTTTGTTTTCAGTTTATAGCTTTTCCGGAATAAAGAAGATGATCAAGTACAATTCAGAAACAACACGAGATGTCGACTCATCATTAGTAAGTCCTTCAAAGATCACGCCAAGCAGGTTTGCAATTCTGAACTTCTGAATTTCAATTTTGATCTTTTTCCCATGCATTGAGGACATTGAATAATTTAGTGGGGGGGAGAGAACATTTCATGTGTTTACATTGCATAATGCAAACCTTTACTTTTCTTTATGTCATATAAATTCCATGTATAAATGAAACCCACCTTTAGGAGATATTCTTCATCCATGAATTCGAATTACATGTGTAGGGAAGTTTGGCTTTATATAGCGGATCATGATCATGCAAAGATGGGACAAACTTTGATTTTGGATGATATGAGTTGATTTCCAAATGGCTAGGTTATCTAGTGGGTGTGTAGGGGATAGGAAAATCAAAGGATTGAAGCACTATGGTTCAATATGCTAGAGAGTTGAGTGAATTGAGGACCCCATCGCGCCACCAATCAATGAGCCGATCCTACTTGATTGTTTTCATTCTTCCATTGAGTCAATCTTACTGTAGGCTGGAAGATAGGCATTTCTCCAAGTCCTTAAGCACAGAACTCCCTTTTCTTGATCTACCTTATGCCATTTGCCATACCATTCTACTTATCATGCTATCCACATTATCATCTATTTATTCAACCATGAGCCAATTTTTTCCTATCCACTTGTTGAATTTTTTTCTAACCTAACAGCCTTTCATGGATGGTAGCCATCTCCCAAGCCACTCTATCTCTCTTTCCATGGGATCACTTTTATCCCACCTCTATCTCCAATTCTGTCTAAATTTCACTCTTCATATTCTTATTAACTCTTCTTCTCTCAAATGATTTTTTTCAAACAAAAAAAAATCATGCCCTTATAAGAGTCAATGATAAATATGTTTGTATTTGCTTCTTCAAAATATTTAGTAGTTTTTTTTACCCCTTTCAAAAAAAAAAAAAAATTCATTCAAAGAAAACAAATGGGGTTATTTGTGATAGGGATTATTGGTAGATTGATTTTTGCTTTGAATTATTGATTCTAGTAAGGGCATTTTTCACTATATCTTCTTTCTATTTCTTTCTCACTTCGTCTAAGTCTTGGGAGAAGGCAACTTGAAATGAGTCATCTTTGATATACCCTCCATTCGCGACCCATCTCTTCACCTTTGAGCCTACGTTTTTCATTCATTCTTATGCTCTTACCCATGCCATCACACCACTTGATATTCTGTGCTAACTGGGAGGCGGAGAATGTTTAAATTTCATCTTATAGTGGGAGGAAACTTAGTGGAGAATTTGAACACAAGTAGCCGCTACCCGTGAGAGAGTGATCTTGTTATGAGAGGGAAAGGCCCACCACTTGATGAGTGCAGTGAGGAGCATTATGGATCATAGTGTAATATCTAGAGAGAAGTACATCTTTCTACTCATTTCATTAGCTCTATCCAAACCATGAGGACGGCACTCATATTCCTCACAAGGTGGAATCCGAATTGTCGAAGAGAGTTTCGTTTAAGCATGTTATTGATAATTCTAACACTTCATGCAGATGAATAAGGATGAATGGATGAAGAAATCATCTAAAGAATTCATGATACATTGCTAAGGGACTAGCAATGATTTAAGTGGGGGGGTATGATAACATGCAAATTAATATACTTAATTACTGAATTATACATTCTATTTATGTGTTTTAATGGTCATATTTGCATGTTATCATGATAAAATACATTGAAATCAGTTAACATGTCGTTTTTCTATTATTTCATATTTTTTATCATTTTTTACATGGAATTTGAGATTGTTTCAGTGAAGAAATATTTTTACATGATTTTATTTGCTTGGTTTAAGGTCAGTAAATCATCTCCTGATTTTTCTGAATTTTTCCCATATTTTTATGAATTTTTCTGAATTTTTCTGACCATTATTTAGGCAAGAAATGAATTTTATTTAATTAAATAATATATTGATTATTTATTTTGCATTTTGAATGCATTTAAAATGAATATCCACGTCATTCGCCCGAAATTCGGGCGAATGAAGGGATATATTAATTAAATAAGAAAGGAGAGGAGAGAGGAGAGAGGAGAGAGATAGGAAAAGTCAAATAGAGTGATTAAAAGAGAGAGAGAGAGAAGCGGAAATCGACGCCGATCATTGGCGTTTATTTAAAACAATGATTTTTTTCTTTTTCTCTCTCTCTCTTCTAACCAAGCGAAAAAAATCACTATTTTGTCCTTTTCTGTTTTCTTAAAAAGCAGCGAAAAAGTGTGGCCGACGCGGACAACGAGGGTGCACGTGTCCCGAAACACGAGAAAATCAAGCCCAGCCAATAGGAAATTCCGATTTTTAGAAAATAAAAGATCCAACGGCCCACATTTGATCTCACTAAAACTGCGATATCTTGAGATCTACAACTCCGATTAGGCTGAAATTTTGAGGGCAGGTTCGTCATTTCCTCCTCTACAATCTGGACGGTTGGATCTTTAAATAGAGGTCAGAGAAAAAAGGCGAAATTCACTTTTTGGAGGCTCTCCCCAAGCAATTGGCCAGGAAGGACACAGGAGGCATTCTGGAAGTCGTCAGATCTGGATCTCTTTATCAAATTTGTAAGTTTCTGAATTGTATTTGATCATCTTCTAGAAACGATTAAGCCTTGGCATGGGCGAAATGTACATGCCCTAGATTCATGTTTTGAATGCATCAGCACTTCTTTTTGATTTGGATTCGAGATCTGACTTTTGATAATTAATTCTTAATCATTTTAGGACATTTCTGCTTCATTACATTTTTAATTTAGGGTCGAAATTGGGGCTTTCCCCAATTTCATCACTTTCTCTCTCTAGGTTAATTTGATTTGTTTCTCTCTCTAGATTTCGGTTTTTATTGTTTAGGAATTTAATTTAATATATAAAAAACCCAAAAATAAAATTTGAACCGAAAATTCATCCATTTTGAACTCCAATTCAAAAATCACTTTCTTGATTATTAATTTCCCAATTTTAATTCTGAAAATTATTATAAATTTTATTAAATTGGGAAATTAATAATTTATATTTTTATGAGCTTAAAATAATAATAATATTCTTATCTGGAATTATCTGACCGAAATCAAAATTAAGTTTTACTTAATTTTGATTATTTTAAGAATATTATTTAATATTAATTGAATTAAATATTGCGAAATTCGAAATTACTTGACTTGATTCATAAAAAAAATTTGAAAATTCTGAATTGTTGCCTCCTTGTGGATCGACCCCTTGCTTGCTCTATATTCTTATTTAGTAATTAAGGGAATTATAAATTTATTGCATAAGTCTAAAAAGCGCAACGACCACGTAATTTTACGTGATTTTTCGGCTTATCATATTTAAGGCTGAATTTATTGATGATTTAATTAAAAAATAAATTACATGAAAATATTACTATTCAAGGTGATATATTGATTAAAATAATGTACTAAACTATCTGAAAGTTACAAATTATTGTAAAGCTGAAATATTTGGCATGATGTTTTTACTCTTAACACTTGAGACATATTTTGAACTTATGGCAAAATATAAATTAAAAAATTGAGATTAAAATGATTACTTTTTTATATTGGCTAATCATTATCAATACATATGACTGTTGAAAAATTACCATTATGGCCTTTTATATTTACAAGTCTATATATACAGTTTTGAGCCCTAATTTCAAATCCCCCTTCTCCTTGCCTTTTGAAATTACAGTCCAAAAGCTAGAGAGATCTTTCTATCCTTGGAGCAATTTTCAAGCAGTTTTTGATCATTTATTTGAAGAGAACATTTGTTGCTTATATCAATCCAAGTCCATAGAATTTGGAATTGTGGTTGTGGTGTAGGGTGATTCAAAATTCAAAGAACTTCATCAAATTTTTCATTTTTTGATATTCGTGTTCAGCCCTATTTCCTAAGTGATTTACTTGGGGCATTCACACAAACACGATTAGGGCACATAATCACCTCAGAATGTATACCCACAACTAGCAATAACGGTTATCCTAAGCTATCTATAAAAAAAATTGTGTCTCCCATTTCTTCTACCTCATGTCCTACATAAAAAATCCTATGTTAAGTTAAAAATAAAAAATAATATAGCTTGAGAACCTAATTCACCCCCATCTTATGTTATTCCTTAGCCACTTAAACTAACAATATGTGAAGTTCGGATGTCTTCTCACTACCTTTGGCTTTCGTCCTGCTTCACAGATCCAAGGGCCATGATCAAGACTTTTGGGAAATTCAGGGCTTTGATCCACAATGATCCATAATTTTTTTAGTGTAATATTGAATTAAAGATGATGGAGCTTGCCCAAACGACATCGATGTAGCATCATTGCAGCCATCCTCTCCATCAACAACATCACTACGGGTCCGTGTCCAGCCCAACCGGCGCACCAAAACATTCATGAAGACGCTCGGGTTTAAATACCCTGGGTAATGCACGTCCGCGCACGTGTTCGTATTTTAATTCTCCGCTTTTTGTTCTTCAGATTTCATGTTTCGTGTTTGTCACGGCGAGTACATCATACTCGTCATGACCCATTCATATCATTATTTTTTTCCGTGTCTGTATCCGTCTGTATCATTTATTTTAGCATCGTTTTAATTTCTCTAGTTTTATCTATGTTGTAAAAGGGGGGGTCATCTAATGGGCCTCCCTAATGGACTCCATGTAAGGGGCCCATCATGGCCCTATATAAGGCCATGATGGGCACCACATTCTTTTTCAGATCTGGATTTGCATTTGTGGCAGTTACAATCATCGTTCAGATCTCACTCAAGAAAGAAGAGGAGAAGGAGAAGAAGAAGAAATAGAGTAAGAAGGCAGAAAGTCAGAAGTGATTGAACGTCCTCTCCTGCCGTGACCTTTCAACCGACGCACCAAGAATGTTCTTGGTCGTGTTCACATCGTGTGGTTTCACTCTTGTTCGGTTATCATGAGGAGTCAGGTGGAAGGTGGGTTGCGGGAATGATCTATTATTTTCTCCGCCCGGTAGTGCGCGGTTGAACGGTCATTTTGATCGGCACAACACCACACAAACCTGCTAAAGGATTGATTTTGCATGTGAGAAAAAGTCGATCGTCTCATCCCCATTTGCAGAATCCAAGTGTGGACTACCCACGCTGGCGACACGGTGAGCTCTTGCATTTACGACGGTCAACGCGGTGGCACGCTCGCCGATCCATCTGATGGTCACCATTTGGCTGTCATTTTCCCGTCATATCACGGCCTTGACGCTTGTTGGCTGGCTCGCCTAATCCTGCAGTAGTCACCCGTCCCTTTGGTGTCTTTGACAGCTGCAACAGGAAGAAATAGACAAAACAAACAGAGATAAGAGACATCAATTGGTCGCCGATACAACAACGCTTTGTGACGACCCAACCACTGGTCGCCTGGGCTGTACTTATGATTTATACCATTATTTTACTGCATCATCGCTCAGGCGATTATCTCAGCCGCCAAGGTGTCCTTTGTGGCCTTGCAACTCATTTTTACACCAGCACTGTGTCGTCAGACAACGACTCCACATGTGGCTGCTTGAAGCTTCTCTATCACACTGGTGCCTCTCGCATCGCTGGACGTGAGCTTCCTGCTACGGGTCAAGGACCTCACACCGTATCTCTGTGGGAAACATCTTGCTGCCAGCCCTCGTTTGGTGTCACTCGCCATCAGTTGCACCCACTGAGCCGGGAACAAACGCTCGAGTGACACTGCCACGGTACGTCAACAATCTTTTGCTTTGTCTTGACTATCATCTGCGCTCATCCCAACGTTGCACCTACGCCGACTGTTGGATCTTCCTCTGCTTCCTCTCGGCAAAATCTCACCGTGCCTACCCTTACCAAACTCTGTGTACCAAGAAAGACATCGACGACGAATGTTGTCGCCGACACGGTACGTCGTTCCCCTTTGCTCGTCAGTTATCTTACTTTCTACAGTATATTTTTGGCTTCACTCCACCATGCTCAGATTAGTTTAGGTGACAGAATTTATCAAAAAAAATTACGTCATGAGTGATTTCCTAGGTACGGGTCGAGCCCATCCGTTACGTGCGAGCCCATCTGTACACTCCACCTAGGACGCTACATCACGTAATTACATATCCCCCTAGTGATCTGTCTGCTGGACGATACCATTGGCGACGTCCGATATCAAAAGATGGATCTGAAAACTAAACCATCACCTTTTCACAATAAAATCCATGATTTCTTGGTTCCTCAAGTGAGCATCTTTAAGTCAGATGTTTGGCCTCCAGATGTATCCACAAGATCTTTAGAACGCTAGATCTCCTCTACTTTCCACGAACTCTACTGCTTGAAATCCGATTTAGTCTCAATCTAGTATCCACTAGAAGCATCACTCAAGGAGAAGAGAATAAAGAGGGTGCTCAAACTAACTCACATGGGTATCAAATGATGGTGCCCCGTTGATTTATACTCTCTATGAAAAAATAGTAAAAGTATCTAGGAGAATTTCACAAAGTCTCCAATCTCAAAAACAACTAATTAAAGTTCCCCAACTTAACATATATCCAGCAATGTCCAAAAGCCTTGTGCGCATTAACCTCTAGGGCATGGAGCAGTCTTGTTAATAACTTCAATGACCCAATAACCTTTATTATTCTAATGTTGTTAATTAACTATATCACATGTAGACTAATTAATCAAGGATCAATTTAACCCAATGGAATGGTTAAGTTGTCCAACTGTAGGGTGCCAAGCTACATCTCATTCCCTACAAGATACAAAAGAGTATGACAACTTTTTCATGGAACATTTAACATCATTAGTTACCATGCATGTATAATCTTCTCATCTACACGAGACTCTTAAATGACTTTGGGTAAAATTAATGGTAAAAGCAAAATGGGTCATTCTGATTAGTACTGATGTGTGGCAAAATCATCAAAGAATGTCTTCCTTGATTTCCGCTACCCTAACCAGGGATTTAACTGCATCATATTCCTTAATTCAATCTCCTCTAATACTGAGGACACACGATCTTATGTTGACGACACAATCACCTTTGTAAACTTATTGCTACATCTAGTATAGGACAGTTAGGAATGTCCTAATTAGAGATTCGCAGGTCATAGTCAAAATGCAATCATCCATCCACAAGGTGTCTTAGGTGTCTCAAATCTGAGGACCACTTACAAAAATATGACATGAATCAACCTGATGGATGAAAGGTTGAAGACCATTCAGGGATTCATGCGGCTGAATACAATGAAGACTTTCCCCAAAGAGCACCCACTATATGTCCTTAGTATTTGGATCATCTTTCCTTGATTATATCTCCTATAATACCAAGGGCGGATGATCCCCTGTTGACCACAAAATCACCTTTGTGGACTTGTTGATGCATCCAAGCTAGGACACTTGTTGATGACTCATAGACCATTGTGAAAACACAACTATACATCCACAAGGCAGCTTTGGTATCTTAGCTGTATGGACAACTTACACAACCGTGACATTAAGGGATTTTAAAACTTGCTATAATATGTTTATGGATTTAGGCATGTGTATGGATCAATTCAGTTAACTCAAGGGGAATGGTAATTCTTTTAATTTGTGTTGATGTAATTTTGGTTATAGGTAGCGATGAGGAAGGCATTTCTTCTACCAAGGTCTATCTACAACAACACTTTGTTACAAATTATTTGGGGACAATGTGCAGGTTTCTTGAGATAAAGTTTGCTTATCAATTGGGAAAATTAGTCTGTCCCAGTAAAATAAGTTCTTGCTCTCCTCTAAAACATGTGGCTATTATGCTGCAAACCTGAAACATCTCCAATGGAACCTCACCAAAAGTTTTGGGACGAAAACTAACCATTCTTGGAGGATACTAATTGCTATTGGTGGTTATAGAGAAACCTGATTTGTCTTACCATTACCCATTTTGAGATTGTGCACACAATCAATGTCATTAGCCACTTTATGCAAACATCTTGTTAGTCTTACAAGGAGGGATCACTATGAGTCCTGGCCTATATGAAACAAGCTCTAGTTAAGGAACATTTTCTGTAAATGTCATTGTCATCTACGCATGGAAGCAAGTTCTTACATTAGATATGCTGGAGACAACGAAGACTAAAAATTCACTATTAGCTACTTGACAAAATTTGAACTAGAAGGTAGTTTATAGCTTTGTGGCTGAAGCCTAATATTGTGTTATGGCTAAAATGGCTCATGAGAGGGTATGGTTGCACTCTCTTGGTAAACTTGGGGATCGTTTCTATGTCGCTTGTGCCTATGGTTTGTGATGCTCACACTACCATAATCATAGCTGGAAATTCTACATTTCACAAGTGGACGATGCATATTGAGTTGATTGACACTACAACTGGGACAAAGTCTTTGAAGGTGTTATCTCCACACCTCGTGTTACTTCATTGAACCAACCTGCGGATGTCTTCACCAAGAACCTTACAGGAGTTTCTTAAGATGTTCTATGCATCAATAGGGGCATGTTTGATTTTTATGCTCCATCATGAAGGGTAGTATTTTGCCATCATTTTCTCTCTCTCTATCCATCTTTCTATTTGTATGTGTGTTTGTCTATCTATCTGTCTGTCTATCTGTCTGTATGTCTGTCTCTCTCTCTGTCTCTCTCTCTGTCTCTCTCTCTCTCTCTCTCTCTCTCTCTCTCTCTCTCTCTCTCTCTCTCTCTCTCTCTCTCTCTCTCTCTCTCTCTCTCTCTCTCTCTCTCTCTCTCTCTCTCTCTCTCTCTCTCTCTCTCTCTCTCTCTCTCTCTCTCTCTCTCTCTCTCGCTCTTGCTCTCTCTCTCTCTCTCTTTCTCTCGCTCTTGCTCTCTCTCTCTCTCGCTCTCTCTCTCTCTCTCTCTCTCTCTCTCTCTCTCTCTCTCTCTCTCTCTCTCTCTCTCTCTCTCTCTCTCTCTCTCTCTCTCTCTCTCTCTATCTATCTCTCTCTCTCTCTCTCTCTCTCTCTCTCTCTCTCTCTCTCTCTCTCTCTCTCTCTCTCTCTCTCTCTCTCTCTCTCTCTCTCTCTCTCTCTCTCTCTCTCTCTCTCTCTCTCTCTCTCTCTCTCTCTCTCTCTCTCTCTCTCTCTCTCTCTCTCTCTCTCTCTCTCTCTCTCTCTCTCTCTCTCTCTCTCTCTCTCTCTCTCTCTCTCTCTCTCTCTCTCTCTATCTGTCTCTCTCTCTCTCTATCTCTCTCTCTCTCTATTTATATATACATATATGTGTATATATATTCTACACATACATTCTTCACGTATATTACATATTAATACGCTTTTTAGATTTTCCCTCTCTTCTCGTGTGTCAAAGATCAAAAATATCATTCTAGAGGTTAGTATTTTAAAATTATTGCTATGTTCTAGTAATAACTTAATGTTTCTTTAGATGTGGCTACCAACAATTTTCACCTAGCAAAATATATACCTCACCAGAACATTAGTATAGTGTGCAGTGAAATTATTGGCCAGAAATTTGCACTTCCTACTAGACAAAACTGCACATTGGGGGAGTATTATCATTTATTATTTTAAATTTAAATTTTAATAATCCTAAAAATATTCTATTTATTTAGTGTATTTACTATTTATTAGATATCATATAATCAATTACTTTTTTAGATATCAGATATTAGGTCATTATCATTTATTATTTTAAATTTAAATTTTATAATCCTAAAAGTATTCTATTTATTTTGTGTATCTTCTTTTTTTAAGATATCATATAATCAATTACTGTTTTAGATATCAGATATTAGGTAATTAATTTTAATAGATATCAATCAAATATTAATGTATTCTTCATAGAGAAAGAGAAAAATAAAAGAGGAAGAAAATTACCAACAATGAACCTGAATCCAAAAATGGGAGTACATTGATGAACTCAAATTTTGAAATTTCAGTCTTTGATGCTATTTGAGTTAATCAATACTTGATTCATAAAACAAGATGACTAGCTAGTGATATAAGGCTTGTCTCCATAGACAAGATATATTATGGAAATAACACATAACTACAGACTAATTAGGGGGTGAGAATATATATTTTATAAAACAAGAAATATGGTGAGATCATAAGGCTGAGAAGGATACATATGTAATAATTTTTGAATATAATTTTTTATAAAAATTAAATGAGTAGATAACGATGAACAATGATGATTGGTGAATTAGATATGAATGAGCGATATGGACAAGATGGATATAAGCGAATGGGTGACATGGATAGACAGATGAGTATGGATGGATATTGTATATGATGATGATGAACAAAGTGAAATGATACTGAAATTGAACTTCTGTCCAAAAACTCCTAGATCATCAGATATAATGTTTTGAAGTTGGATCATTCCGAGTTGCTAAAATTTCCCTCTTATCAAATCCAAATTTTTTTATTTAAATTACATAATTCTGTTATGCTGACTTGTTTCTCACTTGATCATAGTTTTAAAAATAGAATTTATTTAAAATTATTTTTTTATTTTTTTTCAGGCCATGCGCCTTCACATTTAAAATGAAGGGAAAGTCAGCTCATTATTGCCTATTACGGCACCACAATTTGCAATGTGATAATGGAACCTTTCTTCAATGATTGTAAGGCCAATCGTTCGTCACCAGTGTGGATTGGCCATAACGAAATGATTAGAAGAAACTTTGTTGCTGGGCTGAAAGTTTTTTGCCATCCCTTACAGTGGCAGAATACGACACTAGCAATCCGCCAAGTTCAACTAGGTAAAGAACTGGTCAGTCAGAATTAGATTGAGAAAAATCATAACAAGCTTCATATGGAATCACATTTTTCTTGTTCATGTCCACATAATTAAGTGCTTCTTTTAACATCTATTGTCTATAGAAACCAATCTATATACTCTTATCCTTATGTTATCTCATCTTGTGTATCTTAATTATATCAGTGTATTCTCTTGTGATCTAATGTATCATAAAACATTAAATATAATAATAAATTTGCATCACTTATCTTTCTTATTCAATATCATCAAATTCATGTTAAATACTATCTTACAGTCTATGTGCATTCATACATTAAATATTATAATTTATATAATCTTATTAGCTCAATAAATACACTTAAGATATTTTTATCATTATACTACTATCCATTTTCTTAATGGCTTATTGCAATTTTCTTAATGGCTTCTGCTTTATCAATCATCCACCAGTACACCTCAATCATAAGTGCTGACATTTATTTTTGGAAAAAGAGGTGGTTGTCAATCTGTAGAGGCAATGGATTCATTTTCACAACAATTGTGAAAGTTAAAGATGCTCAAGTTACATTTTAAAAGGAATGATGGAGATTGGTGTGTGGCACCTTGTATGTTGACTGTGCATCCCCTCTTATCCCGTAGAGTTAAGCAGAATTGGGAACCTCCTCTTACATGTAATTCCGTTGATATTATGTTACTACAGTATACTAATAGTATTATTATACTAGTATTAATCTTCACATGTCCACCTACTTATTTTCATGCTATACATTATCTTTATTTTCTTCATACATTAAAATTCTCATATAAATATCCTTGGTCTTATAGTTTTGTTTTACCATTTTTATGATTATATTACTATATGAATGCACTCTTATTTGAATTATAAATTCCATTTATCTAATAAAATAATTTTATTGAGATTTCTGCTCTTGAGTCCACCGACTTAAGACTTTTCAAATAGTGATTCTCCTTCCCTGTTGGACTCTGTTGAGCGATGTATCTAATTTGTATTTGTTGACCTAAGCCAAATCATTATTGCAGCAGTAAGGCTCCACCTACGCGTTTATTCATCAAGTTTTTTTTTTTGGCAAAAAACACGCTGCTGGGTACGGCCAACCTGACGGTTGTGCCCATAGACCGATCCATCCGTGCCCTGGATGCCACCCAGGGGGATTTTATATATAAGTGGAGTGTTTATAAGTGTTTATAGGCATGGAACAAGTATAAATATCCCAATTACACTCGGATCCCACTCATCCACGCCCATGTTCAGAAAAAAGAAAAGATACATATGTGATACCTTGCAGGTGCTTGGAGAAGTGTTCGTGTCGACGTCCCACCGTAGCCCCCCGCGAGTAGTTTTGGAGATGTCCTCGCCTCCGTCAAGTGGTATCGATGAAGTGCGTGGCGAGGTCTTCAGCCGAGGTGGGCGCAGGCCATCCCTCTAATTTGAGTCAAATAGCTGGGAAAGTTGAGAGTATATGGGGAGACCTGATGCTGCTCGCCAAGACAGATAGGGAATGGCGGAGATAAGCTTATGAAGAAGCCTCATTCCGAAACAAAATATCGATCCAACATCACATCTGAATATTCCATCCCATTCAATCTTGCAACAAAATATTTATAATAAATACATGTTTTGGTTATTATACTACATTGTGTGACATTACTTTTATTCCCCCTAATTATTCTCATTGAAATCTATTTTGAATACCCTGACTGATCACTATACACTTGAGTGAGATTAAAGTTTTAAAGAAATATATTTTGGCTGCAGTGAGTTAAAAACGCAAGGTCATCATTTATTAGATGCCAATTCAAAACATTTATTAGATCTCTGATAGGTGCAGTACGAGAAAAAGAGAGACCTTGTTCCATAAAATTGATTCAAATTACAATATATACTTGGTGGGATTGATGGGCTATCTGTGCATACTGTCTCATCCCATCCCATCCCATTTTGTGATGCACAACTCCCAATTTAAGTGACATTTTCACTACGACATTTCTGAGTGAGAAAAATTATGAAAAGGCTTATTATTAAAGGCTACATGAATCCTTTTTTTGGGCTGTCCATCTGCTATGTCCAAAGTCCTGGGGATAAACCCAAGATATACATATGAGTGAGCCACAAGTGGAAGATTAAACACACGATTCTCCGGAGGTTATTTAGCACAAGGACTCACTGAAAAGCCATCTCTTGAAGAATTAGGAGAGTCTTTTCGTGGACCTGCAAAGGAACATCTCAAGAATATTCAGATTATCAGTATAACCGAGAAGTTTAAAACTGCAAACTCTTAAACACCCACCCATTCAAGATGTTGAGCAGTCATCCCTGAGACATTTCCAGAGTAAACCCCGCCTAACACCTGACCATTCAGCAAAATAAAGATTGATGGATGGATGGATGGGGGTTCTATGGATGGATGGATGGATATATGGATGAAGAATGGACAGATGGGCAAAAAAATGGATGGATAAATGAAAAGAAGTGGATGGATGGATGATGTGTCGAATGGACGGATGGATATACAGATGGAAGTCGATGGATGGAAATAAACAAATTGATCAATAAGGATAAACAGATGGACAGACATATCCATGGACGGATGCATGCATGGATGGATGCATGCATGCATGGATGGATGGATGGATGGATGATGGGGGGATTGGCATACCTTTGAAACTGTTTCCAAGAACATTCCAGGGCGAACAGGGCGAGGTTGACGACCTGTGACACTTCCCTGGACAATTGGAGTGAAATTTGGCATGATCTATCATAGGATAACATTGGAAGATTAGAGGGATTAAGGAACTGGCTCACCCTTCCAGCGATCCCCCCAGATGCGGCTCGTCTGATCTTCGAGTCCTCATTATCATTGCCCAAATCTTCAGCACCTTCGTCTTTTCCGAGCATAACATTTTTAATCATTTTCTGAACAGCCTCTCCTGGCTTCAGAGAAATCAACTTGGCCAAAAAATTCACCTAAGGACAAGAATAAATAAGTATTTTAACAAATACCTCCGCATGAAAAATAACTATTTTAAAAAGAATGCCTGAGCTCAAAAGCAATTTTTTAAAAAAATAACCGGATAAAAACTTTTTTATAAAAATCAGCGGAATTCAAAATAAGTAAATATTTTAAAAGTACATCTGAGCAAATGCCAAGAGAAATAGAAGAATACTGCAGGAAGATGAGTGATTAATTAGAACAATGGTCAAGTTCAACTCGCAACAATCCCAATGCGTCTAAGAAAGGGCATTTACTAGAACACAAACAGGAGTGAACTAGAATTAAAACACATGATAAATGAAATATATATTTTAGGAGACAAGGACCTCAGCTTCAGGCAAAGTTTTCAAGCCACGATCATTCCGCTCATCCAGTATTCCACCGCCCATCATGCTCCTGGCTTCCTCCCTAATCAAGACAAGCCTGGCAAGAAGCTTCCTATCAGGAATGCTGGTTCTCGACTCCATTGTCTGGAAAATAGAGCAAGTCGATAAAACGAGAAACTCAACATCAGAGATTTTCCTGGAAGATGAACGCCAAATGAACTCGAAATAGATCAAAGCTTATCACCTTGCCTCAAGTGTCTACTAGATTTCTGCATGTCCTAAGGGCAGGTATAGCCAATAATCAAAAAATAATTCTCCGACAAAGGTTTGTACTGACTAAATTCTCAAGAATTTGCTTAGCGTGGCGAAGTGGCTACCACAAGTAGGGAACTCAAAAGTTATGCATGCTGTGATGGAAGCAGTTCGGGGATGGGTGACCAGGAGGGAAGTTAGTTGGCAGGATTCCACCAATCTAAAAAGTTTTGCGAAAATATAATAGATCACACGATGTATTAATACCCATTCGCATGTAAAAATTCAGGGCAAAATAAGTATCTTTGAGTAACCCAGAAAATATCTTTAAAAAGCTAAAACCTTCGGCACTTTTTGGTTGAACTAAAATATAGACGGAATGGGCCTCTTTCAATTCTTCCTGCCCACTATGCTTTACGGCGCCCGAATTGAAGGCTCCAGAAAGGCAGAAATGACAGGAAATTTAATAATACAGTAGATTCCTTTCAAGAATGAGTGCACAAAAAATATTGAATATTTAAGTATCACTGACCTCATCAGGAAATAGGCACAGAAGGTGATTTATTCATTATCCTTTGAGGAAAAATCAAGGATTTCTCAGAGGAACCGGTGAACCCATAAACTAAAGATTAACAAAATGCGTATTTCAAGGTTCTTTAATTTACCACCAATGGACATGCAGTTAAAACAGTGAATAAAGATAACAAGTAATGTGCACAAATGTTTAACCTCCAACAAGTCATCAGCCTGGTTCGCAATATCATTGAGATTCGCCCCAGGGAGGTGAATCTTGGCACCGTTCTCATTTTTAAATACACCCCCACCAGCAGCGACCCGGCGTAGTAGCTCATGTCTACTGTCTTTTTCTGGAGTTCTGCAAAGCAGGCCAATTACTTGAACCTATTAAATAATGGTAATAGGCATAAGTAATTAGGTTTTGAGCTCATAAGATCTCTGCAAATTATGATGATACAATCTCTCTAGTAAGTAAAAAAAGACTCACATGTGGGGGGCACTTCTGTGTCAAATGATCAAGAACTGTTCTTTTAATCACCTCCAGAAGCGACTTTCTCTGGAAATATGAAGCACGGAGACCAGGACACAGATTAGGGAATTAACAAGGGATAAATCAACAAAACATTAACTGAAAACGAGACGAAATGTTCCAGACCTGGTCATCCTGGTCTCTTTCGGCTAGCTTAATCATGTAATCAAGGGCCATCATGAATCCAGCCTCCATCTCATCGACCCGTTTCCCAATCACTCCTTGAGCCGCAATCTCTATGGCAATGGCCTCCGAAGACTCATCCATTTCCGTGCCCTCCAGCTGAGAACACGATAATACAATAAGAAATAGAGATCTTTGTCGATTAATTCCTTTTTCCCTCACCTCAGTTTCCAAGAACAAGAAAGACCCTTTGCCATTTTTAATTTGTTCATTCGGAATCCGGGTTCTTCTACTTATTTACATTGCATATTTAACTTTATTTTTATTATGTTTGCTTTATACTCTATTTCATTTCAATTTGTTGTCTATCACTCTCGTTTACCTATTCCTTAAGTTCCATAGCTCTGATATTGCAGAATCCGACCCGTTTTCAAATCGAGAGACAAATCCTAAATTCAGAAACATATATTGCAACATACAAGATTATGCGACCATTTTTTTCCTCAGTGAGAGAAAACTCCTACATTCAGAACCGTTAATTGCAACATGCAAGATTAAGCGATCATTTTTTTCAGAAACGTAGAATGCAACAAGCAAGATTATGCGACCAAATGGACAGAATCTTACGTACCAGCTTCGCCATCTCCTCGAGAACGGAGGTCACTTGATCCCCGCCTTTGAGCAGAGCTTCGTACTTGGCGGAGTCCCATTTTTCGATCTCCTCATCATCCGGAAGCCCAAATCCCCCTTCTCCAGTAAAACCGCCCCCAATTGAGCCCACGCGGCACGCAAAAGAGGAAGAGAAGGCCGGAGATGAACTGGGCAGCTTATCCGTAACCATTTTCTTCGCCAAGAAGTTCGATCGAATTGGGGAAAACACCGCGCAACGGCAATTCAGAGAAGAAGAGGAAGAACAGGAGGGAAGGATATTGACGCCGTTGATTCTTCCCCATTTGAAGGAAGAAGATCGGAGGAGGGGTTGCTGGTACGACAGGAGAAGAGAAGAAGACTCCATGGCTGCTCTCGCACTCCATCTCCAAAAGCCCTCCTTAAATCCCAGTCTACCTTCGCCGTCAGCCTAGTGCAGAAACGCGGACGGGACGGTAATTTCGTCCGTTGACGAAAAAAGTCGTCCCGTCTTGGGCCTTGGGTGGGGGACGGGACGATTATTGCGTCCTGACATGTCCACCTGCCCGACGCACGTGCTGCGCCACGTGTCAATTTCTTAGTTGTCTAATTCTGATGCATGTCCTGTTTCGTCCTGGGACGTTGGACGGACAAGAATTTCTTGGACGGGACGGTTTCGGAGGGGACGGGAAGTGGACAAAAAAAGGGACAGGACTAACCCTGGACGGAACGATTTAGACGAAATTCAAAAATTGGGACGAAGGATGGGATGAACTTCGTCCCATCCCGTCCATCGTCCACGTCCCAGACGATCCGGAACTTTAGCCGTCACCCATCAAGATGACGATGATGACTCCGTAGTCTATCCCATACGAACAATTTTGTCGTCCGCCTATCATCCTTTCTCTATAGTACAAGCGTGGACGGCCAGACGGGACTGATGGGTGCATAGTGCATGTCCGATGTCTCGTCCGACGTCCAAATATTTAGAGTTTTGTCTGAGTTGTCCCATCCATAGTCCATCCCATCTCAAATATTCTTGTTCACGTTCCGTCCCATCTAATCTGTCCCGTCCTAGACATTCTTGTAATGTATGGCATCCGGGACGAAGCAGTGCGTAATCTGACCGTGTGTTAGCATTAGGCCACTCAGAATTTGACACATGGCACATCACATGCATCGCCCAGCTGGAGCTCTCAGGCTCCTACTTAACTCCCATGGGATGCAGAAACCATCCCGTCCACCGTCCAAGGACCTATTCAGAACGATTATTTCGTCCATGGATGTAAAAATTGTCCCCTGCGAAGACCGGTGATGGTTCTATGTCGTGTCATTCGTCTGAACTACCTGACAAGACAATTTGTTGTCCATATATAAAATAACTGTTCCGTCCGCGTCCATGTTATAGGTGGGAGGCGCGACTTTAGGAGCGATGACGATTAAGATGAAGGTTATCTAACGAATAAAGAAGATGCATCTGAATGTTATGAAGTCAATGAAGATGAATACGAAACAATGAAACAAAGTCAAGTAAATTTATTTATCTTTTCTGTCAGTTCTGATTTACTTCGTAACGCTCCTGCTCATAAAGTCGTGCCTGAATCTTCATCTTCACGCTCCTAAAGTCGCTTCATTTTGGTAAGGGACTCAAAACCGTTCCATCCGCAGGCATTCGAAAGCAGACGGGGACAAATGTAATAAATATCCATTTTACAATTTTTCCTCAAAAATTAGAACTTATACGATTCAAAATGTCTATTTCTCTGTTCCCTAAGACAGCCTGCATCAGGATGCCAGGGCCCTGCCATTTTCCCAACGGATGTTACCTGTACGAGATGCTTCTGAACAGGACAGCGTCAGACAATCCAAAAAAATATGATGCGGGACGAGACGAAAACTGTCTCAAACCATCCAACCAACCCATCCGACATGATAATGCACTATACTTCCCTCATCAGTCCGTTATGGCCTATGAAGAAGACGATGAAGATGATGTGAGACGATGACGTTGACTGCAACGGATAATCGGCAAGGACGTGATCATCGTCATCAAATGATGTGTGTTTATAATGTGTATTTATTGGCTTGTTTTGTTTAAAAGTTATATGTTTTTTGTCACAATATCATATTCAGAGAAAAAATATCACGGCAATACTGGTGACGATCACTCAGGAGAATGGCGAGTGAGACTCAAGATATGATTCCAAATGGGGGACTAACACCAATTTAGACAAGGACAACAAATTTTAGGGACTCCACAGACAAATGATACAAGCATGTTAATGATGACACCGTCTCTTTGTGATATAGTAGCACAATTTTGTGAGACTGGTGCGATTTCCTTGCTATGTGTGGTGTGGAGCTCCCTTTCCTAGTCCTACTTCATGATGGACTTTTTGGATGACGATGATGAAGAAAAGCCTAAGACGAACGCGAGCTAGCAGGCTGGGCTGTAATTATCTTCTCACGCTCGGCTCGGAAGAACTCTCTTTCAACTATAGTTCTAGATCGTCCGGGACATGGACAGTGGATGGGAGGAGATGAAGATCGTCCCCTCCGACATACGCAATCAGTGCTGGGACGCGTCCCTACTTTGCCAGTTTAGTCTCGTCTGAAGAAAAACCATCCCGTCCCTCGTCCCAGACAAAAAAATCAGGTTTTAAAATTTTAATGTACGTTTATAAGTTTATTTTGAAAAAATATGGAGGAGAGAGAAAGCGGAGGGACACAAGTAAAATTACTTTTGGGCGGCCTCATTTGCGCGCTAAAAAAAACAAGGACTTTGATGCAAATTGTCAAGGAATTGATAAAATGATGTCATGTGGCAAGATCTCAACTGTCAAAAGCGTCCATCCCTCCCTTACTGTCCATTGTCCATCCCTTACTTTTCATCCATCCCTTACTGTCCATTGTCCAAGACCTCCAGACGGGACGGTTTTTTAGTCCGACAATAGGAAAAGCGTCCCGTCCGTTCGTCCAGGGACGAATTTCCGTCCCGGTTTTCGTCCAGTCTCGCGGATGGGATGGTTTTTCGTCCTGAGACGAAAAGATCGTCCCGTCCGCATCTCTGCACTATACTCTCAAACTAAATGCTAAGATTTCTGTCTCCAGTCCACTCTTGCGAACAAGGATTGTGGACTTTCTTTGTGTTTTTCAGTCATTCATCGAACTACTTGGTTCTGCGGGGGCTCCATTCGGCGATCCGCATTGCGTTTCTGCTTCAGTTTGGAGAAGATTCAGAGGTTAATCATGTTTCAATTTTCGTTTTTCCGAGGAAAATCGGAGGATAACGTAGTTTAAGCTTGATCGTGTTTTGATCTTGATGAAGATTTATCATTCGGCCGCGGTTTTACGGCGATCTGTTCTGGTTTCCGCTAGAGTTAAAGTAGATTCAGAGGTCATATCATGTTTTTATTCTCGTATTTCCTTTGCTTCCACTGAGCGGAAAATCGGAAGATCATGAGCTTTAGGCTTGACCTTCTTTTCGTGTTGCTTTAGGTTTCTTGCTCGGCTGCGCGATTCTTGCTGCTTTTCAGCTTATGCGTGGAGTAGAATCAGCGGCTATGTCACGTTTCTATTCTCGTAGATAGATTGCTACGCGCTGAAAGGAGAATCGTACGATAATGAGCTGGAGGCTTTACCTTCTTTTCACGTTGCTGGAAATTTCTTGTTTCGCTGCGGTTGCGCATCGATCGGAAACGCGTTCTGTCTCGATTTTGGGACAGATTTGAACTTTAGATCGTGTTTCAATTATCAAATTTCCATCGGTACCACGTGGGAGAAAATCAGTGGATAATGATCGTTCTCTTGTGGCATTTTCTGTTCATGTTTAGGAGAAGAATCTAGTCTATATGGAGAAAAAAATTTGGATAGAAAATATTTTGATTGTAGGATTCTCCGGTTTTGCTTTAGAAAAAATATCGATATGTTCCTTTAGATTTCTTGTTCACCTGTCGTTGTAATTTTCTCTTTCTCGATTACGACGATTTCGTCGCGATTTCCGGCTCGAGCGATGGCTAAATTCACAGATTTGATTCTTCTTCTTCTCTTTCTCCCATTGCTATCGCAAAACGAAGAGCAGTTAGCAGAAAAAGGACGATAATCTTGAGAAATAATTCTGTGTTTTTTTAATTCTAGTTTTTTTTTCTAGATTGCTCAACATTCCTGCAATAAAGAGCATCCTTGATCAGAATCCATGGACAGATTGTTGTCAAATATTAGGACGGTGAGATTTCTCTCGTTCTTCTTCGACTTCTTGAATCCAAGTGATCGGCAAGCTTTTTCCTCCTGTTCTTGTTTATAGCGCCTGCGTATAGGAAATGATCAAATCAAGCGCCTCTCGTCCGTCCATGGAAGAGGTAAAATTCTCATTTCTTTTTCCAAAACAAGGATAAATGATCGATGGTCAAACTCTTTTCTTGTTCAATCTTCCAGAGGAAGTTTCGATTGAAGAAGAAGCAGAAAAAAAAGCTGGGTGGCTTTTGAAAATAATTTTCGTGGGATCAGCTTCGTACTTGGGGTTCCAGTTCTTCCCATATATGGGTATGTATTTACACAATCGGAACTTTTTGTTTTCTTTTGCTTTTATTATCGTCTGAAAAAAAGAGATTTTTTTTTTTATCAGGAGATAATCTTCTCCAGCAATCTATCTTTTTACTACAAGTAAGAGACCCCCTTTTTAAGCGAATGGGAGCTTCCAGACTCACCCGTTTCGCTGTTGATGGTATCTATCCTTCATTTGTATCCTGCATGGATCTCTCTCTTCTCTGTTGCGTGAATCTTTCTTATGTTGATGATGCACCTCAATCTCCTCTAGGTCTTAGTTTAGCCATCAATAGAAAGTATCATCCGTCATGCCTTCCATGGGTCTCTTTCTCTCTTATGGTTTCCGTTCATGCTTGGCATGGATCTCTCTTTCTAAAGGGTCTCAGTGTCGAGATGGATGCTATTTACTCACCATGCCTATCATGGAACTCTCACTCCTAGCTTAGATCCCTCACTCATTTTTGAACACATCTGACGTGTATGTCTATGCCATGGTCTATGTTTCGCCATCAATGGCACTGGGGATCGGCATGTCTCGACGATGTGTTGACAACAACATTCTTTCATTCACTTTGACCACAAAATCACCACATTGGCGCCTTTGTTAACAGCCCTTCACGTCGTCCGCCTGCTGACTCTCTAAAATTAGTCTTCATTCACTTTGACGTCAACGTCAACTGTGCTGACCAATGTCGTCAAGGTTGAGGAGCCTTCCCAGAGAACATTGGTTTGCAATTCCCACGCCTCAGGTTGATGTCAACATCATTGACGACTTCCGTCAAGGTCAAGGAGCCTCCCCGAGAATTTCGGCCCACAATTCCCAGTCCTGACCAAAGTCTCTCTGCCACCACCTATTGACATCAATATCATTGACGAATGTCATCGAGGTCAGGGAGCCTGCCAGGGCAATGCAATGTCGATCTGCAATCCCCAGAGTCTCTCCGCTGCCTCACGTTGACGTCAACATCATTGACGACTTTCGTCAAAGTCAAGGAGCGTGCCAGAGAACATCTGTCCGCAACTCCCTGTCCTATTCAGAGTCTCTCTCCCACCTCCCATAGACATCAACATCACTGGCAAATGTCGTCGAGGTCAAGGAACCTGCCAGGGCAATGTCAGTCTGCAATCCCCAGAGTCTCTTCGCCGCTAGACATGGTAGTTCTGTTTTTTTTGTGTGAATTTGTGCGAATTGTTTGTTCTGTTCAGTTTACTGAACAAAACAAAAACAAATTCAAACAGAACATCGCACAGACCCGTGTGTGGTTCTTTTGTTCACTTCTTGCCACTTTTGTTGTAGTTTTGTGCTAATGTCCAAATTTGTGCGAATGTGCGAATTTTGTTCGTTTTTGAAAAAAAAAAGAACATAACAAAGAACAAGGCCTTGAACGGTTCTTTTGTGCGAATTTTTTATTCGTTTAAAACGAACAGAACAACCATGTCTATTCGCCGCCTCATGTTGACGTCAACATCATGGACGACTTTCGTCAAAGTCAAGGAGCCTGCCGGAGAATATTGGTTCGCAATTCCCTGTCCTGCCCAGCATCTCTTCGCCACTTCACATTGACGTCAACATCATTGGCTTTCGTCGAAGTCAAGGAGCCTGCCGAAGAACAACATCGGTCCGCAATCCCCAGTCCAGCCCAGAGTCTCTCTGCCGCTTCATGTTGACATCAACATCATTGACCAATTAGCCATCAAGATCAAAGAGTCTGCAATTCCCAGTTATAGTTCCGGATTGTCCCGGATGTGGACGATGGACAGGATGGGACGAAGTTCGTCCTTGTCTGACGTCCAGAGTAAGCTCAGGGACGAATGGGACGGTTTTTCGTCCAACGATATAAAAACCGTCCTATCCAATCATACGGGGACGGGTTTTTGTCCCGTCCAGTCCTCCCAGGACGAATTTTTGTACCAAAATTCGTCCCGGACGAAAAAAAACCCATTTTATATTTTTAATATATAAATACATATTTTCCTATGTTTTCCAAGGGAAATATGGAGTAGAGAGAATGCAACTGGACATTTGTACAAATAATTCTGAGCGGCATCAGTTTGTATGCGCAAAAAAATATAGGGACCTTGATGCAAATTGTCATAGCGAGGCCACATGGCGAGATCTCAACCGTCAGATGTGAATCTGGCGGTTTTTTAGTCCACATCTGTCCATCCATTGTTCAAGACCTTCGTACAGATGGTTACTTCATCCCACGGACGAAAACTGTCCTGTCCGGTTGTCCCCGGGACAAATTTTCGTCCCCGGGACAAATTTCGTCCTCGGACTGGACGATTTTTTCGTCGTGGGGACGAATTTGCCGCCTAGTGCACGTCCCTGAACTATATTCCCAGCCCTGCCCAGAGACTCTATGCCGCCTCACATCAGTATTGCCGATTGCCCAGAGACTGACCGTTGTCCTTCACCCTCTGACTGACTCTTGATATTTTTCTCCAAATTTCAGTAATATTATGACTAAAACATGGTTTTTCATAAACTCGACGAATGAAACGACTTCAACTATCCTTGAAGGCACTAATTTTGCATCGTGACTCAAAATGTATCTCTCTTCTCTGTTATTAGTTTGACCATCAAAGGTGCATTTCGTCAATCACATGTATCATGGACCTTTCTCTTATTGTCTATGCATATCTCTAGCTTTTCCTGTATTATTTTCTGTATCTTTTCTCTGTTATTAGTTTAACCATCAAAGTTGCTTTTCGTCAATCACGTTTATCAGGGATCGCTCTTATTGTCTATATTTTGCCACCATAGTATCTACTATATATCATGCTCATCTTTGATCGTAGAAACCATCCACTAAGCATCTCTCTATCTTATACCAAGTTATTTACTGTATCGACAGATGGAAGGAGGCTTAGGGTCATAGAAATGGGCGGGGCGCGGCCCTTGCTGGAGATGCTGGACGGCGCCAAGGATGACCGCACTCGTCGTGAGGCACTTAAAACTCTCGCCGCCCTCGCTCGATCTGGTCAGCATTTAATAATCTTTTCTTACAGGAACATTCATCAAATTCTCATTAAATTTGTCCCACTCGTGAAAATGTCAGACGAAGTATCGGCGGCCCTTTCCGCGGCGGGGGCAGAACGAGTCGTTTCCAAGGTCCCAGACTCCTCGGAAACGCCGGAGATCCAACGGTTCAAATCAGATCTCATCAAAAGATTTCGCGATCTCAGGTAATAATAAAATATTACCGAGTTTGACCAGTCGGGACCGATCGATGAACATCAATCAATTCCAACAATAATTCGCAGAGAAGACAAAATTACCAGAAAATTATACCCAAAAACTGTTCGATGGAATCCCAAGCGTTTTTCCAAGCGTGAAATTAAAGTTCAAAGAAGAGACTTGCAGTAAGTACCTCGGTTGGCGCTCAAAAGCTGCCATTTCCTCGAACGCGGTGAAGGAAATCTCCGCGAGAATCTTAAGCGTCGAGGACGCCGGCCTCTTCTATGGAATTGATAATCCAGACGTATCCGAAAGGGTCCTTGAGTTTTCCAGAAATAGCTCCATTGTCCTCGGCGAGATCTCCATCAAGAACAGCGCCAGCTTTCACCGCCTTGTCTACTGCTGCCTTGGCTTCGTCCGTCTCCAAATGAAATGCCGCTCCAACGCCAACCGCTTCCCTGCACCGATCAACTTCAATCTCGACAGTACTCAAGAACACATCCGCGATTATATAAAACCTCGATGATCAGTTGCCACTATTGATCTGTTATTGGAATCGAGAAAGGAAATCGCTAGACAAGGCCGTCTCTAACACCGGTGAACGTAGGAATGATGAACATTTAAGACAAGAAACAGAAAGTAGAGGATTATTTGGATTAGAAAACTGACTCGGAGTCCTCGCTACGTTCGCAGATGATGAGAAAAGCGGATCCGATCTTGATCTCCGCCAAGTGGAGAGAGGGGATCTCCTGGTCGGCTTTCCGCTTGGGGCCGCTCACTCTGAAAACTTCCACCGCTCCGAACGCCTTCTTGTAGAACTCCACAGCCTCTTCGGCCTTCTGAGCCGGAACCGCCAACTGCAGCTTCAACGAGTGGAAAACGACGACATTGGCGACCTCGGCAGATCCGTTCAGCTCTACAGCGTCACCTCCAGCTTCGATTTGCGCCTCCGCCATGGAAAAGCTGAACTTCAAACAGAGAGAAAGAAGTCCAAGCTTAGAAGACGACAGCAAAAGAGAATAGAAGACACTCCGAGGAAGACGATGGAATTGTATTTATTGGCCTCGACTAGGAAAGTAAACTTTGAACCTCAGAGTTGACATAAATTACGAAAGGACCATGCCCCTCGACAGGATTCCGTTATGCACAGGATCGGTTTGGCAGATCCAACGGTCAGGAAGGAAACAACGAGCGCAGCAATCGAGGAGAGATGGTATTTGCGTAAATAACGGGTTTAATCAGTGGTATTTATGTCATTTTCAGAGGCTTCTTTAGCCCAACGTCACGGTTATTTGCCTCTTTCCTCCTGACAGGGACAGGTGGCGAAGCGGGGCGATGCCGTCGCGGATAGGTAAGGGGTATTGTTGTCCTTTTACTAACGGCTTTTGACGACCGGCTGTCGCCCGTACTAACAGTCTTCTTAGCCGGTAATCGCGCTCCGACGTTGACTGGTCTTCTGGTTTGAATTTCCCGCCCAAATGAGGGCTCGATGTCTCTCCTCTCTCTCTCATCAGGAAAGAGTACTTAACTGGCACGAGAACTTTGAAATTCACATAGAAGTTGGCGAAGGATTTCTACACGTTAGAGTCGCTCCGTTGAAATGGATGTGGATCCGATGCGACTTGTCGTTGCGAGTTAAGTGGATTTGCTCCATAGGTTCTTCGAGATTTTTTGGTAATTAGTTATTGGATGTGTTTGATGTATGATCTGGTTGAGTTGTCTTTTCTGCGTGATGGAATCTTGTCTCGGTTTCTCCACGTCTCTGTATTTGATGAGCGTAGTTTTTACATGGATACCAAACTATCGGATGCGTTTGAAGTATGATATTCGTGAATTGCAGTGTCGTGTAATGAAATCGGTTCGGCATGCGACGATTCTTAGTTTCTCCATGTCTCTGCATGTGCGGGCGCGTAGTTTTTATATGGATAATTAACTACCGGATGTGTTTGAAGTATGATATGCTTGAATTGTACCGTCTGCGTGATGAAATCTGTTCGGAATGCGAGATTCTTGTATCAGTTTCTCTATGTTTGTGTATATTTGCACAGAGTTTTTTTATGAATAATTAACTAGCGGATGTGTTTGAACGGTTTCAGCATCTTTTATTCAATATCTATGATTCTATATGTAGTGAATCATCTCCATTTTCTTATGAGGATTTTAAAGGAAAAATATTCATTCTAAGTTCATCAATTGAGAGTCTTATCAACCCTGCATGATGTGCAGATGAACCTTCTAACCATTCTATTTGGAGACAATACTTACACATCACTAGTTATGAATATTTTTTGTGAGTAAAGGTGTGTAATTTTTATGTACTAACGGCGTGGGTAAAATAAGTCCACGATGGGTCGGATAAGCCTATTGGGCCTACTCTAATAGGGGCATCATCGCAAATATATCAGAGATCCAAATATATTTAAACTGATCATAATGAAAAATTATTGTATGAAATATATTATACCAATGAGTAAAAGATAGATCTCGAATGAAGAATGAGACAATATGAGAATCATTATGGGGACCTCTTATCCAAGTACTCCTTAAAATAACGAATCTAAAATCTGGTAGCTTGTGTGATCCACCAACATGGTAAAGGAGGCGGAGAGGGTAGTCTTTGTTTGCATAATGAAAAAAATGACTACTGTTTTACTTTTTATAGGCTTGTTGAGACCTCGCAATTAAAACCTCAGATTCATACTAGAACTGAGATGATTCTTCAATAAGGCTAAAAAGCTCAAAGGTTCTCTGAGTAAGTTTGATCATCATTTATTTAATGAATAGATGTAATGACTCAAATTCATCCAGATAAATAGTTTTGCTTCCAAGATAGTTATGAAAGGTTGTAACCAAAGCATACGAGGTAAAGAGATTTTGATGTTCTTGCATCAATGGTAGAATAATCATGCTCCATACTTCAAGAAGAAGAAATTAAGGATGATTATTACATATTTAGATCACTTTTACACTGTACTCATTATCTTAAATATATGCTAGTGTCATTATTATACCATTGATGCCGAAGTGCCCACATTATTCTTCATGAATAAAAACTCTAGCTAGTGGTTCACTATTGTCCAATATCACGTAGTCAAATCCGGAGCTAAGAACAGTGCTCGAAGTAAACATGTGTAGGCCTCAACGCTTGGGCAAGAATGTTGAGTAGCCTTCACTTGTACAACAGAAGTCTCTTTCGAATGCTTAAGATTGCTCAAGGTTTAAGGAGAGAGGTAGGGCTAGCCCTTAGCAAAATATCAGGACATATAATTATCGTGACTGGAATTACATAGGTGGTAAATACAAAAATACGAAGACAAGGTGCAGCTCACGCCGTTGGGTAGTGGTGCTCAAGCACTTTGATGCACGCATCACCACGCGCGTGTCTACGGGTACTGTTGCTACATACATGCCACTGAGCCGGAAGTCGTGCACTCGTGGACCATTTCCCTCAATGCATGTCGGCTGATCATTCCACGCACCTCTATCTCCACGCGCGGCACCTCTATGCGAGGGGGCCCAGCCTTGATGCGTATGTGCCTCAAGTGCCTGTGTTGACACCCCAACTGCTTTGGTCCGCATTGGTGTCACCTTGCTCAATGCCCCAAGCCTAGACGCCTGCTCACCATAGTGCTACCCATAAGGACATATGCAGTACCCCGCAACAGTGTTGGTTCTCCATGTGCTATGCGCGGGAGTACCCCCGAACTGCAGCGCATGCATTTGTGGCTTGCACAACCAATGCATGCCGCCCCTAAGGTATGCCCTGATCTGTCATGCATGTGCATCGATGAGCACAAGCACCATGTGGGCATTGGGTTCATAGGGGATGGTCGTCACCACCCATGATGTATGTCATGTCCACATGTCGAGCTCTGCTTCTTATCACGAGTCCAACTATGTGTGCATACCCTACACAATTACACAATCATCTATACAGGAATGCCACCTACTTTAGGGCCTTACATCTAGATATTAAGTTCTCAACAATTTTGTTTCTACATTAACTTTAAATAAATAATCCATTATTACTAAAAACTGAACTTAATATTAAGGGTTTTTTACCAAGGAAAGAAGCACTGATTATTTAATGAATCTTTTTTACTCAAAGTCATAATGGTTATTTGATTTTTACGTTGATATGAGTTTTGTGTCAAATTATTCCTTGAATATATTTTATTACCCTTCACACTAGCGAGGTATTTACATTGAGATGACTTGACTGCATTGAACATTTAGCCTTAGATTGGGGTCAAATTTTTTTATTATCCTATTTCAAATCTAGCCATGGTGGACTTATGTGGTTACAATGCCAATATGATCCAAAATTTGATTTCAATATTTTATCAAAAATTTCAATCAACTTTTAATTGATGAATAGTTTGACATAGATCTACATTGATAAGTATTTTTAATCGATCAATATTTCATAAGATTTATGGAAATGTGATGAGTCTATCTATGTTTAGTGATATCGTACGTTGTCGAGGACGTCGTTCGGTCAGGTACTGAGTCAATGCTTTAAGACCAATTTGATGGCGGACGTCGTTAGAGACGTCGTTTGACGGTACCGTGACAATGCTCAGGTACCAATATGATGGTGTCGGCCGTCGTCGGTGACATCATCTGAAGAATAAATCCCTAACAAGGATATGTAACTATTTGATGCGATCATCCTAGGTGGATGCATGTGCACGCCCCGACTTGTGGGGATTCACTGAGCTTCAAACTCCGAGGTGGCGACCGATGACGGTGACCTTCTATCTCTTGTCAGAGCGACGACGATGACTACGGTGTCAAACAGAATAATTTTGTTGGCTCTCGCATGTAACGGACAGGCTCGACCCGTGCCAGGGAATTCAAGGAAGGCGTAGTTTTCTCGATATATAATCTCTCACCTAATTTTAACTCGAGTACGGTGGAGTGCAGCCAAAAATATACTAAAGGATGTAATATAACTAACGAGCAGGTGCAAGTAGGTAGGCGGAGGCGTGTCGTTGACAAGCGCGACTTGGCTTGATTGGCGGCAGAGTTGCGGCGCAAGAGGTATAGCCATAGGTTGGAGGAAAGAACGAGTTGGAAGAGGTGTACGGCAGCGAAGCGGCTCAAGTAATCGGTCGGGGCCAGCGGGACGACCTCAGGCGGGTCAACACGGTCGAATTTGGGCGGCGGATGCGAGCGACGGACGACAGTTTGAAGGCAGGTGTGAGCGATAGCAGTGGTCGTTACGATTAAAGGCAACGACCAGGGAGTGGATTGGTCAAGCAGCCACACGACAACTCAGGCGGCAGCTCACCATGCGTGCACAGTGCTCGCAGTGTCACACATATGCAAGGGGGCTTGATTGGCGGCAGGCTGGGCAGCTCACGGCGCTCTCGCTATGTCAGTGCACAGACGGTGCAGCAGGCCAAGCGAGCGGTATGGCTGGCGCGGTGGCTATGTGATGCTAGCGCGCTTGAGGTGTAGGGGTCTCGGCGACAAATATGGCGGGCACGGTAGTTCTACTATGTGGGCGTGCTGGAGGTGTAGCGGTCTTGGCGACGAATGTGGCTGGCACGGTAGTTCTACGATGTGGGCACACTAGAGGTGTAGTGGTCCTGGCAAGGATGTTGTAGTGAGACAACAGTGCAAACATCCTAAGGGGTGTCTGGCCAGAGCAATTGACTCGACAATGATGCGATTTGAGGCTTGACAGATGGCATTAGCGAGTGTGCTCGATGGTTCTCGCATCAACGCTTGGGGTGTTGGACATCGTGTGGTTGCAGCGTGAACCGGTGCGTCAGCACGTGCAATGCACCAGCGGCTAGGCGCATCGCAACGCGGGCTGTAAGTCCATTGCATCGGGCTATGGTCAAATGAGTGCAACCAATGGGTAGAGGCTGAGGCTAGCGAAGTCGTTGCAACATGTTGATGGAAATATATATGGCCGACAAGCCAATCACACATTCCACATCTCGTTCCATATTCATTAATACAACATATTATTTATAATTCACGTGTGTTATAATGAAGTCCATGAATACATGATCGAACTTAGTGAATTATGATGAGATCGTAATATGGAGATCACTAGTCTTTAAGCATGCGTTCTAAACATTTCTATTCTAAGGATACACGAGAAGGACATCGAAG
This sequence comes from Wolffia australiana, assembly GCF_029677425.1. Taxonomy (NCBI): domain Eukaryota; kingdom Viridiplantae; phylum Streptophyta; class Magnoliopsida; order Alismatales; family Araceae; genus Wolffia; species Wolffia australiana. The sequence goes on along the minus strand of NC_135841.1, from coordinate 6,247,688 downwards.
TATCTGGATAGAATTGCACTATCTAGCCTCACTCAAATGATGAGTATGGCCAGTCCCGTAGCCATTAGTGTGGAGACACTACAAATAGATAGTGGGTGTTCTTTAGTGGAAAGAGTTCACTAAATTGATTCGTACGAATCCCTGAATGGTATTATACCGAAATGTCAATCAGGTCAATTCACGTCACGGTTGTGTAAGTGGTCCTTAGACCTAAGACACCAAAGATGTCTTGTGGACGGACAGTTGTACTTTGACTATGGCGAACGAGTCTCTAATCATGGGATTCTAAATGGTCTTAGTTCGAATACATCAAGAATTTCATGAAGACGATTAAGTGGTCAAGATGGGATCGTCCACCCTCGGTATAAGAGGTGACAGCTCAAGGAAGATGATGTGATGAAGTCCTTGGCCAAGGGAGTGAAATATCTAAGCAGAGCTCTCCAATGATTTTCGAATGTATCAGTACTAACTCGGATGACCGATTAGGGTTTGATAGTTGACCATACCCTAAGTCTTCCAAGGACTGTCAAGTGGATGAGGGACTATACATATACTGTAAATGATGACGAACATGTTCCATTGAGTGAGTCAATATACACTCCTTTGTATCTTCTAGAACATGAGGTGTAGCTTGGCCCCCCACGTGTTGGAGACTCGACTTATCAATTGGGTAAAATCCATTTGACATTAATTAATCTACATGTTAATATAGTTAATTAATTTGGAAGGCCAATAAAGGTTATTGGGCTACTAGAGTCATTAGCTAGACTGATACATGGGCCTATAGGGTCACACGCAAATGGTCTTATGGACTTCAGAAGATGTACTTAAGTTTTGAAGGTTTTACGAAAAATACCCACTTTAGTATAAATATGGGAAGGCCGTGAATGAAATTCACCCATGCTAGAATTTTTCAGGGGGCCTTCCCCTTCTTCTCCCTTCTCCCCACACCCCCTCTCCATCCCCGATGCGATCAGGACGACGTAATGACGACGAAGGAGATGAACTGGGGTTCGTCAATGAGAAGGAGGAGATTCGACGTGCCGAGGATTGCGTGGATACGTCTAGAGGTTGCACACTTGAGCAACTCGACATGTCTCACTCCGAGATCCAAGAAATCACAGATGCGATCTGTGGGAAGGTACTTTGTTTCATGGTTTTATCGACGTCATTTTGATTCCATTCAAGGCTTCCAATGCAAAATGTTTTGATTTGTTCATCCATGTCAAGGCCTCTAGAACCCAACACATGCACTAGTTGCGATGGCGCGAATTCGCGTAGAGAGTGCTAAGGGCGGGCAATGTTGCAAGTGCGACTGTCCGACTGGGAAAATGGCTGCTCTAGGGACAATGACACATCAGACTCCAGCGGATATAGAATGACTTTGTACGGGGGCACTGACCAGGAATAGTGTAGTGCTAATGGAGCGAAGTGCAGATGACGCACACGTGGACGTGCAAGGGTTCGGCGGCCTATGGAGCGTGGACTAGTGCCCAAACACACCTACCGTGCAGGGACGGTCCTTGTGATGACGAGTTATCCAGCATGGGTGGCGTGGTTGTGAACAGAGTGTACATGACTAAACGACGTTGCAGGCCGTGGTGCAAGGATTGGGGAGGGGTGTTGGGGGCAACCTCCCTCCTCAACCTTCCCCTCTTCTTCCTCCCTCTCTTCCCCTCTCTCTCCTTTGTGAGACCAAGAACTGGAACGAAACTTCAACTGATAAAATTCCTGGTCTAAGTTCTAGGGCACCATCGTGCCCCTTTTTACAGGGGCACGATGGCTCTTACTAAGAGCAGGGGTGCCCTTAGTAAGGGCACAAGTGCCCTTTCTAGGGGGGTCTTATACATAGGACCCCCTCTTTAATAAAAACAAAAAATATCTTTAACATGGTTTAACAACACGAACGTGACAACACAAAAACATTAACACAACACGAGGATGGACACAACACATGAACCCGATTAAATCATGAACCGAACGAGCACTAACTGATGAAAATCAAAACCTTGGAATGCACGAACATGCTTTCACCCAAGGTATTGAACCCGAGCGTTTTCACCTTCGCCTTGGCGTGGCGATCGGGCTGGACACAAATTGATGGGCTGTTGATGACGATGATGGTGGCTCCGAAGACGTCTCTGGTGTGGGGGGGGGCGCTTGTGCGCTCCATCATTTAGGCTTTCACAGGTCCACATTAATACATAAAATTCCCTTTTAGTAGCACAATATATCTAATGATTGCATGTTATGATGTGATTTATTACTTTATTTTTACTTCTATATTAAAGTAATATATATATGTGTGTGTGTGTGTTCATGAATCACAACTTATTGGTGTATTTAATATGAATCACAAAATATTGGTATTACTATATGTTGTTTCTTAACACAATTTGAATGATGCATGAAATTCTCACTTTCCACTATGAATATTAAGACATAGTGCACGCGGGAGGTATCATGGCATCAACACGATGCATTAAGTTGTCTGACTTGAGCAAAAAAATGGGGGAGACACTAATTCAACCAAGAGCATTGGTAAATATATCTAGTGACTATTCACTATCATAAGTAGGCTACCAAGTGCCTACCTGAAAAATCTTCAATATGTATCCTTCGGACCTGACTAGTCAGGCTTCACCCACACCATGAAGCACAACTTGATGATAAACAAGTAATCAAGTCAAAGGGACATAAAAAACCTGGCTTGTGGGAGTGGATACCACACATGTTGTCATCATAGATTAACTGAAATAAAATAACGATGAGGTGATGACAATTGGTTGTGGACCAATATTTGACCAAAAACTACAATGACATAGTTTCTAGAAGGAAGATGAGGGAACCCTTGAAAGGATAGGTTACAAAGAGAGGGAGGGAGAAAGAGATTTCACTAGGGTAAAGAGACAACGAGAAAGAGGTAGATCAGGAGGGAGAGAGAAAGAGTCATAGATTGAGGAGGGAAGAAGATCGTAGTGTAAGGGTTGAATCCACAAGGATCAGGTAATGAAAGAGTAAATTACAATTCAAATATATTTTAAACTAAATGTTTTAGGCAATTTTATATTTTTATGGAATTTTAAATATTTTCTGAACATAAATCAACTAGATGATGGAAAATTAGTCAAACATATTTTTAATAAATATTATGTTTTTAATAACTTTTCATAATTTATTTTGGTTTTAAAATATTTTGGTATTTTTTAATGGGAAGAAATAAACCTCAAGGATAAATAGAACCTTCGTCCACACTTCCCGCGGTGAAATTGTGGCAGAAACTAGTGGACAAAAAACACTATACGAGGTTTTTTAAATAGACATAGTGGTCGATGTTTGATTTAAAGAGAGCTTTTGCTACACGAGGATTTTTTTGTTGCCGTTTGATGAGTTAGAAATCTTGAAGTCTAGGATATCATCTAGAATATTCATGTAGAGAAAATGGTAAGAAAATTCAAATTAAACATTGAGGAGATCACATGAATCTTGTTGTCATTTTTCCCAAGGGCCAAGTGGTGATGCTTCTCCAAGAATCTTGATCACCCTTGAACTCTCGCTCCCACAATCTTGTAGAACAAGAATGGATCAGAGAAATATGATGCGATAGGCCTCTAAAAACAAGTTGTGAGAAGAAATCCAAGATGAGATACAAAGAGCTGGGAGAAGAGAATAATAGAAGTCTCCTAACTCTCTTAGCCACTTGATTTAATTCCAAGGGTTTGGAGGGCAAGGATTTCTTGATTTTCAGCCTGTAACCACATTCCCTACTTCCCATATTTGAAAAAAATCCTTTCATATTCTTATTGTGGGTTAGATTTACCATTCTTGCTTGTAGTTGACCCAATCCTTAAGGAAGTTTGAATAGGATTCTAGAATGGGCTTCTTGTGTATTTTGCCTCTTATTATTATCTATGACATGACTTCGGTGTCTCCTCTCCTCCCATTTGTATCTCAAATTCACCATTACATTTACCCATGTCCTGTATTTCAAATTAAACTACAAAAAGATGTGAAAAATCCACTTTACTCTAAGGAGTCAAGTGGGTTAGTGTCAAAAATCAATAATACATATAAAAATAGAGCTCATGCAAATAAATCATAAAATTTTCATTCTATATTTAAATGGTGAATAATGGAAGTGCAAATCGAAAAATATGTTGTAAAAAAGAAGAATAAAAGCACAATTTTATTGATCTAATTTGATATTATCAGTGTCTAAGGAATAACCTAAGAGAGGGGATGAATTAGGTTCTATAGCTATATTATTTTTAAATTTGCCCAGGATTTTTCTATGTAGGAAATGAACTAGAGGAAATGAGAGACAAAAATTTTTTAGACAACTTAGGCTAATCCTTAATGTTGTTTGGGCGTATCCATCTAGAGGTGATGATGTGCCCCTAACTGTGCTTGTGTGAATGCCCCCCTGGAAAATCACTTAGAAATATGGCTGAACAAGGATACCAAAAAAAGGAAAAAGTCGATGAAGCTCTTTCATCCTCAACCCCAAAGTATTCCACTGAATGATGCTGCTTCACCTACTTTAACTTGGCCCCCCGAGCCTTCTTCTTCTGGCCCTCAAAGCGTTAACCTAATTGACCACAAAGATCTAGCAAGAACAATATATTTCTCAACAATATCTTCTCCTCAATAACAATTAGTATAACCACTCCTTGAATAGCATTCAAGACAAGGCCTAACTTCATGTATTTCAAAAGGAATTTCTCAAGATCAGAAATTTATTACTTTAGAAATAAAAATTTATAAATTATGACTTCTCTGCAACAATACCTCCCTGTTTGTGGTAGTTATTTCCTCAAGTCTTCTTCTCTTTTATGTTTCTCTATGGAATCCAACTAAAATATCTTCCTCAAGCCCTAATTTCAAACTAAACTAAATTTCAAACTTCATTCTACCTGGAATGATTTTGTAATACAATTATAAATAATTTTTATCTCATAATAAATATTGAAAATCAAATCAAATAAATCTCTAGAGGTCAATCTTTCCGCCTTACTCGACCGTTTGATTCCTCTACATGTTATTCCTCTATTAAAGATGTCAAACTTATCACAAGATTGAGGATGTGAAAATGATTGAGGAAAGACTTCTTTCCTTTGAATCTTGAATCACCATGCACCAAAAACCACGATTCCGTATTCTATGGACTTAGATTGATGTCAACAAAAAATATCCTCTTGATGGAATGTTGACAACAACCTAAAAACTGCTTTAGGGATTGAAAGATCTCTCTAGCTTTTGGGATGCAATTTTCAAATGGCAACGGAAATTTGAAATTAGGGCTTAGAACTGTATTTATGGACTTAGAAAGCCGAAAGGGTATAATGCTGATTTGTCAACAGTCCAACAATCATATGTGTTGATTATTATTAGACAATACGAAACAATAATCCTTTTACTTTCAAATTTGTATATTAACTATTTTGCCATAATTTCAAAATACATCTCACGTGTTAAGAGTAAAAACTAGCTTGATTAATTAATTTATGCATGATATAGTTAATTAATGAGGTCAGCCCAATAAAGATTACTGGATCATTAAATTTATTTACTTGATTGATATATGGGCCAATATGATTACAGGCACATGATTTTAGACATTGGTGGATAGACTTTAAGTTTTAGGACTTTTATTAATTAACTTGAGGACGGGACCAAGACTTTCCCCCATGAAGTCATGTTCAAGGAAGTCTAGGGCCTGTCATCAAAATTACTGATGTTCTCTAGGTGCCAATATGTAGTGGGACATGTTGGGAAGTGGGTTTCCAAGGTGAAGATCGATAATATGTTGAATGTCAAAAAGGAGTGGATAATGGGTGACAACTTATCAGATAACACTTTTGGGAACTCCTCTTGAATTTGGTCAAAGCAAAGCCCATGGGAGTTATCACCAATGTTGGGTATAGCAACAAAAAGGGGAATTAATTCTATCTGAGATTCCTTGATTATAGCATGTAGGGGCATGATCTTTAATTGAAAATAGGTGTTGACACCCTTGGGTTGGGTCAAAGAGGCTTGATGATGATTCACGTGTTGGTAGGCACAAGTGTGCATTTATTGCTCTGACCATGTAGAGTAATATCAATATTACAAAGCGATGGGAGGCCTACTAACATGATGCTCATTTTCATGTGGAGGACATCCGACCATTAATCATTTTTGTACAAAAGAATATGTAAATTGAATAACCATTTTTACTAAATGGAGATAGATCGTGAATTTACCCTTGTAGCTTGGTAAGTAGACATGTTTTGTAGAGGCAATACATTCTAGATCAACTTTTTAGTCTTTTTCATCCACATGTTATCCATGATCATCAAGCACCAATTTCATAAATGTACTGCTAGATGTCATATCTGCCACATGCAAACTACCTATGGGTCAAGGTTGTTCGCCGCACATGAGGATCATGTGGGGCTTCAAGAAATTCTCTTGTGTCTCGAGGAGGAGTATCAGTATTATGTGCATTAATGGTTGATTTCACTAAGGTTAGTCTTCAAAATCCCAATATGATTATTTAACGATCCATTGCCACATAATCCTTTAACATACACTTATGTATAAGCACCCTTTGGATTCCATAATTGGCCTTGTCACGGCTGTTGCCTATTCATTGTCTGTCCCCCAACATATGACCTGGTAGCTTGTAAATTCATCATATTATAGTATTCTTCAAGATTCTTGACTTAATGTGAGTACCTGCCTGATGGGATTCCTCAAGACATTTTTAAATAATCATAGCGTCAATGGCAAGTCTTCTTAAAGGCCTCAAACTAACATTAGTGTATGAAATTCTTTACCATACTATCTTGAACTCTGATCACATTGGAATATGGGTTGCAATTGATCAACCATATGGAAGTGATATCACTTTGTGACATATTACTCCAATAGTTTTAATTTTGCAATTCCTTAGTTTGAACTCTTCAAGATTTTTTTCAGAGCACCTTGGCTCAGCCTCATAGTTTGAAGTCCATAAGATTTGGATTTCATACTTTTGTCAGATCAACCTAAGAAAAATTTGTGTCCATGACATATTCCCAATCATAATATTCCGTTGAACCTTGTTCTCTAATGAACAATGGGACTCTGACCTTGACATTTAGTAAGGATTATGTTATGTTCGATGCATCCTATCCTCCCTTCATCTTCATCTCAATGCTAAGGAGATCTAGGGCATTTCTCCTCCAAGACCAAAAGTCAATCTGCCATATGGCATAAGTGGCCATCCATAGTTTGTTATAGCGCACGGGTACATGTGTGCATTCCTTCCCCATCAGGTAATGATGACATTGGGTCATTGTCTTACCCAGGAAGTTGGTATGACGTATGTGACTGAAGTGTTAATAATGGCGTGCCTTGAATCTCATTCTTCCACAACAGTCCATATTTAAGGGGTACTATGACTCTTATACTAATTGGCATATATTATCCACTAACATATGCAGATTACCAACCATTTGCTTGAGAATTCCTCAATATGTAACATTCAGATGCTGGACGAGTGAGACGTCCCCCACGTCATAATGTTTGCCTTGATGATAAACATGGAGTGAAGTCAAAGGTACATATGCCACCTATGTTGTCCTCATAGATTGATTGAAGTAGAACTGTCATGAGTTGGTGTCAGTCAAGCATGGTTCGATGAATGACCAAAGGCGAGAACGTCGTACTCACTAGAAGAAAGAGGCGGGACCCTTGAAGGAAGAGTGCACAAAGAATAGCAGAATTCAAAGGGGAAAAAAGAAGAGGGAAAAAAGAGAGAGCCTAAGATCAAGAGGGAAGAAGAGAATTGTGTTTCCAATTAACCAAAAATGACCATTTCTTCCATCAAGACATGGATTTAACGTATTCTAGAAAATATAAAGAGTCTGAAAGACATTAAAGCAATATATGATGGGCCTCATCTACTGGTAAGAAATAAGAAATGGTTTTTCTTTTGTGATTGTCTCAATGTGTGTTACATATTTATAAGCACAGTGGGATTGTTGTTGTCCTATTTGACCATTACATTACTCTTGACATAGGGGTTATTCTTCTGGAATCTTCTTTGACCATTGTTCTTTGTTCATTTGACTAACACTCCTCGGGAAGGTTAATCTTGATAAAATATTAAGCTTGTAACTCAACCAAGTGAAACTTTGTTTTGGCAGCTTGGACCTCAGCCAGGTCAGTTTATCTTCAAGTTGGTCATTGTTAACAAAGTGAATTTGAAATCCTTTTGTATAAACCTATTCATGACCAAAGTAGAAGCCAATCTCAATGTGTTTGGCCCGAACATGGAACACTAGGTTCACATCAAGTTATTTTGCTCTTAGGTTATCACACCACATCTATGATGACACGTGCAATATATATCACGTAGCTCCAATAACGTGTCAACAAAGGGAGGGATCAAATATGGTGGATGTGTGGGTATTTGAAGAGCATGCAATTGGAGTACTAAGAAAATTGGAATTCTTCATTTTTTTACATGAAAGTATTGAGTCAATGTACTTTGATTGGGAGAGGATTAATCCACTTGGATTGCAAATAAATAAAATACCCATAAAAAATAATGCAAACTATATCTTGAATAGAAAAGGTTTGCTGCAAGTGTTTAATTAGATTGGTGATTCATAGATCATCATAGCCGATCATAAGTTTATCATCGACATAAACCAGTAGGAAAAGGTCAGAGGAACTAGATATGTGGTGAAAGAGGGAAGGGTCATTTTGAGAAATAGATAGAAAGAAGGATTTTGTAGGTACCATTGGACTAGTCATTGTCATTTCTGCTTGTGCTCAATTGGGAATTGTAACTTCCATAGGGAAGAACTGATTTTCCCTAGGAGTCATTTACTTTGATACCGTGGCAAAATAGTAGGAGCAAATAAGAGGATACAAAATTAGAAAATAAAGATCATGAGTAATTTTTTTGAGTTTGATCTCGACGTGTGCTACATATCTATAGGTATAAGGGGATGATGTGGGGCCCCCAATCCATTTGGATTATTGTTGTGTCTGTTGTGTGAGAGTGCAGGGCACTCTGTATGCATTGGTGGCATTGTGCACAATGGTGAGGTGCTGGCTATGCATACCCTAAGTGGCACCCCACATGAACAGGTTGTCTTGCTACTAGTACACAAGTTGAACAATGTTACATGCACTATTGGTGGTGGTAGTGACCAACATTATGCTTCACCCACGTCGGATATGTGCATGTGCCTGGTTCATGCTAGTAACAACGGGCACACCAGAACTGATGGCAGACATGGGCCTATGATGCGTGTGGCTTGCGCACAAAGTTCAGGCAGCAACGCCTGACTTGGTTCTTAGCCACATCTTACATAGAGTTGATGCTAGTTTTTGGGCAAAGTATTGGCTGACTAGGGGTGGTGCTGGCAAGGGTAGGGAGACCTTGTGCTTGGTACCATAGCCTTTGGATGTTGTGCATAGGGCGTTAGCTTTGGAGGATGCATTGACATGCATCCGTCACTAAAGCATGCACACTATTGATGAAACAACCAAATGCCATGTTATCCATGTTGCACTAGCTCACAACCAGGTGCGACCAACTCAATAAACTCACTTGGCAATATAATACATAGTGTTCTACTCAAAGATTTCTAGGTTGCTTGACTTGACGCACAAGATCAAGGCTGGCATACAACTATATTATAAATTTGGTCCCCACAAGTTTAGTGAAATGATAGGAGACCTTTGGTTTATTTGACAGTTACATTACTCTTGAAATGCATATTATTCGTTTGGAACCTTCTTTCAATTTAGCCTGTTTTTCAGTTTCACTAACAACCGGAAGGTAGCTCTGTTCATACTTTTAGATTGACATGTAGAAGTAAAAGCCCTATCTTTGTGAGGAAACCCTATCAGATATGTCTTCTAAAGACACCTAGAGCTATTATCTCTTATTGATGTGCCAGGTAGCACGTAAATTTGATGTTCAAGAGTGTAGATAACAACATAGCAATGCTAGGCATAATAGTGCATTTGCTTGATGCTAAGTGGGTCGTGCATGAGAAAGTGCTAGCTGTGAATCCGCTTATTGGTTCATACACATGAAAAGCAATGAACAAGGTTGTTCTTGTGGTGCTCAGTACCTTCATGTATATTTTTTATTCACATTTTACTTAATTTATGTTCCATGATGAAGGTGGCTGCTATGGCAATTGGAAATCTGGCAAATAAGAAGAAAATAATGGTTTATATGTTAGATAAATAAGCATCAAAGTACTAAGGAGACAATGGTTTACAATCATTCAAGAGAGGAAATCAAGATTGATTTCCATAACTGAATGGCAACAAACGCATTGAAACAATCTCATTTAAAAAAAAAATGAAATGATTCGTTTTTACAACTGAATGAAAACAAAGTGTAGTGAAACAATGCCATTTTGAGAAAATAAATAACCGTGAAATGTTCTTGGTTTGATGAGGTTTTCCTTGCCAAATTTTGACTCCCATGCTGGTGGCTCTGCCTGTTAACCTATCTATCCTCTAACCCCGTCTCTCGCTTTCTCTAATCATTGTTTCAGCTTGAATGGCTCTATGAGTTGGGATTGTGAGACGCCCCTCCATCTTATTTCTTCTACTCTGATCCCCTCTTCTTTGATACATCATCACATCTTGCTTTCCTTAACATCAATAACCCACATTTTAATGTCCCTAACAAGTGCCCCACATTTTTCCCATCATAAACCTGATGGTTTGAGGTAGCTTAAAGAGGCTGAAAGTTCAAAAACAGTCACTACATGAAGTCAGCGCCATCTATCGGCAAACACCAATTCATGCTCTCTCATAGAGGCACTATGTTCAATAAGAACACTAATCTTTTCTCTTCATGGTTCAATTCAAGGGTAAACACAATATGTCAATCTATGTGAGAGCTATACCACACCCAACACAAATAAATTCAGTTAGATTGTCCCATTTGATGGACTCCATTTATGTTACATTTAAGAGCACATTTTTCAAGAGGAACATTCTTGATGACATTTCTCTGTCTCTACAAATAAGAACCTTGCTTCACAAAAATTCTTGGCCCCGTTTACAGTGCAACTCACCTTATCAGTCATCAATGTATGCTACATTACTTAAGGTTTTTGAGATAGTGGATGCATTAACTGAAATATTAATGATGTTCTCAACAAATTTTGGAAGAAAATAGTTGTCATCATGGGGAATAGGCCCAATAATCTTTTTCTTGAAATGCTTTTATTGTATTGTAGTTTTCCTTTTTAAATGAAATGGGGACATCACATAAAGGTTATATAAAGCCCTCTTATGAAACCCACAAGGAGACATTTTTTGAGAAGAAAAAAAAGACTCACAAAAGAGGTTTCAATCTTGCCACCACAACCACCACCTGTAACTGCCGCCTATAATGGCCACCATGCCGAGTTATCTTGTGGTACTATTTCCACTTGCTCACTCTAGTCCGTAGCTAGTGTGACATCATCGTCACCTTGTCTTCAACATCACTATCATCTCCGTCTCTATTACCCTCATCACCTTCACACTTCATATGTCCTTGACACCTTGCGTACTGCCCATCCTGCATAAATTTGGTATCATAGCTGAAGGATCCTGACATAGTACACATCACTCCATTGGGCAAAGTTAGGACTCCAATAGCAGCCTTACCATTGGTGAAGACCCATGACTAGTTAATGTTTAAGAGTTGTGGTTTTTTTCTTTAAAAGGGCCTGGTCGTAGGGAGAAAAGGGAAACTAACATTTGGGAAATTCAATTCAGCCTTCTCTTTTCTTTCCTCTTGCATCTTTCTCATGTGCCCTAGCACCTCTTTCTGTCATTCTCTGAACTTCTGCAACTGCCACCCTCCTCCAAAGCATACAGGTACTTATCTATTCTTCTAGCGTGATAGTCCTAATGCCCGACTTGAGTGTAGAATACCATTTGGTTATCGCGTGTCCCTGCCTCTGATCTTGTATTTCCAAGTTATTGAGCGATCGGGATATCTCGCTCAAACTCCCACTTCCATTTTGTCCTACGACCGTGTTGTGTGCCTTCCGCCAGCGTTCGACCATAGTTTATTGTCAGTTGTGGCAGACCACATCAGCACTACCATGGTATTTTTTCAACCAATGCCCAGTCTAACCCGACACGCCCGTGTATTGACCACATGCTATTTTGATTGAAGAATTTTGGTTATAAAACCAAGTATAAGGCAAATACTAGTCCGCCTACGTTAGATCCTTACCTAATGGCTCTTGGTCTCATCTTAACCAGGTTGGAGCATCTCAAATGCCAACTTGTGGCACTTGTCATAAGAGTACAAGCAGTCCATGGTTGCTTCACACACATCAAGAGAATGCTGGGCTAAAACCTCACATGGCTAGACCAACCGTATGTCGTACTCAATCAAACCACCATCCTTTTCATAAGGGAGACGATCGCCCTAACTGCCGAGGCAGCGACAACAATCCTGCCATCTATTGGCACTAGGTTGAAGGGGACGCCGCCCATAGCCATCACCCCAGAAATAAGGAGCACCGCCAAGGCTTTCGCTGCACCAGAGGGTCTGCCGCTCATCATCACAACAACAAAGGACCTATTGCCTGACGTCAGGGGAGAGGGCCTTCTCCAAGTCTTTGCCACCTTGAACAACACACTCCATATTGCCGATCTTCAAAAAGTGCACTGACCTTCACCAACTGCCACTTTATTTTGGCCACCATGCTGGAGGGCATGTCGTCCGCAACCACCCCTTCCACTACCATGGTTATCCCATTTGTCATTGCGGCCACCCTGGCTGTTGTCGTGGCGGTCTGCCATTGTGGTTGGCTTATTTGCAGTTCACTCACCCGTTACGGCCACCCACCCGCCACAGCAGCCTCTCAACCAGCCGTCGAGGTTGCTCTGTCACTTTCTGTAGCTGCCCCACCATCCATCAAGCTGACTATTTCCATACCAACTGTCGGTGCCTTCAATGGGACACCATTTGGTGGTAGTCTCCTTCGCACCACCCCTAGGCCCGATTGCCAGGTGGTCGATAGGGCAAACCCTAGCCCCACCCTCCAACCCCTATCGAGCTCGGCTGGGACTATTGGGGGGGTCCAAACATGGGTTCTCAGGCTGAGAGGCCCCTTTAGTGCTAAGGGCCCATCATCTACCCAATTTCCCTTGGGTTCATTTGGGTGCTGGGAAACCCTTAATGGGCCACCTCTGGCTCAAGTTGCCTTTGACCCATAAATGGGTTGTGGGTCCCTTAACTGGTCTTCTCAGTTCATCTTGCTGAGTTATGGAGGTTTTGGATGGTCCAACGGGCTGCCTGTTGTCGACCCCAATCTAATCGATTATTGGAGCCCTAGCTAAGAGAGATGAAATTTGACCCCTCATCAACCAAACGAGGGAGGTGCTAGTAATATCAATGGTGACATGCATGACGATGATGCCTATGCATATGACCAAAAACTTAGCTCATCATAACAAGCAACACACTATATGTGAGGAACCTCAGCACTAACTACAAGGCATGATAATGTCCTCTTATGATACATATAGAGGGAAAAGCATGGAGCGGCAACATACATAATATGAGCGCGAGCAATGGGAACAACAGAATTGGAGGGAGTGCTGGTCGAGGGGTGTGGGTTATTAACATGCTTACATGCCTCCTTCAATGTTGGTTGCTGTAGCTACCTCCCTTAACTCTTTGGAGTTGTGCCCTCAAAGTGGCAAAGTTTGATGGGGAAGCATGCCCATAAATCTATCTTTTTTTCCTTTTGAAGGAGTTTTGTTTCTATTTTTTCATTTTTAAATGAAAAAAGGGGATGTCTCTAAGATGCCATTTAAAGCCCTCCTAAGACACCCACAAGGCGAAGTTTTTTTAGAAAAAAGAAATCAGTTACTTTAAGAGGTCTCAGTCTTGCCACCACCGCCTTTGCCGCTTATAGCCACCACTATGTTACACCTACTCGGCCTAGCCTGTAGCTAGGGCAATGTTGTCATCATCTTACACATCATCTTCATCACATCTTCGTCACCCTTGTCATTATCACACCACATTCGTGCCTTCTTCCCTGTCCCTGTCACCACATGGCCCACCCATCCTACATCGTGTCATTGATAGAAGCTTAGTAATGATGACATCATAGAAGTCAATTTATGGAATGCAGTTGAATCTTTTGTATTACCAATATGCTTAATGGTGCAATGAAGCATATACAATGACGACCATGATTGACCCCCAATAAAAAGGATACACAAGTTCAAGGTTTTTGTTCATATTAGTGATCCGCTTACTGGTAATACTGCACAACTTGAGTTTGAGAATGGAGACCACCAAACAAAGGTAACATATAGATATAACCAGACTTCATCATGAAATAAAGGCAATTAAATACTCTTGGATCTACATTGTGGACGAGGACATGCATAGGTGAGGACCAGGATATATATAACTGAGTGAACCGTGCTGTGAAGATGAACTGTTGGTGCGGGGAAAAAATGCAGGTACATATTACTTTCCAAACACAATTGTGTTGTGAAGATGAATAGTTAATGTGAATGAAAGGAAGTGGCATTTCTCTTTCCAAGCCCTAGTGCTTTGTAAAAATGAATAATTAATGTGAATGAAATGCAGGTACATTTCTCTTTCCAAGGTTTGCAAAGATCAAGACTAGCACTCTGACAGAATTTTTATTCTCAGTTGGTCACTGGATTCTGACCTTCAAGCATGCATGGCTTAACAATAAGACCATCCATTTGCTTATAAGCATAAAGAGCTGGATGTGTACTGAGTAAGCAGAGTTTCATGATGTAAGAGAGTATGGGGAGGAGTCTTATTGGAATTGGTGATGAAGGTACTATTTGAAGATTCATATATTGTAATATATTTAATAAAATATATTTTCCCTATTTTTTCCTTCATTATCCTCCTTATTTCTCTTATAGATATATTCTTTCTCTATTCTTTCTTCTCTTTCCGATTCACTCATAACTTCTCTTTTTCTTTTCTCACTTCCTATCATGCACTCTTTGACCGTCTCTTCTTGCTTTCTTCCTCACCCTCTTCTATTTTTCTTCTCAATTTTCTCTTATTCTCTTCTCTCTCTTGACTATCTTTTCTTATCCCCTCCCTTCCCATGTTTTTGTTTTCTCTTCTTCCTTCTTCATCATGCTTTCTTTTTTTAAAGTCTTCTTCTTGATCTATTCATTCTTCTCTTATATTTCTATCCTAATCCCTCTTTTTCCTCCCTTTCTCTTTGCCCTCTCTTCTATTTCTATTTTTTTATTCTCACTTTCTAGCCCTCTTTGTATTCACATCAAAGCATCTCATCTCACTTTCTTTGTCTCCCTATTCTATTTTTCCTCTTCTCAATTCTTTGAGCTTTACCTGGATCATTTTCTGGATGAAGTAACAGTGCTTCAAAATAAATGAAACAACGAGGAGCAGACTTTTGGCTGATTTCTACTTCAGAGGACAAAATCAACTTCCATATTTCATTTGAATTTGAGCTACATTGATTGTCTCCCTTTCTTGATGAACTTCGCTCATATCAAGACCAAAGTTGACGGTATTTAATTTCATACTAAGAGTGTTTCCCTATTAGGCAATTACTAATTTACTATTACTATTACCAGCATGTTGAATATTTTCCATGTTTCGGTGAATTTTCAAGAGGCTTAGTGGTTTTCTGACCCTAAAACTTCATAAAACAGTAACAGGAAGGAACTAGTGAGCTATTCTCAAAGAAAAAGTGAAATTTAATCTCATCCATTCTTATAAATTCTGAACACTCTTTTGAAATAAGAAAATAGATAAAATGACAATAATAATCTTTTAAAAAATTTAAGATGCTGCAGATCTTTGAAAGCTCACATAAAATGCATATATTTGAAAGTGATTTGAAATTTGGAAAATAAAATAAAATTTGGGAAGTTCATCAAATATAGTACTGTTTTTAAATACAATAATATTCAAATATAATAATATTTTATGTCATAATTCATATACTATTTTTTTTACATTGTTAATTTGTTCCAAAATTAATACCCCATGTACCAGTCCTGCGTCTTGGAAAAGCAGACCATCACAGAAAAGGTAAGTCATCTTTTATCTCTTAATTGTTATTGTTACCTACTTTTTAGGTATGTTAATGCCTCTCTCCACTAGTAGGAAAGCTAACCACCCTGAACCTTTAAAGGAAGGAACTCCCATCCACTTCTCGAACTTATCCACCACATGCCCCTGTTCATTTAAAGTTCATCACTCTTTATATTCTAACTTCACTATGTACTCTGCTTGAATTTAATTTGGGACAGAAGCCCCCTTTATCTCCGCTAATTGTTTTTAAAATAGATTTTACAGGTATTTTGTCTATATTTAATGAAACCATCTTGCCGTCACAATTCAGTGACAGGGGATTTTGCAACAGTTATAGATACAGTAATAAAATAGAGAGAGAGAGAGAGCAGAGAGAGATAGCAGAGAGAGATAGCACAGAGAGAGAGAGAAAGAGAGAGCGGGAGAGAGAGATCAGATAGAGAGAAAGAGAGCGAGAGAGAGATCAGAGAGAGAGAGAGAAAGAGAGAGAGCAGAGAGAGAGGGAAATAGCGAAAGCACAGAGAAAGAGAGCAGAGAGAGAGAGAAATAGAGAGAGCAGAGAGAGAGAGAGATGAAGAAAGAGATAAAGAGAGGGAGAGAGAGAGAGAGTGAGAAAGAGAGAGAGCAGAGAGAGAGAAAGAGAGATGAAGAGAGAGATAAAAAGAGGGAGAGAGATAAAGAGAGAGAGTGAGAAAGAGAGATGAAGAGAGAGATAAAAAGAGGGAGAGAGATAAAGAGAGAGAGTGAGAAAGAGAGAGAAAGAGAGAGATGGAGAGAAATAGAGAGAGCAGAGAGAGAGAGAAAGAGAGATGAAGAGAGAGATGAAAAGAGGGAGAGAGATAAAGAGAGAGAGAGAGAGTGAGTGAGAAAGAGAGATGAAGAGAGAGATAAAAAGAGGGAGAGAGATAAAGAGAGATGAAGAGAGAGATAAAAAGAGGGAGAGAGATAAAGAGAGAGAGTGAGAGTGAGAAAGAGAGATGAAGAGAGAGAGTGAGAAAGAGAGATGAAGAGAGAGATAAAAAGAGGGAGAGAGATAAAAGAGAGAGAGAGTGAGAAAGAGAGATGAAGAGAGAGATAAAAAGAGGGAGAGAGATAAAGAGAGAGAGAGAGAGAGAGAGAGAGAGAGAGAGAGAGAGAGAGAGAAAGAGAGAGGGAGAGAGAGAGAGAGATGAAGAGAAATAGAGAGAGATAAAGAGAGGGAGAGAAAGAGAGGTAGAGAGAGAGAGCGAGAGGAGAGAGAGAGATAAAGAGAGGGAGAGAGAGGGAGAGAGAGAGATGAGGAGAAAGAGAGAGATATAAAGAAGGAGAGAGAGAGGTAGAGAGAGAGATGTAAAGAGGGAGAGAGAGAAGGAGAGAGAGAGGGAGAGAGAGAGAGATGAGGAGAAAGAGAGAGATATAAAGAAGGAGAGAGAGGTGGAGAGAGAGATGTAAAGAGGGAGAGAGAGAGAAAGAGAAAGAGAGAAAAAGGAGAGAGAGAGAGAGAGCGAGAAAATGGAGAGAGAGAGAGAGAGAAAGGAGAGAGAGAGAGAGAGAGAGAGAGAGAGAGAGAGATCGGCATTATTCAAAGTAACGCAAGAGAGAAGTTTTCATTGGTGACAACCTAAAAGCGAGCCAAAACGGAGTTATCTCAACTCCCAACCATCACTCAACGCTGGTTCACGGGCCAATCCACCCGTCTCCCCCAGTATCGTTCTCCCTTATCCTCTATATAAAGATCAACCGCGTCATCAAACTATCTCCAAACGAAGACATAATGGGCTTCACCGCGAGAGTGCTGGCGACTATTCTAGCGGTGTTGGTGGCCGCGCAGGGGCTCATTGCGCAGGATGGCCGCAGAACTTGCGGCTTGACGCTCGACCAAGTGTCCGAGTGCGTGCCGGCCGCGGCGGCGGGGCCGGCCGAGCCGCCGGCGCCCACTGAGGCTTGCTGCGCAGCCCTTTACCAGGCTGACCTTCCTTGTTTCTGCCAGTTCAGTAACTCGCCATGGCTCCCCCAGATTGGAGTAAGCCCCAATCGCGCAAAGAGGCTGCCGCGGTTGTGTGGCCTTGGCGATGTCAGGTGTGCTTGATGGGGAGGGAGAATAATAAGTATGCTCGGCGTGTCCCTTGCATGGTGATCTATCAGAATGAATAAACTTGAATTTCTGAGATGGGTTTTGTTTTTCGTTTACTTCTTTAGACTGGGTCCGTCCTTGTTTCTCTTGGGTGGTTGTCATGAGAGGGAGAGATGGGGTCTGATTTTTTTCTGCAGAAGGATGAACACATTACTAATAAGAGTAGCAATTGTAAAATAAGGTGGCTAAGAAGAAGGATAATATTAACATGCATGGTGATCTATGTGAACGAATAAACTTTGGCTTCTGAAATGTGTTATTCTTCCTTGACATTTCGAGATGGTGGCTGTCATGAGGTTATGGGAAGAGAGAGAGAGAGAGAGAGAGAGAGAGAGAGAGAGAGAGAGAGAGAGAGAGAGAGAGAGAGAGGGTGGGATGGATCAATTAACTGAACTCTTTCTTTAAGGAGTATCGATCATCTGTCATTACTATACAAAAATGGCCACATGATTACTCGTGATTATCATAACTTTTGGAAACACACAATCGAGTTTGGTATCTCATGTGTCGGTGACTCGACCTACTGATTAGGTAAATGTCATCTAAGATTAATTAATGTGTACGAAATAGTTAATGAATTGGGTTAGACAACAGAGAGTTAGTACCCCAATGGATTCATTAACTATACTGGTAATTAGGCCTAGAAGGGCGATCACAAAAAAACGTTATTGAACAAATGCTGATGCACATAAAGTGTAATGTTTTTTTATTAAAAACATCATTAACAATTAATGGACACAAATCCCTAAGCGAGACAACCATTTGAGTTTCTCCTTAGACACCCCTCCTCCCTTCTCCTTGAGTGACCTCTATGTGCAACTAGAATGATAAGAAGATACTTAAGAATCTCACATGAAGAAGAAAACGAATTGAGCATGCAGAGGACTGATCATTTTAGTTGCTTGATACTGATCACTTGATTTGTATTTGTGTTGCAGTGAAAATCTCATCTGGTACTATTAATTGTTGCCTAAACAAAGAAGGAGAACATCAATGATGCCGCGGAAGAAAGGAAAAACAAGTCAAAGATTAACAACTATCAGTTTTAGGTTGTGACGCAAGCTTCTCATCATCATCATCATCATCAACCTAATCATCATCTGGAAGAACACTACATCAAGTTTTGAAGTTTTCTGAGGAGAAAAAAGAGGTGTCTGATACTGATCATCTGATTTGTATTTGTGTTGCAATGCAAATCTTATCTGGTACCATTAATTGTTGCCTAATCTAAGAAGGAGACTATCAATGATGCAGGGGAAGAAAGGCAAATCAAGTCAAAGATTAACAATTATCAACCTTAGGCTGTGACGCAAGCTTCTCATCATCATCATCATCATCATCATCATCATCACCATCATCATCGCCATCATCATTATCATCATCATCTTCACTATCATCATCATCGTCGTCATCATCACCATCACCATCACCATCATCATCATCACCATCACCATCACCATCATCACCATCATCATCATCATCACCATCATCTTCATCATCATTATCATCATTATCATCATCATCTTCACTATCATCATCATCTTCACTATCATCATCATCATCATCACCATCACCATCACCATCATCATCATCATCATCATCATCTTCATCATCATTATCATCATCATCGTCATCGTCATCATCACCATCACCATCGTCATCATCATCATCATCATCATCTTCACCATCATCATCGTCATCATCAACATCACCATCATCATCATCATCATTTTAATCATAACATGTTGTTATGGCATCATCATCACCGTCATCATCGTCATCATCACTGTCATCATCATCATCATCACCATCATCATCGTCATCATCATCGTCATCATCATCATCATCACCATCATCATCATTTTAATCATCACATGTCATTATCGTCATCATCACCGTCATCATCGTCATCATCATCGTCGTCATCACCATCATCATCATCATTTTAATCATCACATGTCGTTATCGTCATCATCACCGTTATCATCGGCGTCATCATCGTCATCATCATCATCGTCATCATCATTTTAATCATCACATGTCGTTATTGTCATCATCACTGTCATCATCGTCATCATCATCATCATTTTAATCATCACATGTCGTTATCGTCATCATCACCATCATCATCATCATCATTTTAATCATCACATGCCATTAGCGTCATCATCATCACCATCATCAACATCATCACCATCATCATTTTAGTCATCACATGTCGGTATCGTGATCATCACCGTCATCATCACCATCATCATTTTAGTCATCACATGTCGGTATCATGATCATCACCGTCATCATCACCATCATCATTTTAGTCATCACATGTCGGTATCCTGATCATCACCGTCATCATCATCATCATCATCATCACCATCATCATTTTAGTCATCACATGTCGGTATCCTGATCATCACTGTCATCATCATCATCATCATCATCATCATCATCATCATCATCACCATCATTTTAGTCATCACATTTTGGTATCATCATCATCACTGTCATCATCGTCATCATCATCATCATCTTAATCATCACATGTCGTTATCGTCATCATCATCACCATCATCATCATCATCACAATCATCATCATCACTTTAATCATCACATGTAGTTATCGTCACCACCACCACCACCATCATCATCATCATCATTTCAATCATCACATGTAGTTATCGTCACCACCACCACCACCACCACCATCATCATCATCATCATTTCAATCATCACATGTCGTCATCGTTATCGTCATCTTTATCGTCATCTGGAAAAACACTACATGAAGTTGTGAAGTTTGCTGTGCTACTAAGAAGAGAAAAAAGAGAGGAGTTTGAGGGCCGTTCATGGCGATTTCGATCGTCGCCGGCGACTGTGCGGAAGGCCGTCGCCGAGCTCGCCAAGCTTAACCAGAAATCGGCGAAGAACCTGCTCCAATGGCCGCCATCAGCGACGCTTCCTCTTCTACCATCGACCTTGTCGCCCTTCATGACTTAGCCGCTCAAGCCGAGACCACAATCGATTCAATCCGCGCTTTTCTCTCGCCTTCTGGGCGTGATCTCTTCTCCGAAGACGGTTTCTGCTGTTGCCCCTTCGATTCCAGACACCGTATGCCTCCGGAATCCCTCTTCAGCCACTCTCTCCGCTGCAATTCCGCCCCCGGCGGCCCAATTCGCGAATTAGGGTTTCTGGGTTCGACGCGATACCCCAATACGGTTCAACCCGAGGAAGAAATTGGGTTCGTCCGCCCTCTCCCCGAATCTGGGCCCGATCTCTGCTTCTCTCTTGAAGATTTTGGAGACATTGTTGGGTCGAATTTCTTCTTCAAAGACTGCCCCGGAGTTTACACCTTTCCAAAACCCGAGGTTTCTGCCCGCACCTTCTCGCTTCCCAAGGTCCTGGCTCTTGAATGTGCGAATTTCATCTCCGTTGATCGTGGAATCGAAGGCAGCGTCTCGCAAACGGGAAGCAGAAGGATTTTACCGTCGGAGTTTTGGGGTTTCAAGCAGGAAATTGAAGCTTGGAAGGAGTTCCCGAAGAGGTATTCTTACTTGGCTGTGCGAGTGATCTCTTGCTTAGCTGAGGCTGGGGACTTTGGATTTAGAAAGTGGGTCTTATCTGTCTCTCCTCGCTTTGGCATCGTGATTGATCCTGCCATGAGCGATCACATATGTCTGATTTTGAATCTTTGTCTGCGAGCAATCTGGAGGGAAGCTCTTGTGTTCTTCAAAAATCTGTCCATGGGTCATGAAATTATCGATCCAAGATCTCTGAATTTCAAATGTCCCTGCCTTTCCGAAGTATTAACCTGGCTGGCATCTCAGCTTAGCATTCTCTACGGAGAAATTAATGGCAAGAACATGGCCATCAGCATGATCATAGAATGTCTGAAACGTTTTGGTTTGAGTTTCTTGTTGCTTCCTCTGGAGGAAGAAAGATATTCAGAAGAAAATGCCCATGAATGCAAGTTTGATGCTGTTCTTGGTGAACGAGCTGATGATCTGACAAAGCTATTATCAGGAAAAATATTCGTGTCACAGGTTGCTGCTGCTGTGGCTGCATTACATGAAAGAGCTATGATAGAGGACAGACTGAACCAGCAGCGTTTCCCTCGGACACTTTCAAAGGATCAGTTGTATGTTTTTTTGTTCATTATTTAATGCTAATATTGTTTCATATTTTACATTATTTTCACACTAAATTTTCTATGACTTTCTGGTTATAATTTTTAGATTGCACGAGCTTTCAATTGTTTCAACGAGAGCCCAAGAAGAACGAGCAAAGCGCCCTAATTATAAACCGATCTTAGAGTTTGATGGTCTTTTTTGGAAGAAATCGCTTGATCAGGTGTCTTAACATAGACGCAGCATTTTCATCGATGATTCGTCTGTTTTGAGAACGTTGGGCCCTTTTATTATCCATTTTATTGATAATTTTAATTTTAAATGAAGGACAAGACTAGAACGAAAACGAGGGAAGAGCTTTTGGCTGAGGAGCGAGACTACAAGCGTAGAAGAATGTCCTACCGTGGCAAGAAAGTTAAACGAACGACTGTGCAGGTACACAAGTTATTCTTCGACGACGAATTTATTATTCTGCTTGAAAATAATTTATTTTCTCTTAGAAATGATCTTTTGATGCCATGTTCTTGTTGCTTCATTCATCCTTAAGAGAACCCAGATGAGTTTCTTTGTTCACTTGATCCGGCTGATTATCCAACGTGTTAAGTTTCCTCTTACATGCATTTGTAAAGGTAGTATTAGAAGGAAATGTTTTGTGTAATTTTTCTTTAGGTTTCCTATCCTTATAAAAAAAGGTAAGGAACATTTCTAAACCCAAAACCCTTACTCGCTAAAACCTTATGTGTTAAACCCTGAAGCCTAAGCCCTAAACCCAATTCTCTGAACTATAAACCCTAAGCCATGAAAGATAAGCCTTAACCCAACCTGAGCCCTCTGAACCGCAAAACATAAGCCCATGCCCTTGGTGTCCATTGAGTTATTGTTTATCTTCATTTCCCCAATTTCAGGGAATATTCTTAAATAAGTTTATTTGGTTAATATGTTAGCCTTAACTTTGCTTCAATGCCATAATTGAAAGGTTATCCGTGACATAATTGAAGAACACATGCAAGAAATATCGGAAGGCGGCGGCATTGGATGCAACGTCAGCGAATCGGCTGCTTCAGCAATCTCCAGCTCTATAACCATTCATCAAGGCAACTCATCCACTGAATATCCTACAAGCAAAACCCATGTCTTGGATTTCGACGCTGTTTCTGCCACATCCAACGATCATGTCAGAGAGATGAAAATGGATATGGATGAACGTATATACCATCAGCATGAGAGCTCAGCAAGGTACAGAGATCAAGGGAGGTCACATGACCGGCGCTCTTATTCACATCAGAGGAAGCAAGACGAAGATCGAGGATATTCTTCTAATTCTCGTTCTTATAAGGACTATTCTGATAGTTATTTAAGCACTGGGGAAATGCATAGCATGTCAGAAAGAAGAAGAAACAACAGGAAAAGGGATTATAAAATTCACAAGTCCGAGTCAGTGTCTGAAACCACATTTGAAGACAGATATGACCCTTCTGATGCATCAGGATGAGTTATAAACAAGGCGCCTGGTCTGCCTATAATTAGCAAGTTCACCATCATGATGCAGGTGGGCATGCCCTATTTATAATCTTCTTCCATCGAATATATTAATGTCTTATTGATCTATCTTGACATTTCGTTCTTTTATGTGTAAAATTTTTGCAGTATGAAGTCCCTCGGGCTTTAGGATTTTTTCCTGTATGTGTATCCTTCTCTGTATCCACACAATTATTGAATTTTAAGCCATTTTATTTCTTTATTTTAGAAATATACATCAAAGTGATGAAAGATCCGGGCCCCTTATGTTTTAGGTTATCTCACTCATGTTGCCGCCTTTCGTAAGATAGCTGCGTCATGTAGAGTTCAATCTCATCACGATCTCAGCAAATTTTCTCATGTCAAGTTCTTATCATAAAAATTTTCATCAAACTTTCTCTCGGCAGCTACATTGATCAATCTAGGACGCCAAAGCTATAACCTAGTTCCTAAACTTTTTGGTCTTCTTTTGGTTAGTATGCAACAATGCTAACAATGTGCGAGCAGGCACCGAATTTTTCATTTATTTTTGAGGTCTCACGCTTGATCTTCCTTCAACCAACTTCTTTTAGTACTTTCTTCTTGGCATTTTTGTAGGTGATGTGACAGCTTTCGTCTAGAACACTGAAGGAATGAGCATAAGCTATATATCATCATTGTATGTGCTCCTTGATGGTGTAAGATGGAACTTTATGAGCTGAATTGTTTGCCTTGGGAAAGAGGACATTGCTATGATGCAAAGTTCGTAGTTGACAATATGAGATATACACATATCTTCATATTGGTATCTCTCTCTCCTACATTGTCACATATGAGGAAAAAGGAAAAGCGTGTTAGAAAAAAGTTCACTCTTCTTGGCAGGACTATAGATTGACATCCTGCTCCTTTGCCCATCAGACCCATCCACAAAAATCCAAAAAATAAACTTTGGACTTGCAGTTGTTTTTTTCTTACAAAGATGTGTGATCATGAGAGTCAAAAGCCCCCCAAAATCTAGGATATGTACAATAAGTGGAGCTTCAGAGGTTATTTACAAGTGAAATGGATATGTATCAGTTAGTAAGGACCTTTTTTTCGTACTCACCAGTGGCATATTCCTTCGGCATCTTTAGGCCCGCAAATAGACAACGTCTCTTCATACTTGGAAGCGCACACAAATCCCCACAGCTGCATTTTGGGATAGACATGAATGGAGATGATCATGGTTGAAGTGGCGGTGATGAAGATGGATTGTATGTATAGTTCAGGGATGCGGAAGTGACAATTTTTTTGTCCCCGGACAAAAAAATCATCCCGTCCGAGGATACGGACGAATTTTAGAACGAAAATTCGTCCCGGGGACCACCAGACAGAACGGTTTTCATACCATGGGACAAAAAAACCGTCCGTCCGGGGAGGTCTCGGACGATGGACGGATGAATGTGGACAAAAAACTGCCGGATTCACATCCGACGGTTGAGATCTCGCCATGTGGCATTGCTATGACAATTTGCCTCAAGGTCCCTGTATTTTTTCACACGTGCAAGCTGACGCTGCTCCGAATTATTTGTACATATGTCCATTTGTATTCTCTGTCCTCTATATTTCCCTTAAAAAACTTAGAAAAATCTATATTAATATATTAAAAATATAAAATGGGGTTTTTTGTCCGGGAAGAATTTTAGGACTAAATGTCGTCCCGGGAGGACTGGACGGAACGAAAAACCGTCCCGATATGATTGGACGGGACGGTTTTTTATCGTTGGACGCGTCCCGTCCTTCGTCCCTGAACTTACTCTGGACGTCGGACGGGACGAAATTCGTCCCATCCCGTCCATCGTCCACGTCCGGGACGATCCGGAACTACAATTGTATGGTAATGGTCTTGATGATGATGATGGTTGACAGGTTGGCGATGGTATGGTGATAATAGCAATGATGACGGTGATGATAGTCGCCGTAGTTCTCATGGTGTTGGTTATTATAATGATGATGGACGTGGTGTTGGTAATGGCAATGGTGACAAACCTCAACTTCTTTGACCTCAAAATCTTCTGAAGTTGCAAGGCAGGAATTGCCGAATGTCTCTGATGTGGCGCTGGACCCATTCAACCTGTGTTACGAACGATTCATTTTCAGAATCAGAAAGAAAAGTAGACTATGTTTTTGAACAGAACAGCAGTAGCTAATTATGCGGAATTCAACACTACTGAAAGAAAGTATATCTTGAGGGCAAGCATGGTTTAATGACACCTTGACTCATATATATATATGTGTGTGTGTGTGTGTGTGTGCAGTTATAGAGAGGGAAAAAGAGGGTATGAAAGATATAGGAAGAGAGAGCAAAGACATGTATAGAGAGCAGAAGAGAGGGCGAGAGAAAGAGGGACACATTGACTCAGACAGGAGGAAGAGGCATTGAGAGAGTGCCTAAAATTGAGGGAATATGGTAGGGAGATGAAGGGGTTGAGAGAGAGGATAAGGTAGAGACATAGGGAAAGAGGAAGATGGAGAGAGAGTGATGGTAATTTAGAGAGAGATAAGGAGAGTGATGGAAATGAAGAGACAGAGAGAGAGAGAGATGGAGAGAGAGAGGAAGGAGTGATGGTAATGTGGAGAGAGAGATAGGGAGAGTAAGGTGCATGGAGAGGGAGGAGAGTGATGTCAATGAAGAGAGGGAAAGAGATATGGAGAGTGAGGAAGATGGAGAGGGAAAAGAGGATAATGTAGGAGAGAAGGGGTAATGTTGAGGGAGAGAGAGACAGGGAGCATAAGGAACATGGAGGAGAGAGAAAAATATATAAAGAGAGAGAGTCCTCACAGATCTTCATCAAGGTAAAGAGCGAAGTGCCCACCCCCTCCAATGGCCAAAAACTCCGGGGAGCAAAGAGAGAAGTAGCGATTAGCCCCTGCAATATGCCAAGATCTTGGATTAACGACGCTTCAAAAAATCTTTAAATCATCCGCCGAGGACGGTCTCAAAACCTGTTGGGCGAAAAATAGAGGGAGGGGAGGACTGAGTGGTGAAGATGAATGTATTATTTGTACCCTGAAATGGCAAAATAAGCCCTTCAACTTTCATTAATGATTGATGGCACCCTGTTGAAATGTGGAGAGAGAATTTCTAAAATTAGGTACCTGATACTTTCTCTTACTAGATGGATGCAGAGGAGCCTCTAGTAAACCGCCGAACACTGCACCCTTTCGGTCTCCAACCACCTGCAATTGGCCAATCCTGATTAGTGTTTGCCGCTACCAATGACATTGATGAGTCCTCATCCTTCCCATCATCGTCATCGGCATCATCCCGTCAACCTTGCTCAGGTGATGATAGACGAAGAACTTGACCTTGTCATGCCATTTGTCTGAGGCAAGATGATGATGACGATGACAAAATGAGCATCTGTCACCCAAGCTGGAGACGATGAAGATCACGGCTCTCTGGATGACAACGATGAATTCATCATCATCTTCGGACACTCTGACTCATACTGGTAATTGTACATAAAACTGTGGTTTGCTCTAATTTTTTATGAAGAAATTTTGATAGAGTTGACCCGCTAATCTTAAACCAGCGTTAGAATTTGATGGTAAATCTCCGGATGGTGTTTATCCACCGACCTCAATGATTATTTGCCAAAGTTCTCCAATGTTTTTTTTAATTCCAAGATTAAAACACACGAGGCATTACGGGCATGTGCCAGAGAAAAGGTTTCAGAATCCCAGAAAATCGTTTCTTTCCTTCATCGCTCAGACTATAAATGGTGTTTAAGAACATATATAACGCTTACCAACAAACAGAATCCTGGGCAGAGAGCACTTCTTCTATACAGTGTGGAGAGTGATATCCCGTGTTTCCAGGTGCTAGACAAAATTTTAAAAATCAATTTATATGCAAGTTTGAGGATATAAATTATTAATTTTATTGCCACAAAAAGAAATAAATTATTTCGGTACCTGTAAAGGAGGACCCAGCATTTTCCCTGTACCAATGCTGGAAAAATGCCGTATAAATCTTCTCTTAGGCTTCCGGAAATCAGTAATGAGGTGTCTGAGATCACCGGAAGATTAGCTTGATGAACACTCTCTGTGGGCTCATTGGAAGAAGGGACGGAGAGCTTGGTCAGATCAGAGTTTGATTTCGAGAACGATTTTTTATCTCTAAAACTGACAATTCTTGATGCCTTTTGGAAAGCTTTGCCCAGAGACTGCTTTCCTCTGGACAACAGACTCTTTCTTCCCGGATTTTCCCCAATTGCAGAAGATGATGCTGCTGCTTCCAGAGTTCTTACTGGATGATCCTCAGATCTGATGCTGAAATGATCGCTGGACTCAGCGGATGAGAGAAGCGAGGACAAGAAGGCGGTGAAGGACGATGTATCGGGCTCAACTAAGGACTTGGACTCAGTTTCTGGAACCTGTTCTTCGAGGTTTGTCTTCGCTGCCTCAGCTCCCTGGCCACATCATATCCAAGGGAGATAGTCAAGAGTAGGGAAACTCCACAATTAAGAGTGCTAGGAGTAGGAGCAATTTAGGGTGGTGACCCCAGGGAAATCCACCAGCAGGACTCCCATTGGCAGAAATTTGTAAAAAAATTAGGCTACAAGATGTAATAATAATATATCTCACGTGAAAATTTCTGGGACAGTTGAAGACAACAAGAAACCCAGAAAAATGGTTTAAAGAAAGTCAAGAGATCAGGCTCAACTAAGGCCTTGGACTCAGTTTCTGGAGTCTGTTCTTCGAGGTTTTTCTTTGCTGTCTCAGCTCCCTGGCCACATCCCATTCAAGGGAGATAATTAAGAGTAGGGTAGGAGCAATTCAGGATGGCGACCCGGTGGGGAATCCATCAGCATGACTCCCATTGGCAGAAGTTTGAAAAAAATTGAACTACAATATGTATTAATACTAATGCTCATGAGAAAATTTCTGAGACAGTTGTATACAACAAGAAACCCAGAAAAATGATTTTTTTAAAGTCAAGAGATCAGCAAAATCAACTCTGAGGAAGAAAACTTAGCCATGATGAGGAATCCCTTGGGAGAAGTTTGGGGAAAATGGACAACGAGATGCACTAAAACTGATCCTCGTGAAAGAAAATCTGGGACAGTTGAATGAATGCTAACAAGGAATCCAGAAAAATAATTAATTTTTTTTATAAAGAATTAAGAGATCAGCAAAATCTCTCTCGAGATGAAAATTTCGCGATGATCATAGATCGCCATTGATTACTCATAAGGAATAATTGCGATCACAAAAGACAGTACAGAAAGCTCACGCGTGGAGAAGAGGGAGCATCGGAGACAGGATTAAGGAGGACGGTGGTGATGTCTGAGACAAGATGCGCCGCCTTGCTTCTCAGAGAAGGCTTCTTCTGCCCCATTCGGTCCGCCAAATCCCTAGGAAACAAAAACTATGAAATCGGGTTCAAAACAACGATTTTCAATTCAAGATTCAGAAATCGGAGATGGTTTTCTTACGCCGATTCAAATTTTACGGTACGAGCATGGATGTAGAGATCACCAAATTAAGCAGCTCTGATGATCTCTTCCCCTCCTCTTGATCAAACCGATCAATTGAACATTCTCATCTTCCTTTCTCGTTTTTATACTGGGAACTGGGAAGGAAGAGAGAGAGAGAGATAGGTAGAGAAAGAAAAATATAATATTAAATATTAAATAGAGATAGAGATGAAGAGAGAGAGATAGAGGTATAGAAAGAAAAATATAATATTAAATATTAAATATTAAATATAGATTGAGGTAGAGAAAGAAAAATATAATATTAAATATTAAATAGAGATAGAGGTAGAGAAAGAAAAAGATAATATTAAATATTAAATAGAGGTATAGATGAAGAGAGAGAGAGAGAGGGATAGAGAAAGAGTAATATAATATTAAATAATGATAGAGATGAAGAGAGATAGATAAATATGCGTGAGAGGTATTGACTTATCTCTATAGATCAGTACTCTCAATATGTAGGTTACTTCTCCAAAATCCCTTCATTGAGAAGATATTTGACAGTCATTCTTTTATCGAGTATAACATTCCTACATCATTCTTCATTCTCAATCTTCATGTATACTTGCATGGCTCGTTCTTCATTCTCAATGAAGATATGAGATTTGATCATCCTATCAAAACTCATATTCTAACTTCTGATTGCCTGCTTCAATCCATAATTGGATTCTGACATCTTACACACTTGGATGTATTATTTTAGGTTGTATCAAATGCACCTTCATCCATTTTTTTCATTCCATAATGATATTGTGCTACTTGGTGAGAACGATTCTATCGGACTGTATCATGGCAGCTATTGCGAACCCTTAATCCATGAACTTTTCCTTTGAACAATTTCAATTTTGTCCATCAGCACATAATCTTTGTCAAAAGATTCACTTACTCATACTGGGTACCATACCCTTCAGAGTGTCGACCAAGTTCAAAACTTGGTTGAGATGTGAGGACCAAATTCCAGAATTCATATGTTCTCGCTCATTTCAAAAGTTAGAATAGCCTCTTCATATGTTAGAGATCACCATCTCATAGATAGAGTATTTTGACATTAACTTGAAATCACGATGTCCAACATTATGATCTAGTTATCTAGTCACTTCTACCAAACATACGAACTTCAGTATACTTCTGAAAAAGTTTAGGACTAACTCCTCATCCAATGAGGTTATGATATTTAGGGATTTGTAATTCCTACTGAGGCTACTTTTGCTTCTAATATCTTCTCATAGAAGATATGTGTCTTCCAACAAGATAATCCTTAGTCAACAAAACACTTTTGTTCCTTAGAATAGTAAAAGTTGTATCCAAAATTTCCAATTTGGATATCCATAAAATCCATATCTCATTGCCGTAACTCCATCTTATTTGAGTCAAGCCTCATCTTATGGACTAGACTTCCCATTCATAAAGTTGGGCTTCATTCTCTTTCCACAACTCTTATGGAATAGAATTCACAGATTAAATGGTTAACAAGTTCAGCATTCATGCAATTGCAATGAGTGCATGTACACATGGGTTCACTAGAGGTCTTAAGTTACTCGTCACAAACTCCACTATGTCCAACACAGTGTGAATCTATGTCTTTGATGAACCATTCATTTCATAAGTGGAAGACTAAGTTGAGATAGGTAACATCTTCATACTCACGTATTATTCTCTTCAATCGCATCAAAAAGTTTTCATACTCTTTCAGGTATGTAGAAACATACATCCCCATGTATCAACTACAACAAATCATTGACATGTTCTCCACTTCATAAGTTTGGAGGCATGGGTACTTTACCCAAAAGGTACAACTACCATCTACCATATGATTCAAAATCAAATGTGCCAACTATGCATCCCATGCATCTTAAGTTCTCTACCTTGTGCCAATACTATGTATGCTCATAAAGATGAAATTTCTTCACACAGTTCTTGATCTTGTTAGGAGCAATATCACTTTAAGATAATGATAAGAATCATCCGTTAGATTTATTCCCTTTCTATCGATGCCAAAGCAATCAAATTATTTCTCAAATAAATGGAACAGCTACTGTTTTCAATAGTTAGGGAATATACAAATCTTTTCATAATAGATTTGATGTTCTTCTTCATTCTAGGAACATGATTATATTCTAAAGACACCATACAACCCAAGTGAAATTTGAGGCTCACTATCCATATAGTGACCATTGTAACCTTTACGATACTTCCTAGCCTCAAATTAATGTTTCTTTTTCCTCAACTTTCTTCCGCAAGTTAAGCAATTAAAACATCAATATGTGTCAACTTGCTCCGAGCAATCTTAACGAGTTACTACGCATAGTTCCTCTTCTAGTGACCTATCAAACGGTAGTATAAATATTTGTTTTTGCTTATATCCTTGTGTGAAAGGGATATCTTAACATGCTTTGTTCCTTTTTCCTTCTCAAGGGCATGGAAAACCTTCCCATTGGTCATACCAAGTAAGGTGTATTAGTATGTTACCTTCTAAAAGTTCACCTTTGACATTATTAAGCAAGTTAAGTTTGAGTCATGAAGGAACTGAATGACGAGATCAACAATAAATTGAACGGAGAACTATTCTCCTAGTAGATATCACTCACTTGTCATTTCAATCATCTTCTACATATCCTCATATGCAGAAGATCCCTCGACCATGTGAGCCTTGAATAGACTATCGGATCGCACATCCAAATAACTATCATATAGTGTTACATGGTCTTAGGTTCTTTGTCTTCATGCCACAACAATAGCTAACAGCTCATTGACGGTGCGTTAACATTGGACCATGTCATAGTAAACTCTTCACTTCACCCTTTTACTCGTATCCCATCACCGACATCGACATCGTAAACTAATCTTTTAGACTTGAAGACTCTTTTCAATTTCATGAACACATCATAAGTTATTGACTTGTCAATGAGTTGCATCAAACATGCAATCTAATGGGCTACTTGATGACAAGTGTTTATAGGAGATTAGGTCAATGAAAGACCTAGAAAGTTTTAGCAAATGTCCTTTTCATCAATAAAGGCTCCCACTAAAATTTATCAATCCATACAACCCTCACATGTACGAAAGCTGAGAAACCGACATTCTCCTAGTAGGGATCAGAATCTCAAAACATATACTATGACTTGGAGTATAATACATAATACATATCATTGAGCACTCATCTTAAGGGACTTGCAACCAATTGTAATATCAGATCGTAGTTTGGTCCCCAAAGTTCTTGCGGCCTGGAGTATACCCCCACCAACCACTGAGTTTGGTCTAAGCAATACCTTCATTACTTGACATAATAGATTTGCGCGTAATCCTGGAGTATACCCCCACCAAACTACACGATTACTCTACGCCGGCCTTGTGTCATACACTAGTACTTAGTTCCACCTCCCGAATAAGTGAGCCTAGAGTTGACTCCACCGACCTAGCTTAAAGAGATTTGGATCCGAAGACTATAATGAAGGATCACTCTCGCACTATGGCTTAGAGTTTAATTTGAGGAGTTTTACGTTAGGTCTGAGCTATCACGAGGAGCACTATGTTACATCTAATGTCACATGTGTCTTCATCTAGGGGATATGAATTATGCACGTGTCTCATTAATAGGATAAGGATGTTAATGTATCTTGACTATCAATCATAGTCCAAATTCTAAGCCCAATATCTCTCTTTATTGGACAACCAAAACTTAGAGATCCTATAGTAGGTCCATCTAGATTTTTCTATGTTCTCATTCCATCCAATATTTCACAGTATAATATTGCAAATTATAAATCAAATAAATAAATACAATATTGTAGCACAATTAAACCACATTAAATTAAAGCAAAATTTAATCAAATTAAACCATTAATAAATTTAAAATTCATGATAATCATGACAAATTAATCAAGAAATAAACATTTAACCAATTTAAAATGGTTATCGGAATTTAATTGAATTTAATAATTTAACTCTTAAATTATTGCATTCGATTATTCCATATATATATTTTGTTGACATAAAATAAATTAAATTTTAATTTATTTTTATGAATAAAATAAAATACACATTATTTCTATTTTTTGGAATTTATTTGGCATTAAATAATGTAAATTTTAAAGTATTCAACTAAAATTAAGGGAAATCAAAATTTCCAATTTTATTTATGATTTATTTGACATTTAAAATTTTCCATGTCAAGAAATCAATAATATATTTTTTATATTTTTCCAGAGTTTTTCAGAATTTATTTCATGCCTAATATAATTTATTTCTGAAATATTTAAGGTCAAATAAATATTGCGCTTTTCAAGGAAGTAAATATAGTTTAACTTTAATGGGCCTTGCCCAACGACCACCAGGTCTAGAGTTCAAAACCCCTTGGGCCCAGTAAATGTATACATACAATTTTGTTTGCCTAGTTGGTGCGGGCCTGCCTATGTGGCGCTAATTGGCGCAGACCCGCCTAGCTGGCGCCACCACATAGGATTCTAACCCATGTGGCGCCAATTAGCGCTAGACCTGCCAAGGTGGCTCCCTGCTACGTAGGATTCTTGCCTACGTGTCACCCACCACGTGGACGTCTACCTATGTGGCGTCAAATTGGCACGAGCCCGTCTTGCGGGCACCTGCCACGTAGGACAATATCCTACATGGCTCATCCCTCGTTGGTGGGCCCGCTTAGGTGGCGAGTGGACACACCTAGGTGGTGCACGCCACGCATGCGTGTCGCTTACGTGGCGCCCGACACGTAGGCCCAAGTTTGAACGTGGGACCCGCCAAGGGCGGATCGGGTTTGACCCATCCTAACCAGGTGGCATTTGGTGCGGGCCCCGCTGTTAGTGGATCAGTCAAACCCGATCCAAGAAATGCGGGCCCCGTGCGACCTAAGCCGCCATTGAGCCGCCAAAGGGCCATCGTCGCTGAACTAAACCCAATCAAACTGAACGGGGCCCTATTCCGCCCTTTGGTGGTCCTATTCCGCTTAATGGGGCTTGTTCCACCTTGCAGTGGTCCCATTCCGCCCTTGGGAAATCACAAGCTCTGTTCAAATTAAACAAGGGGAGGCCATTCCACTCTAAGCAAAGCCTGTTTAGGAACTGAACGGGGTATGTTCATCCTCTAGAGAGCTCAAAACAGAATAGGGTGCTACTCCAAACGAGAATGAACCAAAACAGTGCAAACACCATCTTTTTGCACTCTCTTTTGGACGATTTGGATTTTGTTTTTCATCCAAATCAAGGCAGAACCTGGCTCTGATACCACTGTTGGGTTCTAGAGGCCTTGACATGGATGAATAAAATAAACTGTTCCGCTACGGAAGCCTTGAACAGAATCAAATGACATCATTAAAACTATGAAACGAAGTACCTTTGCACGGATCCCATCCATAATTCTTGGATCCCAAAGTGAGACGAGTCGAGCTGATCAAGTGTGCAACCTCTAGACATATCCACGCGACCCTTGTCACATTGAATCTCCTCCTTCTCATTGATGAGCCCCATTCTTTCTCCATCGTCATTTTTACGACATCCTGATCGCATTGGGATGGAGAGGGGTTGCGGGGAGAAGGGAGAAGAAGGGGAATGCCCCCTGAACAATTTTGGCCTCGGTGAATTTCGTTCAGGGCCTTCCCCTATTTATACTGAGACGGTATTTTTCATAAAAATCCTAAAAACTTAAGTATATCTTCTGACGTCCAAAGGACCATTTGTGTGTGACCCTCTAGGCCCATATATCAGTCTAGTTAACGACTGCAACAACCCAATAAATTTTATTGGCCTTCCAAAGGGAACCAGGGGCCAACAGGGGGAGGAGGTATCCTCAGAGACCATACGGGGAGTATACTCTTTGTTTTCTCCTCTTTTTATGGCATACAAACTAATACAGTAGCCGAGGCTATGGCGATTCGTGATGATCTACTCCTCTGTGAGGAACGAAACCTTCACAATATCGTCGTAGAATCGGACTCAAAGATATTGGTTGATATGCTTCGTCTAGGTACATGCTCCCAGTGGCGACTCAACCGTGCATGGGAAGACATCATGTGATGCCGCTCCCGCATAGCCTACTTTCGTCATCAGCTGAGAGAGGGCAACCAGACAACCGATGCTCTTGCCAACCACGCGGTACACGCACGCACCCCCTCCTCTCTTTTTCATACTTGGCAGGCGCTCCCCTCCACGGCTCGCGGTTGCTATCGCCTCGATCGTCTTGGCATGCCCACCCTCCGCACACTGCGCATCCTCGTGACACCAGGCCCGCGGGATCGGAGGATTGCGTGGACTGCTAGAGCTAGAGGCGTGGACAGCGCCCGTCTCAACTAGCGCGTCAGCACGAACTTCCTCGATCCCTCTCGACGACGGAGAGGACACATCCCGCAGTACATCGACATCGCGGAGCGGCTCTAGCGGGACGACGGCGAGCACACTTTCCCGAGTGCCTGCGAGGTATCATCCATGTATCTCTTCTTTCCTTTAAAATGGGCATGGACGAGTGGGATCCGAGTGTAATTGGGATATATATACTCGCTCCACACCTAAAAACATTGAAAAACACTCCACTTTATAAATAAAAACCTCCTGGGTGGCGTCCAGGGCACGGATGGATCGGTCTGCGGGCACAACCCTGGGGTTGGCCGTACCCAACACCGTGTTTTTTGCCAATTAAAAAAAAAAACTAACTATATCATCATTTAGATTAATTAATGTCGGATCGATTTAACTCAATCGATAGGTCGAGTCTCCAACACGTGGCATGCCAAGCTTCCCCTTGTGTTCTAGAAGATACAAAGGAGTGTGTATCGACTCATGGCATGGAATGTGTTTGTCATCATTTACGGTGTATGTATAGTCCCTCATCCACCACTTGACGCTCCATGGAAGACTTAGGGTATGGTCAACTGTCAAACCCTAATGGTCATCTGAGTTAGTACTGATGCATTCGAAAATCATTAGAGAACTCTTCTCTGATGTTTCATTGTTGTGGCCAAGGACTTTATCGCATCCTCTTCCTTGAGCTGTGACGTTTTATACAGAGGTGGATGATCCCATCTTGACCACTCAATCATCTTCGTGAACTTCTTGATGTACCCGAACGAAGACTTTTTAGAATTCCATGATTAGGGACACGTATGTTATAGTAAAAGTACAACTGTCCGTCCACAAGATGTCTTTGGTGTCTCAGGTCTAAGGACCCCTTATACAACCGCGATGTGAATCAACTTGATTAATAGTTTGATATAATACCATTCAGGGATTCATACGGATCAATGCAGTGAACTCGTTCCACTAAAGAGCACCCAATATCTATCCTTAATGTATCCACACTAATGGCTATGGGACCGGCCGTACTCTTCATATGAGTGAGGCAAGATAGTGTTAATCCATTCAGATACTTCGATATCCTTCTTGAGTATCCATCAAATAGGAATATTTAGAACACATGCATAATGACTAGTGATCTCTGTATTACAATCTCATCATAATTCACTAAATCAGATCATGTATTCATGAACTTCATTATAAGAATCATACGTGAATTATAATGAATATGTTCTATTAATGAACATGGAACGAGATGTGGAATGTGTGATTGGCTTGTTGGCCACGTATATTTCTATTAGTGATGAGTACGGATCGTCTCCACAAGGAACAATGATTAAGGAATTATTTTCTTATACTAGTAATGATCAACAAGAGGATCGATGAAAACAAGCTTTGAGGAGGTGAGCTAGTGATATTGATTAAAAAGACCTAAGTTATAAGCTAATTTAACTTAAATAAAAGAGTAAATGCACATGACGGACATGATGATTGATGATGGTATGAACAACGATAGTGATTGAATTTGGAGTGATACGATGGTGAGGATGAAGAGACAAGAAAAGGGAGTAAAATGAGACTACAAGTATGAATATAAACCTTAATGATGTTAACGATAGTGACGGGAAAGAGGTAATGTAAGGCAAAGACACTTACCTTAGATCCTTGCGTTCTGTCAGAATTAGGGTGATTTATGAGTGTCGGTAAGCTCCCCCTTTTCTCAAATGCTTCTTCCCACACACTCGGGACACCAAGAGCACTCTTGATGGATCTCAAAACTCACTATCTTTCAATCAACCAACAAAACTAGGAAGCAAGTTCAAGATGAATTTTTCAAGATGAAATGTAGCGGGGGCATTACATAATCCAAGAGGAGTGCTTTGGGAGATCATTAGGGAATTCTTTCTTCCATATTACCAATACCTTGGCCAATGAATTCATCTGCATCATCTTTTCAAGTCAGCTTCCTCTTATGCTAACAGTAGAGAATCTCATAATGACCACAAAATCATCTTCGTGTACTTTTTGACGCATCTAACAAAATACTGCTTGGAATCTTATGATTAGGGCTCAAAGTTTGATGATCTAATAGGTCATAAAAAACTTGGGGCCGAGCTTCTCCTGTAGTCTCCCTTCAAGAGAACTCATATGGTAGGGACATAGGTTCACCTAAAATGTCTCCTTTTTGTAACTCATTATTTCAAATCGTATTTTCTTCTTAGGTATTCACGTACAATTTTTTCATATGGGAGGTAAGTTTTGAAAATTTACACCATTTTTTTATCAGCATCTTGTCAAGGTGGTCCATAGACAAGCATAAACATTGATATATTTATGTTAGAATGATAGGAAGTATTACAATGCAATTCTATCCAATGGGGTCATGCACTTCACCATTGAAACTGGTCACTTGCCTTCCACTTCGATCCACACTCTAATGAAATGTAGGCACATGACTGGATGAAAATGTAGGCAGACAATCTCCTTGATGAATTTTGTATGCACATGACTGGATGATAATGGTTAAACTAATCAGATGAATGTAGATGTAGTTCATCAAAATCATGATACAATTGAACTCACCTGACTTTGGGAGGCCCTCCAAAAAGTCCACGGAGATGTCCACACAAATATTCTCTGGCGGTAGAAGCTATTTTTGAAACCCACAGAACCGAGGGAGTATACTTTGAACAAGAATTCCAATTCATTTGGATGAAAATGGTGGTATTCTCGTTCCACTTCATGCAGCTTATTGAGATGTTTGAGGCTTGTTAGAATGGCACTCAGAGTGAGAGATGAAAGAACAAAACAGAAACTTCTAATTACTGGCGGCTAGGGTTTGGGGGCATTTAAAGCCCCCCATTACATTCTCCCACGTGGGAGGTTCATTAGATGCCCCCCCACGTGTGACCACTTATTAAATGGGTCACACGTGGGAGAATCCTGCGCAGGGGTTTAAAGAGAAAGAAAGGAAGAGAGAAAGAGAGGAAAAAATGAGAGAGAATGTGGGCCACTTATAAACCGTGGCCCACTTACAATAGGCTGAAGGTGAGAGAGAAGAGAGAGAAGAGAGAGAAGAGAGAGAAGAGAGAGAAGAGAGAGAACTGTAGGGGCCCAGTTTAACACCCCCCCGCAAGCTAGGTGTGGACGTTGACCATGCCTAGCTTGGACACCAGCAGCTGGAATCTGGGGCCCGGTAGAGACTTGGTGAAGATATCAGCTTTCTGGTCTACAGAAGGGATGTACGTCGGTTTGATGACTTCACGATCAATATTTTCTGTCAGGTAGTGCCAATTCAAGGCCATGTGCTTAGTTTTGTCATGCTGAACAGGATTCTTCGCGATGGCCAGTGCGGACTGATTATCACAATACAGTCTGACTCCATTGTTGTCATATAGACCAATATCTTCTAGGAGGTGTTTCAGCCACTGACACTCTGAAACGCCCCTCTTTAGGGCACGTAACTCTGCTTCGGCACTCGACAGAGAGACTTCTTTCTGTTTCTTACTCCTCCATGTAATAAGACTGCCTCCCAAGAATGTACAGTATCCCGATGTAGATCTACTATCAATCACGGACCCTGCCCAGTCAGAATCTGTGTAAGCTTCTAGAGCTAAACCCCCTTCCCGTGAGAAAAGGAGTCCATGCCCGAC
Organism: Wolffia australiana; assembly: GCF_029677425.1. Classification (NCBI taxonomy): domain Eukaryota; kingdom Viridiplantae; phylum Streptophyta; class Magnoliopsida; order Alismatales; family Araceae; genus Wolffia; species Wolffia australiana. The sequence goes on along the minus strand of NC_135841.1, from coordinate 6,208,396 downwards.
AGTAAATTTCAGATAAGCAAGGATACGGTAGGCTGCCCATAGATGAATCTCATGGGGCTCACTCATGAACTGGCTCAGCAAACTGACGGCATACGATATGTCCGGTCTTTTATGATTGAGATAGATTAATTTCCCAATCAATCTTTGATATGTTGTTCTATCCACTGCTGCTCCATCATCGCCTCTTCCAATTTTCACGTTCGCATCGAGGGGAGTAGAAGCCGGCTTGCACCCCAACTGTCCTGTCTCTTGGAGGAGATCGAGGGTGTACTTATGTTGACCGAGCAATATGCCATCTCTCGAGTATGCTACTTCAATTCCCAAGAAGTATCGCAATTTTCCAAGCTCTTTCATATCAAATTGTTTTGATAGGTCTTTGGTCAACTGGTGAATTTCTTCACTGTCTTCTCCAGTGATCAATATATCATCCACGTACACCAATAAAATGGTAACCTTCCCGGTCGTTCCCTTCTTGATGAATAACGCATGATCCCCTCTTGCCTGGTAGTAGTTCAATTCAACCATCGCTTTGGTAAACCGTCCAAACCAAGCTCTAGGGGACTGCTTCAGTCCATATAGTGCCCTTTTTAGTCGGCATACTTGATTTTCCTTATCTGTCAGTGGATATCCAGGAGGAAGTTGCATATAAACTTCTTCTTCTAGCTCTCCGTGAAGGAAAGCGTTCTTCACATCAATCTGTAGAATGTCCCAATTACATTTGGCAGCAAGTGCAATCAACACTCGGACTGTGTTAAACTTTGCCACTGGGGCAAAAGTCTCACCATAGTCGATACCTTCAGTTTGGGTATATCCTTTAGCAACTAGTCGGGCCTTGAGTCGTTCTAGTGTTCGATCTGATGAGAATTTTGGAGTGAAAATCCAGCGACAGCCAACTGCTCTCTTTCCCTTGGGTAGTGTCACGATCTCCCAAGTTTCATTCTTCAAGAGGGCAGTCATCTCTTCATCCATGGCTGCCTTCCATCCAGGGTCTTGAAGGGCCTCTTCAACCTTGTTTGGAATCTGAATTTCTCCTAGCTGAGTCAGAAAGCTCTTATAGTGGTCACTTAACTTCTCATATTTAACGTAGTGACCGATAGGATACTTAGCTTTGGCTCGGCAGGTTCGTACCCCCTTTCTGAGTGCTATGGGCCAACTGAGATCATCCTCCATGACGTTAATTTGCTGATTGGGCACTGAATCTTCTGGTCCCCCTTGATTCTCCTCTGTTTCAATCTCACTTTGACTGTCCAGGTTGGGCTGCTCACTCTCCTCCATCACAGGTTGACTTATTGGGTCTTCATCACAGGGTTTTTCCTCTGACATAACCCCAATTTCTTGATTTCCAGGGGTTTGTACCTCGATTGAAGCTGTGGGAGATACTTGAGTGTATCCCATGTGACGAAGAAATTCCAAGTCTGTTCCATCTTGATTATCATGAGGCTTTTCAGCTGGACTGTCTTTCTGGAAATAAAATTCAGACTCTTGAAACACAACATCTACAGAGACAAAGAATTTATGTGATGGAGGATGATAGCATCTATACCCCTTCTAGGTGTCGGAATAACCCACAAACACACATCGCACTCCTCGTGGGTCTAACTTTCCCACTTGTTGATGAGTGTATCCAACGCATCCAAACAGACGGGCAGGGAGTCCAGAGAATAGACGAGCCTCTGGGAATGATTTCTTCAAGCGGTTCAAGGGACTTTCATAGTCTATTATCTTCATGGGAGTTCTATTTATAAGGTGAGAAGTAGTCAACACGGCCTCTCCCCAATACTTCTTCGGCAAATTCCCTTGAAACAATAAGGTTTGGGCAGTTGCAAGAGTATATCCCAGGCGCCTCTCTGCTAGGCCATTTTGCTGTGGAGTATTCACACAAGTAGTTTCATGGATGATCCCCTTGTCTGAGAAATGTGATCTGACGTCGGAGTTGAGGAATTCAGTCCCGTTGTCCGATCTGAAGTGCTTGATTCTCTTCCCAAATTGATTTTCAATCATCTTGCAGAACTCCACAATTATTCGTGGAACCTCGGCCTTTGATTTCAGCAGATGCAACCACATAGTGCGACTGTAATCATCAATAAAGACTATGAAATATCTGCACCTAGTCAGACTTTCCACTGGACATGGCCCCCATACGTCACTATGTATGCAATCAAATGGGGAATTAAAACGATCATCTATGGATTTAAATGACGTCCTTCGAAGTTTTTCCATTTGGCAGGCCTCATAAAACAGGTCTTTAACTAAAATACCCCGAAACACAGAGGGGTAGCAAGTTTTAAGCAAATCAAAAGGTGGATCACCCATCCGTTGATGAAGACGGACCACCCTCTCCTCCTTAGAGCTCATCCGTTGTGACACCATGCACTGTCCCGCACAGCCATTCAGGAGGAGCAAGCCACCTTCCCGCCTAAAGGATGAAATCCTCGTCCCGGAGACCTTATCACACAAAAAACAGTCATCACTGTCCAATATAAACCTCCAACCAAAATCATCAACAGCTTTTTGTATAGAAATCAGGTTAGCTCTCAAGTTCTCCACATGGAGAACATTCTTCAGCAGACCAAGTGAATTCAGTAGAACACTGCCAACTCCTTTCACCGACAATGCTCCTCCTCCTGCTGTCTGAACTCGGTGACTGTTTCCGGCAGCGGAGTAATGACTGAACATGGATCCATTCGGGGACATATGATCCGTCGCCCCGGTATCTGCAATCCATGTGTCAGAGAAGTAATTACCTGATTTCACCAAGGCGGTGGAGCTGAGTTTGTCTTGTAATTCTTCGACTCTGGCACCCGTTCCGGCAGATCCTGAACTCTGTGATTCCGATGCCACAACCATGGCCTTCTTACTCGAATTCTGATTCTTCCAAGCCAGTTTCCAACAATTTTCTTTTGTATGATGCCTCTTCTTGCAGTAGTTGCAGAAAAGAGCGTCACGATTATCTTCTCCTTCGCCTCCCCCGGGTTGACTTGGCTGAGGCGGACGAGGTGTCCAATTTCCAGCAGGATTGGACTTGATCTCAGGCCTTTTTGAAAGAAGCGCAGCGAAATTTTGGGCCTGAGAATCAGGGGTAACGCCAAACCTGCTCTCAGCCTGCAGGATAGCGCTGATTGCTTCTTCCATGGACAACAACTTCTCACGACGAAGCAACTGGCTCCTCACGGACTCATAGACGGAGTTTAGGCCCATGAGGAATGTGAAGATTCTCTGCTTGAGTATGTACTGCCTCTCCACCGCTTGTGGATTCTGCACAGGCCAGAGGTGGTCAATTTCTCTCCAGATCGCTTTTAACTGGGACGAATACTGACGGACATTTTCTCCCCCTTGGCGTGCCAATGTTTCTTGGACTTTGAGTTCATAAATGCGCCAGTCATGGGACTGCTCTGCAGTGTACCTCTGGATCTCATCCCAGAGTTCTTTCACGTTGTCACAGTAGAGGAAATCTCTCCTCATTTCGGGGGTCATCGATCTCAACATCCATCCCAAGATTAGGGATTCTTCTGCCTTCCATTTCTTGAAATCAGGATCCGCTGGAGTTCTGGGGAGATCAGTCAGATGATCTCCCAGAAAGCATCCATGTACTGTAAGTGTAACCACCTTTGACCATTCAAACATATTTCCCCCATCAAACTTCACTTCTGCTGGGGGAAATACAACTGCAGCCCTTCCAATGTCTGGATTTGAGGCACTGGCTTCCCCTACTCTGGCGTCAGAAACTTCCTGAACCACCCCAGGGTTACCCTGAGTCGAGCTTTCATCTCCGGGGCTTGCCATGTTTGAGGAGGAAGCAGGAAGATGCTACAACTGGTTGTTGAGGTGCTGAAAGAACCCTTCTAGGGTCAGATTCCAGCAAAAAACTCCCTTCGAGATGATCCAGAGATGAGTTTACTCCAGAAACTGCTCTGATACCCTGTTAGAATGGCACTCAGAGTGACAGATGAAAGAACAAAACAGAAACTTCTAATTACTGGCGGCTAGGGTTTGGGGGCATTTAAAGCCCCCCATTACATTCTCCCACGTGGGAGGTTCATTAGATGCCCCCCCCCACGTGTGACCACTTATTAAATGGGTCACACGTGGGAGAATCCTGCGCAGGGGTTTAAAGAGAAAGAAAGGAAGAGAGAAAGAAAGAAAGAGAGAAAGAGAGGAAAAAATGAGAGAGAAGGTGGGCCACTTATAAACCGTGGCCCACTTACAATAGGCTGAAGGTGAGAGAGAAGAGAGAGAAGAGAGAGAACTGTAGGGGCCCAGTTTAACAAGGCTGCAGTGACTAAAATAAGCAATCAGAGAAAGACCCCCACTCTACCCCCCTCAAGGCATAAATTTCTATTGTGAATCATTTGATACATTTTAGGAAAGTGTGTATGGTTTGTGTACACAAAAAATTATTGATTGCATTGAATGCCTTTTCATCTTCCACATAAATTTGTCTTTCATACCTCTCTCGAGCAAGGTGTATTTGGAGATCTTTTTTCTGGGAATCGTAGCTCCATCAAACCAATCCAAACTAAGTTTCTATATTAAATTGAAAAAGTATAATAAAACTGGAAATATATATAAACTGAAGACATCACCTTTTCACAGATTAAATTCAAAATATATTGGTTTATTGAATAAGTATCTTCACGCTATTCAAATTTCCACTTTCTAGATGCATCTACACGATCTTCAGAGTGCCGAGTTCCTCATTCTTTCCCTCAAAATATGCTCATAGAAGTATAATTCCTCTTTATACAGTGTCTTCGGAAGCAACATATTGGAAAAGCAACAGAAGAGAGGTGAAGGGCTCACGAATGACTCATATGTGTATCAGAAATTGGTGTCCTTTCTATTTAACTCTCTCGAAAAATTTCATGAAACATCTTGATAAAATTTTATAAAATTTCTCATCCCTGGGAACATGTTATTAAAGTATCTGAACTTAGCTTACATCCTTGAGAATTTAAAAATCTTATGCATGTGAGCCTCTAGGTCAATGCATCAGGATGTTTCATGAAATAACTAATAATGGTACAATAACCTTTATCGGAAATTGATGAAATATATTATTAAGTTAATACAATAAAATTAGATGTTTTATCAATTAAAATGATTATATATTCGTCTTATCATGCCTAAAATATTTTCAATTGATAACACAGATTATTAGGTTAATACCCTGAAAATAAATGTTTTGTTAATCAATATATGTCTTAAATACAATTTTAAAGGGATATGTGTTTTTTATTTATTTATTGATATTTTTTAGGATCTCTGCCATCGTACTCTTAAAAGACTAATCCATTGAAATGTATGTTTATGACTTTTTTGACATTATATTCAAGAAGATATTAATTTTCTAAGCCTGAATATCATATTATGATTTTTTAAGGATTATATTTCATTTAAATCGAATTGTTTCATATTTTTTGGTCTTGAATTCCCCGCCATGTGTTGTAGTTCATTTTTTTAGAATGACAACCAATAACACAATTTTTGGCAATGATTAGTGAATTTAATCATTGAAAAAAAGTGTCATTATGGCATTTCAAAAACGATGACATAATGGTCATTATTGAACCGTTTTGTTTGCTAAGAATTATCTTCTTGGAAGACACATATATTCTATGAGATGATAGCGGGAGCCAAAGTAGTCTCGAATGGAATGCCATATCCAAAAAATATCATAGCTCCATTTGATGAGGACTTAGTCCTAAACTTGTGAAGAATTATATTGATAGTGGGAGCTCATTTCGAAAGTTAGAATAGTCTCTTCATATGTTAGAGACCACCATCTCTAAGATACAGTGTTTTGTCCATGCTCCACAACCAAGTTTAGAACTTGGACTACTCTCAAGGTTATGGTACCCATTAAGAGTAAGTGGATCTTTAGATAAAAGGTTGATGCTAATGGAAAAATTGAAATAGTTCAAAAGGAAATTTCATGTAACAAGGGTTCATACTAGCTGCAATGAGAAAGTCCACCATAATCATTCTTTCCATAGAAGCACAATATGATTATGGAATTTATAAATGCATGAAAGTGTAAACAATACAACCTAACATTATACATCCAAATGTGCAAGTTGTGGGGATCCATTTATAGATTGAAGCAAACATTCCTATGTTAGAATATAAGTTTTGAAAGAATGATCAAATCTCATGTCTTCATTGAGAATGAAGAGTGTGACATTTGAGAATACGTGAATACTAGTGGGAGATATAATATGATCATAATTATCATACTCCACTCATTGAGAATAATTTAGAAATATTATCCTCGATAAAATAATGGCTGTCAACTATCTCCTCGAACACATTTGGGAGAAACAATGTATGTATTAAAATACAAATCCATAGAGATAGTTCAGGAAGGTTATTTCTATTTTTCAAATCCATGAACATAGAAATCATCAACAAAAGGAGTTTTGGGATAGAGAAGTATAAGAGAGGTTCATTGTTCCATGATAATAAGATTAATCATGCACACCATTCTATGTGTGAGGCCTAGAATGGCCTAGGCTCTAATTGTTACAAGCACTAAAACAAAGATATGTTCTTAATGTCTTGAGAAGAAAAAAATATATTTTTTAGTTCATGGAGAAGATTGATTGAAACTCAAGGGTTATAGAAAATAGAGGTTTCAATGATATCCAATTGATCAAAATTCTATATTTGGAGTTATGCTAATACAACGAAGGAAGTGATGGAAATGTATGTGGCCGACAAGCCAATAACACATTCCATATCTAGCTTGATGCTCATTAATAGAACATATTCATTACACTGTACTTGTGATGCTTATAATGAAGTCCACAAATACATGATCAGACTTAGTGAATTATGATGAGATTATAATACGGAGATTAATAGTCTTTAAACATGTGTTCTAAACATTCCTATTCAAAGTATACACGAGAAGGACATCAAAGTATTTGGATAGAATAACACTATCTAGCCTCACTCATATGATAAGTGTGTACATTCCCTCAACCATTAATGTGGAGACACTAAGTATAGATAGTGGGTGCTCGTTTATTGAAGGAGTTCACTAAATTGATCCGTACGAATCCCTGAATGGTCCTTAGAATTGAGACACCAGAGACATATTGTGGACGGACAGTTGTACTTTGACTATGACGTATGAGTTTCTAATCATTGGATTCTAAATATTCTTAGTTAGATGGATCAAGAAATTCGTGAAGACAATGGAGTGGTCAATAAGAATGTTGGAATTAAAATTTTCAAATATTTGGTGTCAATTAACTATTTCCTACATGTTCCATACTAATGATGAATAAATATATATATATATATATATATATATATATATATATATATTCGGCAAGTCCACAAAAGAATTCATATATCATTCAGCGTTTGTTAATATAATCAATATTTATTATAATGCATGTGTTAAGCTTATAATGAAATTCATGAATACATGCAATGAAAAATTATATTATGATGAGATTATAATAAAAAGATGACATGCATTTAAACATGAATTCTAAAAATGTGTATTCAAAAGACACTTAATAAGAACATTGTAATATCTTGAAGTAACAACACCACATAGTCTCACTCATATAATAAGTATCGTCAATCCCAAAGAAATTATTGTGGAGAAAGTAAGAACATACAATTTTTTTTTAGGGAAAATAGTTCAATAAATTAATTTATATAAATCACTCAATGATATTAAAACAAATTTTCAAGAAGCTTGATTCAAGTCACAATTGTGTAAGTGATCCTTAGACCCAAGATAGAGAAGACGTATTGTGAATAGACGGTTGTTCATTGATTATGACTTATGAGTTTCTATTCATGAAATTCCAAACCCACTTAGCTCATGTGCGGCAAGAAGTTCATTAGGGTGATTGAGTGGTCAAGACGATAATGCCCAACCTTGATATAAGAGGGGGTAAATAAATGAATGTTATGTTATGAAGTCCTTGGCTGAGGTAGTGAAAAATCAGAGTAGAGATTTGAATTGAATTTTCAATGTATCAATAGTAACTCAAATGATCAATTAGGATTTGATGCTTGACCATACCATAAAGCATCTTTGGAGAATCAAGAGGATCACCATTGATTGTATGTGTATATGTACAAAATAATTAATGACAGTAATTTTCTTAGAGAGAAAACATATAATATTTTCTATCTTTTATAGAACTAAGTATATATTGTCATCCTACTAGAAACTCTACCAGTTGATTACGTTGAATTCATCTTTAATGTATGATGATCTAGATAATTAATTGGCCTGGCCAATAAAGGTTGTTGAGTCATTAGAGTTGTTAACTAGACATATATGTAACCAGAAGGTCAAGCGCAAATGATTTTTTAGACGTTGGAAGATATATTTAAATTTTAGGGGTTTATTAAAAAATATGAATGTATAAATAGGTGAAACCCCTAAAAAACTTTTCACATGGTCCGGAACTCTTCAGGCCCCCATCCTTGTTCTCCCTCCTTTGACTTCCCTCCACTCCCATTGTAATTGGAACTGCTTAACATAAATGATGGAGCAAAATGGGGATCACTGATATGAAAGTGGAGATTTGACATGACCAGGGTCGCACACATATATCTAAAATCTGCATATTTGAGCAGCATAGCACATCTTGCTTTAGGGACTCAAAAATCACATCCAGTCCAGGCCAAAGTGATTTTGATCATCAAAATTTAAGGGCTGTTATGAATCCATTTTTAGTCATCCGTTGTGTGAATCAACATAATTTCGTGTTCATCACAGTCCTAGAACCCATCACCTGTCACATAAAATAATTTTTTAGGGATATCAATTATATACTTGTTGGATTGCTCATTCTAATATGTTTATAGCTCAATGTATCTTAAATTAACCACAATTAATCCCAATGAAGATCATTGAGATACATCACCCTTAAACGTGCATCAATTTGGATTAAAACGAGATAATGAAATACATAATTTTTTTTACCACAAACACAATCACTCTTAAATGTATATCTAAAGGTTTTAAAAATCTTTTGAGACTTAAGTTGCCTCGATTGTAACTAGAAACGACCATGCTGCTCACTTTGATGCAATGTTCTCAATTGCTTGTGATTCCATCGTTACTCAATGTGAGGAAATAGTGGATTTCTGTTTAGGATTTGACTTTGGATAAGAATGAACCCATTTAAATTTATGGTAGACAAAAGTCATCTAACAAAACTTATGCATCGAATTTAATTACATTATTTGTGATCCCCATTCCCCATGTGCATCTTAGATAGAGAAAGAAGGGGGACCAGAGACATCGAAATCCCAGTCCATGTGCATCTTAGATTGAGAGAAGGTACATGGTATAAGAGAAATATAGAGAGAGAAAAAAAACAAGAAAGATAGATGTAGGAAGACAGGGCCCATCGTCCATGAAGAGAGATAGTGAGAAACTATTGAGTATGAGTGAGAGACAGTGAAAGAGACTGAGACAGATGAGAAGTGATGGATTTGGAGAGAGACTCGGTCAAATAACTATAAGTCATGCAACTTCAAAATGGAGATTGTGAAAGAGATCCAGAGATGGAGAGAGAAAGTGATTGAGAGGGAGAGAACGAGAGAGAGCCTGAAAAGACAGAGTTGTGAGAGAGAGGAGAGAGGGAGAGAGAGCGGGAAACGGAGAGAGAGAGAGCGGGAAATATAGAGAGAGAAACAGAGAGTGCGGGAAACGGAGAGAGAGAGAGAAAGGGAGAAAGACAGTGAGAGAGCGAGAAACAGAGAGACAGAAAAGGAGAGAGAAACACAGAGAGAGAGAGAGAGACAGAGAGAGAAACAGAGAGTGAAAGGGAGAGTGAAAGGGAGAGCGAGAAACAGAGAGAGAGAAACAGAGAGAGAAAAGGAGAGGGAGCGAGAAACAGAGAGAGAAAGGGAGAGGGAGCGAGAAACAGAGAGCAAGAAACAGAGAGAGAAAGGGAGAGAGAAAGAGAGCGAGCGAGAAACAGAGAGAGAAAGGGAAAGAGCGAGAAACAGAGGGAGAATGAGACAGAGAAACAGAGAGAGAAACAGATAGAGAAAGGGAGAGAGCATAGATAGAGAATGAGAGAGAAAAACAGAGAGAGAAAGAGACAGCGAGAAACAATGAGAGAGAGAGAGAGAGACTCGCATTTAAGAGCATGGACACAGTTCTAGTACCTGCAAGTTCTTCTGTGTGGGGCACTCACTGTAAACCCACTCCGCCGTGAGTACTCCCATGCCGCCACGTAGAGATAACATCGTCAACTTGACACGTGCGAGTCAAACCGAGAGGTATCAGATCATACTCGACACGTGTCAAACACGTGCCTGAGCCGCACTTGTTTTATTCGCGTTGACTTCCTCTATAAATTTTTCAAAATGCATCTCAGCTCCGAAAATACCTACAAAATCACCGTTTTCCTACTTTTCATATTTTAAACCATTATTAACCCTACAGAAAAAGAAGATTCTCGGCGGTCATAGAAGTATTTATTTCTCATTTATTTACGTTTGACTTATGACGTCATCTAGTTTACGATGGGCCCCACCTTACACGTGGCAGAAACGATCTCATTAATTTATTGGCTGCCGACTTCCTTCCGGAATATGGCTCGCCATAATTTAATTTCTCGGGAAGATTCCCACTTTTTTGCAATATTCCCCCTAAACAAGCACAGAATTGTGAAAAAACCGCAACTATTAATCCCGGCCCCACCGCCAATCACAATTCACGTGGCGGAAAGAGAGCCCGCCACGTGGAAACAAATTTAGCGGGAAATACAGTCAGCAGACTCGATACAAAATCCAGCAATGCAGACAAACGTGGTTAATTCTTATTCGTCCACGTCACGAGAGAACAGCCTGTCAAATTCGCGAGCGCTCTCACGTGAATCCGCTGGGATGGAGGCTTTCCAGCTACAACCGCCACGTAGGCGGACCGGATAGCATGGAACGGTCCGCGGAGCAGCAGACGGAGCGGTTTCTCAGGGCAACCCTAAACTTAAAGAAAATACAGTAATAAAGACTCTTGACGGAAGAAGAGTACAAGATAACAGGAGGCGGTAAGCACAATCGCCGCCGCCACCGCCCGTTGCCGGCGGCGGAGCACCGTAGCGCGGTGGTGACGACACCTCTTCCTCGGTCTTCTATCAGGGGAGATTCGCCATGGAAGGAAAACGGAGGTAGGAGGGGGAAGAAGATGAGGACCGAGGTTTGATCTTCCGATCGATTTTGGGGAAGATGGGTCTGGCCAGGCGGCGAGGATCGGCGGAGGTTGTGAAAATGGCGGAGGAGGAGTTGAAGATGGAGCTTTGCCGGCTGGCGGAGGCGATTTCTTCCGAGACGGCTTCCATGGAGGTTTTGGATAGGGCGGCCATGGTGGTGGTCGCTCTGAAAGAGCAGAAATTCGGCTGCCAGAGAAGCCAAGGAACAGCCATGGCCGCCGGAAGCATGATCAACGTTCCTGAGCATTTCCTTTGCCCCATCTCCTCTGAGATTATGAAGGATCCCGTCGTCCTCGCCACCGGAGAGGTAGTTCCCTTGTTCTTTCTTGATCGTGATGAAATCGTCGAATTGATTTGATTCGCTTGGTTCCCGGATTTTTTGTTTTTGATCGAGATGATTTGCCTTCCTTGGAAAGATTGTCTGTCGAGTCTGGTCTTCATCGTCTCCATGATCACGCATAGATCATTATCGTCATCAGACCCCCATCATCGGACCACCATCATCAGAGCATCATCGTCATCGTATCATCATCTTCATGTGCATCATCAGATCATCATCAGCATCATCAGAGGGTCATCTTATCATCTTCATCGTATCATCATCTTCATGTGCATTATCAGATCATCATAATCATCATCACCGCCATCATCAGAGGGTCATCTTATCATCGTCTTCATGTGCATCATCAGATCATCGTAATCATCATCATCGCCACCATCATCAGAGGGCCATCTTATCATCGTCATTAGAGCATCATTATATCGTCATCACATCATTACATCGTCATCACATCATCATCACCATCATCAGAGCATCATCTTATTTTATCATCGCCATCATCATCAGAGTATCTTCATATCATCGTCGTCATGGGACCATCATCGTGTCATTCGCACCGTTATCAGCGTCATGAGAGCATCATCGTGTCGTCGTATCATCATAATTAAATCATCAGCAGAGCATCATCATGTCATCGTATCATCATATCATCATCAGCATCATCATCATTATCATCAGAGCATCATCATGTCATCATATCATCATTATCATTAGAGCATCATCAAGTCATCATATCATCATATCATCATCGGCATCATCATCATTATCATCAGAGCATCATCAAGTCATCATATCAGCATATCATCATCGGCATCATCATCATTATCATCAGAGCATCATCATGTCATCATATCATCATCGGCATCATCATCATTATCATCAGAGCATCATCAAGTCATCAAATCATCATCGTCAGCATTATCATCAACATCATCATCATCATCATCATGAGAGCATCGTCATGTCATCATCATCACCAAAGCATCAGCATATCATCATCAGCATCACCATCATTATCCTCAGAACATCATTGCGTCATCACACATCATCAGCATCAGAGCATCATTATACCATCATCAGCCGTCATGATCATTATATCATCATCAGCATCACCATCATTCTCATCATGATCCTCAGAACATCATCGCCTCATCACACATCATCAGCATCAGAGCATCATTCTCATCATTAGCCGTCATGATCATTATATCATCATCAGCATCACCATCATTCTCATCGTTATCTCAGAACATCATCGCCTCATCACACTTCATCAGCATCAGAGCATCATCATATCATCATCAGCCGTCATGATCATTATATCATCATCAGCATCACCAGCAGCATCATCATCATCAGAGCATCATTGTATCATCATATGTCATCATCGTCATCATCTTCATCATCATCAGAGCATCATCGTGTTATCATACATCGTCATACCATCATTAGCCGTCATGATCTTTATATCATCATCATCAGCAGCAGCAGCAGCAGCATCATTAGAGCGTCATACATAATCATCATCATCATCAGCAGCAGCAGCATCATTAGAGCATCATACATCATCAGCATGATCATCATCAGAGCATCATTATGTCATCATATCATCATCATCTTTGCCGGTCTCTTCTGCAGACGTACGATCGGACCTTCATCCAGGCCTGGCTGAGCGCGGGGCACCGGACCTGCCCGAAGACAGAGGTAGTCCTCCCTCACTGCGACCTCACCCCAAACCACTCCCTACAGCGGCTCATCGCCGATTGGTGTGCCACAAACGGTGTGGACCAGCCCACGGCAAGCCATGGCCCAGACCGCGACTGCGCCGTCACTCGCAACGACCGCGCCCACCTCGCTGCCCTCCTCCTCAAACTCTCCTCGCCTGCCGCCTCTGACCAGAAAAAGGCGGCAGCAGAGCTCCGCCTCCAGACGAAGACTCAGCCTGCTGCCCGCGCCCTCCTCGGCGATGCCGTTCCCCTCGTCCTACCCCTCCTCACGAACCCTGAATTACAAGAAGACGCCGCCGCCATCCTCCTCAACATTTCCATCCTCGACGAGAACAAGACGGCGGTCGGGGTGGCAATCCCCGGGTTAGTGGAGGCGCTCCAGATGGGCAGCATGGCGACACGGAGCAATGCGGCGGCGGCGCTGTTTAGCCTCTCGGCACTGGACTGCAACAAGAAGAGAATTGGGGAGGCCGGTGCCATGGCCGGGCTGGTGAGGCTGCTCGAGGAGGGCTCGGGCATGGCCAAGAGGGACGCGCTGGCGGCCGTCTTCAGCCTGTGCATGGCGCATGAGAACCGTGCCAGGGCGGTGGCGGCGGGCGCTGTCGGGACGCTGGTGAAGGCCGTGGAGGGGAGGAATTTGGCGGGGGAGGCGCTGTCGGTGCTGGCGATGTTGGCCGGTGACCACTGCGCCGCCGAGGAGATGGTGACGCAAGGCGGGGTGGCGGCGCTTCTGCGGCTGTTGAGGGAGGGCGAGTGCGGGAGAGACGGCGAGAACTCGGCGGCTATTCTGTGGGCGATCTGCGGTAAAGACCGGGCGAGGTTGAGAGAGGTTAGAGACGAGGAGGAGATGCACGGGACACTATCGCGGCTTGTGCAGAGTGGGACTGCACGGGCGCGCAGAAAGGCAGCGAGTCTCCTGGAGAGGGTGGACCGGACGAGGGCCCTGGTTCACTCCGTCTAGCTGCTGCCTGTGTACTGCTATTGTAAAGGGGTGAATGTGTACAGACGAGAGTGAGAGGGAGATGATGCTTCTCTGGATAATAAAGTTTGGACATCCGGGTTGAATTTGTCATCTTGGTAGAGTTGACTTTGTCTATTCTGTTGACTCGTTGAAGGACAAGTTGTTCAACTAGGTCTTGAACCCTAACAGAAATAATGTATTTATTTTAGGGTTCTGACGTGATTTATATATGTTTAATGGGATAATGGGTTTAATAGAAGGAAGAAAAATAAAACCTCTCAATCATTCATCTAGGTCAACGAGACAGACTAGAAATAATGGCTGGGCCGATGAAGGTTTTAATTGGTCATATTGGTCAAGTCGACTTAATTCCCTCGTTAATAGACAATTGTTTAGATATGGTTCAGTCTCTGATCCCTATCTTCAGCAAGATATTTTGTCTTCTGAGATTCACAACAAAGGCTTGGACTAGGATTCTTGGAACCGAGATACACAACAAAGGTGACTGTTCTAGGATTCTTGGATTAGTTTTACAGAGAAATTAATGGTTATTTCAAATTTTTAGTAATTTATTACGCATGTTAATGCAACCGAGTTTTACTTGTGGCGATATCATTCTTTCTTTTAAGTTAATTTATTATAATTCATTACCTGGAATCTCTTGGTGCAAAATAATAAATGTAACTTTAAAGAAAGAATGACAGGACATGTAATATTCTTTTAGATCTCAAAGAAGTTTACTTATTCAGTGAAGTTTTGACAAAAACTTGATAAATACAATCAGTCTCACATTTATGACAGTCATATGGTTAGTCATCTTCAAGAAGATTGAGATAAGGAGGACGCTGCGATCCTACTCTAAACAAAGTAAAATCACGATCAAAATGAATATTTTAAAAATCTGAACTGGAACTTGAAAAATATTTACGCATATTAGGATTGATAATTTGTTAACTTTAGCCTAATCCCTTTGAGACATTGACTTGAGGTTTGAACTGGAATTATCTGATTTTATGGATCAAAGTTCGGTAATTATCTATAAATATTATATATTCAATTGATCAACAATCAAATCACTATACAGGGACGGAAAATCATTCAATTCTTTTATGACATCGGTATCTAGCATTCTAGTTGATTAAAAGCTTGACCGATCAAAGAATGACTGATCAAGCAGATCATCACGATCGATTATGATTGGAAGAACGAGAATGATAATTAGCTCTCTCTCTTATACTTTATTGGCCACCTCCAATGCATTCTTCCATAAGTTAAATGAATGATTAAATTCATTTAACTTATGAAAATAGCAGGCGGCAGAAATCAGGTCCAGCTTAAAGCGATAGCCAGTGGGCGTGTGAGAAAAGAGATTAATTAGGCCAGCCACATGGCTGTGCCTGCTTGTCTTGAGTGACCCACTCTAATTATGCGGTTTATCAATCTTCACGATTGGATTTGATCAACGGCTGATAATCTTAATGTCACTCTTTTGATTAAATCAGACTGATGAGATCACAGTCTGGGCTAGGTGGTTGATTGAATTTTTCGATCAGGATAGAAACAATTTGATCAATACTTGGCTACTTTCTGAATTTATCATAGATAACATATGATTTATGCGTTTTAGTTTAGTAATACTTGTGCATTTTTAGATGAATGGTCGTTCTAATTCAAATTTCATCAAATTTAGAATCACATATTTATTCAAGAATACTTTATTTTACTTGGAATGCATGGAAATAGCTTTAATCATTGGTTTTATCTCTATAATTATCAATGGATTGAACAAACCCATTACATTATAGTATTTTAAATATGATTAAAAAAATATGTTTAAATAAGTTAAATGATTTTTTCTATTTTTTAAATGTAATTTTTAATGCTATATCTAAACTTCAAATTCTCAAAATTTGTGTAAAACAAAATGAAATATTAAAAGTAATGACAATGCAAAAATACAAACTTATTGAGTTGACTTGGAAGGCAGATTCATTGACTTGGAAGGCAGATTTTTTCTATTTTTTAAATGTAATTTTTAATGCTATATCTAAACTTCAAATTCTCAAAATTTGTGTAAAACAAAATGAAATATTAAAAGTAATGACAATGCAAAAATACAAACTTATTGAGTTGACTTGGAAGGCAAACTTATTGTGTAAAACTTATCTAGCTCACTTGTTTTTATCTCCATGTGTCATCCTTCCTGTGGTTGACAGAAGAACAACTGATTCAATTTACATGCGTCTCTTTATTCATGAGCTTTTATGATCCATTAATAAGTATTACGATTGCATAAACCTACATGGAAAAAGTTGTGATGAAAATACGTGTGCTTCATCAAATTTATGTTGTGATGGAGCAATTATTCTCCGAGACAGAGACAACAATTGGATTTTAACTTTTCGTGATTTAAAAACATCATAATTTTTCACAATCGTTCCATAAATGATCATGGAACACACACAATACCACTAAGGTTCATTGATGTATGATGAATCGTGATTCTTTTCGTCATAGACCATGATCAATCGTCCATTCAAACATGACATACAGGGATAATGACAATGGGTTGGAATGACTAGTAAGTGACAAGAGCAGATGACGGATGGGAAATATTACATGATGGCCTATGCTTAGATTACTTCATCTCTCTCGCCTCACACTCCCCTTCTGTCTCCCTATTAACGCTCTCTATTTCTCTTGCCCCTGATCCCCTCTCTCCTGCACCCCACTACTCTCTCTCTCTCTCTCTCTTCAAATCTCTCTCTCTATACTATCTTTTATCTTTTCTCTCTCTTTCTCTTTCTCTCTCCCTCTCTCTCTTTTCCTCTCTCGCCAACTCTCTCTCTCCATAATATCTTCTATCTTTTTTCTCTCCCTCTCTCTCTTTTCCGCTCTCGCCAACTCTCACTCTATACTATCTTCTATCTTTTCTCTCTTTCTCTTTCTCTCTCCCTCTCTCTCTTTTCCTCTCTCGCCAACTCTCTCTCTATACTATCTTCTATCTTTTCTCTCTTTCTCTTTCTCTCTCCCTCTCTCTCTTTTCCTCTCTCGCCAACTCTCACTCTATACTATCTTCTATCTTTTCTCTCTTTCTCTTTCTCTCTCCCTCTCTCTCTTTTCCTCTCTCGCCAACTCTCTCTCTATACTATCTTCTATCTTTTCTCTCTCTCTTTCTCTCTCCCTCTCTATCTTTTCCTCTCTCTTCAACTCTCTCTCTAAACTATCTTCTATCTTTTCTCTCTCTTTCTCTTTCTCACTCTCTCCCTCTCTCTTTCTCTTTCTTTCTCTCCAACTCTCTCTCTACACTATCTTCTATCTTTTCTCTCTCTCCCTCTCCCTCTCTCTCCTTCGCTCTCTATACTATCTTCTATCTCTTTTCTCTCTATTTCCCGCTCCCCCTTTCTCTTTATCTTCCTCTCTCTCCCCCTCTCTCTTTCTTTTCCTCTCTCTCCCTCTCTCTTTCTCTTTCTCTTTCTCTTTCTCTTTCTCCAACTTTCTCTCTCTATACTATCTTCTATCTTTTCTCTCTCTCTCTCCCTCTCCCTCTCTCTATACTATCTTCTATTTTTTTTTCTCTCTCTCCCTCACTCTCCCTCTCTCTATACTATCTTCTATTTTTTTTTTCTCTCTCTCCCTCACTCTCCCTCTCTCTATACTATCTTCTATCTTCTCTCTTTCTCTCTCTTTCTCAATATTATCTTCTCTATTTTCTCTCTCTCTCTCTACGTCTCTATCACTCTCACAGACTCACACTCACTTTTCTCCATCACGCACTCTTGACTCTCTCGTCTCTCTCACTCAACAATGCGGTACGGATGCGGTGTCAACAGCAAGACATGCTATTCATTTAAAGGAGTTTACTTTTTCTTTTCCTTTTGTTTCTCCCCATCTTTCTCCTTTGCAATTCTCTCTTCTCATTCCCTCTCTCTTGCTTGGCTTTATGCCAGATCATTGTCAACAGGGGAAAAAATCTTTATCGATTGTGTTTCCTCTGCCATCATCTTCAGGTTTGTATCCTCATGTGTGTTGATGGCTATGTGATCTGAACATTACTATTCCGTGGATATTTACGTGTATTGGAATTTTGCTGTCGACTGCCTTGTTGGGTCAAACTTGGGTTGTGGGAGTTGGCGTGTACATCACTTACTATTTCTCTCTCCTCTCTCTCCTTCTTCCCTTCCCACCTCTCCTTCTCCCCCTCTCCCCTTCTCCCTAGAGATTCTCACTCTCTATTGTAGACACCACTAGCATTGGCAATAGCAAGAGTGGCAGTGGCTAGGAAATATGATGGGACAATGGCAGCAGGGGGCGTATGACGTGGGCAGATTCATAATAGGACACTGGAGGGAAACAATGGACCTAAAACTTTTTCCCAATTTCTCTGTTCTTCATGTCCATCTTTGTAGCCCATACTGATGCAGGATGAATATGACTGATATGGTACCAGATGACTAAGGGAAACATATGGCTGGATAAAACTGACCACAAATCTACAAGATCCATTTAAACCTATAAATTTGGAGAAAATAATGATGACACAGCAATGTTTCCTTTCGAGTGCGAAAGTAGTGTTTTGCTCCTCAGTCTACGGGTATTAGCAATCATTTCCAGTTGTTGTTCCCCTCCCAAAGGTAGGTTCTTACGCGTTACTCACCCATCCGCCAACCACAACGGTAAAAGCTCCAAATCTAAAATCTAGAATGGTCGATTACATGAAGGTGCAAACCCATTCCACTAATCTACACACTTAATCCGGCGGCGGTGGAAAAACACATGGAAAGACACTAGATGAAATAATGTGGATAACCAAAGAGGGAAGAGTGGGCCTTCATCGCTACCATAGCATAAAAGGATGATACGGAGAGTTGGAGTGTTTGAAAATTGGAGGGCCACGCGGAAAGGGCGGCCAGAGCGAACGATGGCCAACCACAATGTGGGAAGAGCTACCACAATGTGCGATGGGTTGATGTGACGTGCGAAGGCAGAGGTGATGCAGAGTGGATGGGAGACATGCGCGTAGGCGTAGTGCAACGGCACAGAGCAACAGGATGGTGCAGAAGCATGGGAGGGCTAGATATAATGGGACGATGCGTGAGAAAAACATACCGACGTGGCAGTGCGCAACTCAGCATGCTGGTGTGGCAGCAGATCATGACGCCACAACGCAGAAAAATGCTATTCTGGTGTAGCACATGGAGGACAATATAGTGTGGTGCAGCACGGTGTCATAGGCGGCCCCTTATTGGTGGTGGTAATGGCAGTAACAAGCGGTGGTGGCGGTAGAAGAGAGGGAACTAGGACAATTCTTGAGAATAAAAATCACTTTGAAAATTCACCAAATGATCCATTACTGAAATGGCATATTTATATGCCTCATAAGAGAGAGAATATAATTGTAAATTGTAATAATAAATAAAGTTTGGATCTTGGGTAATGACCTAGGTCATCGTCCTCTAGAGGTGGTGCCATCTCCTCTGATGGTGCAGCTTGGGCGTGTGCACCATCGATTTTGCAACAATCATTCATCATCATCCATCCATCCATGGACACCTGACTATGGAACAATGAAACTTTTTACAATGTACATTGATGGACTCTTGAAGTGATGACGTTTCAGGATTAATGACATGCAGTAGGCATTTTTTTATGAATGGAAGACTAAAAAAATTGTTTTTCTCCATTGCATGTGTCGCTTAACTTATCCTTCTTTTTCTCCATGTTTTTTATAATTAGAGGCTTTAGAGGGCACCTGGTATCTTCCCAAGATATTTTCCACCTAGAAACAATCCTCCAACTATCAAAGCCATCATTTCTTTATTTTATAGAGTGAAAATGCATTCTGAAGGTCAAGCTTGACAAAACCTCTCATTCTCTGTTATGTGCCATATGTTCCAAATATTAATTTGGGTTTTATATCTGTCATTTATTTTTGAATTTTAAAATATGAAAACTAGACTACAAAATTGTAAGTTATTTTTTCGGGCATCGAATTCCACATTGGGAGAGAGACCCATCCATCAAAATCCAACTAATCAAAAGCCCACATTCATTATTTTGAGTATTCTTTTGTGTGCCAACACTATCTTACATCAAAAGGATTTTTAATTGAATTTTCTATTATAATTTATGGGTTTGAAAAAACATCACTATCCCATTTTTCATTCATGACTTCCTACTATTAGAATAAAAGTTGATAGCAAAATTTTTTTTCTTATAAATTTAAATTTCCAAAAATTTTCTTAAAAACCTTATTTTTGATAAACCTCATTAAAAATATTTTGGTTTAAATGATTATTTAAGGCCTATCTGACTTGATATCCACTATTATTGGAAGAGAAATCTCAGATTCATTATCGATTTTAAAATTGAAACAAAAACATAATGTTTTATGTTACCCCTATAGTATTTAATATAATTAAAATTTTGAAAACATTGTATCCAGATATAAGTAAAGACTTCAAAATTTTAAGTTGGGGAGACTTTAAGGCTCTGAGAAGGCATACTAGAAAAAATCCTTTGAGAGGGCATTTCCAAGGAGGTCACAATCATGTTTTAAAAACACATGTGAGTAAGGTGATGTACAGTTCTTTATGTCCCCAACCTTGAGCATAAAGCAGTCTATAGTTTACAACCCATCTCAGTTTTTCTCATCTGGGTATTATTATTTGTAATTTTTTCATCAAGGTTTGCTTCTCTCTGCTATTGTCTCATTTGTTTCATTCCCATTACATCTTGTGACTGAGAAGAAAGGTCACAGGCCCCAATAGACAGTATAAAAATATGTAATCTTCTATGACTAAAAATTACCTTTTTAATGTGTTTAACGTCTCCTTCTTATTCTTAATGGGTCGCCTTGTCACCTCAACCATTGATACTCCCACATCACTTTTCCTGCGGACCACTCTTGTTACTATGTGCCACAGCTAATGCCTTTGTCACCACCAATCTTTGCCTCATCTCTGTCAGTTTCTGAGACCACCACCGATGCTTATTCTAGTCATTTTTACACATAATACCTGTATCCATTTACCAATTTATGTATTATGATTTCTCTCTATTTGAAAATACTTGTAATGGGACTTCACATAGCCCAACAACTAAGACAAAAAATTTCTCTCCCTTATGCCAGTAAAAAGTTATTAAGTTGAGAAAAAAAAGAAAACTATAAACTTTATTATGATGTTTTTCTCTTGCCATTGTATCCTTTAAACTTCTGATTCCCTCATTTTCCTGTTTCGTCCAGCATTTCTTAATTTTTTTCCTTAAGTTTACGAATTACTTTCCCATTGCATGATTTTCTATTATTTCTCCAATAATTACTTGATTCCCTTATTATTTTAGCTTGTGATCTCTTCTATCTCATCTCCCTTAAGCTAAAAAATTATATTTTTTAATTGTATTATTTATTCATTCTCTTTTTCATCATCTCTCCTTTCGTAAAAACAATATTGACATATTTCATTTTCACCTTCAAATTGGTAATCATTTGTTGCATATCCCTATTCCAAAATAATTGAAAGTCAGTTAGATATGAGAAAGTGTCTAGTAAGTTTGAAGATTAATTGTATTGATTATGGAGTGAACAGGTGAAATAACTTAAAATTTACAAGAGGTTAATATTTATGGATTGTGAAGGATCTGGAAAGTGTTTTTTAGTTTTTTACCTTTAAGTGTGATTATAGGTGTCTCGATAAAAGATGTCTTTATGAGCACTTGTACTAGATTCATTATAACAAATAAAATAAATGCTCACACTTAGAGTATGAGTTTCATTTCATGGAATCATTCAGCAAATATTAAAACTACCACTGAACACTAAAAATAAAATTAAAAATTATCAAAGAAGAGTAAAATGATTATAAATATGTCAACATCTTAATGATGAGTTTGAAAGTTTACTATCTTTACAAAAATTATGAATTTGATGTATATTAGTTGGTAGAAGTCTCTGCTTTAACTTTTATTAGATATCAATTATTTATCTATGTTGAACAAGAAGATAATCTATGAAGAAAAAATATGAGGGGACAAATTTACTTTGGAGACTTATAGAGAGAGAAGTTCAATCACAAATTATACAACAATGTTCAGGTTACCCAAATCAGGTAACAATAAAACGTAGACATATTAAGAACTACTCTTGAATATATCTTGCTACATGAAAAAAAAAAAAGATGAACACTATTTTAAATGTGTATGATTGATTTACCGTAGATCATCATCTGTAATTAGTTTTTATAATTAAATGTGGCATTATAACACTCAAGTAAGTGTGGAAATTCCTTGGTTAAGTGGGGTGGAAGTTCTGGCAAAGATTGATGTATATCCTATTTGGGTTCTACATGACTTGAGATGGACGAAGAAGAGGGTTCCACATAGTGAAAAACATGTTACGAAATCGAACGACATTATTAAAATCATGAAATCACGAAGAACCTGTGCACGGATCATATCTCTGATTTCTTGGATCCAGAAGCGAGATGAGTTAAGCTGCTCAATTGTGCAACCTCTAGACGTATTCACGCGGTCCTCGGCATGTCAGATCTCCTCCTTCTCGTTGAAGAGCCCCATTCAATCTCCATCGTTGTCATTATGTATTGATTGCATCAAGAGTAGAGAGGAGGTGTGGGGAGAAGGGAGAAGGGGAAGAATCCTGAACAATTTTGACCTGGGTGAATTTCGTTCAAGGCCTTCCCCTATTTATACTAAGTGTGTATTTTTCATAAAAAAACCCCAAACTTAAGTATTAGTCTAGGCCAATGTATAAGTCTAGTTAACAACTCGAGTGGCCCAATAACCTTTATTGGCCTTTCAAATTAATTAATTATATCATCATATATATTAATTAATGTCGGATCGATTTAACCCAATCGATAGGTTGGGTCTCCAACATGTGGGGTGCCAAGCTATACCTCGTGCTCTAGAAGAAACAAAGAAGTGTATATCGACTCACTCATGGGACCTGTTCATCATCGGTTATCGTGCATGTATAGTCCCTCATCCACTTGATGCTCCTAGGATGACTTAGGGTATGTTTACTCTTGTTAGTACTGATGCGTTTGGAAATCATCGGAGAACTCTTCTCTAATATTTCATTGCCTTGGCCAAGGACTTTATTGCATCATCTTCCTTTAGATGTGATCTTTTATACTGAGGTGGATGATCCCATCTTGACCACTCAATCATCTTCGTGAACTTCTTGATGCACCCGAACGAAGACTATTTAGAATCCCATGATTAGGGACACGTAGGTCATAGTCAAAGTACAACTGTCCGTCCATAAGATGTCTTTGGTGTCTCAGGTCTAAGGACCCCTTATACAACCGTGATGTGAATCAACTTGATTAATAGTTTGATATAATACCATTCAGGGATTCATACGGATCAATTCAGTGAACTCGTTCCACTAAAGAGCACCCAATATCTATCCCTAATGTCTCCACGCTAATGGCTATGGGACCGGCCATACTCTTCATATGAGTGAGTCTAGATAGTGCCAATCAATTCGGATACTTCAATATCCTTCTCGAGTATCCTTCGAATAGGAATATTTAGAACACATGCATAATGACTAGTGATCTCCGTGTTACAATCTCATCATAATTCACTAAATCAGATCATGTATTCATGGACTTCATTATAAGCATCACACATGCATTATAATGAATATGTTCTTTTAATGAATATGGAAAGAGATGTGGAATGTGTGATTGGCTTGCCAGCCACATATATTTCCATCATATCCAAATGAAGGAAAATCTAGTGTAGCTGTTTTATAATGTCTGCCAAATTTGTTTGATCATAGATGCTTGGACTACAGAGAATGGTTATGCCATGTTGGATATCATGGTTCATTGGGTGAACACCAAATGTAACTTGTGCAAAATAGTACTTGACATTCATGAGCTTACATTTTTTCACGACAAATGTCAGTCTGGAAGCCTCTGTTCGAATGAATGTCGAACCATATATCACAAGGGATAAATGTATACCCTCTTTTACCGATAATTGAATATAAGATGATAATATTGTACGTCGCTTGGTTTAGTACTGATATTTGATAGTGTTATTTTTCCTTGCCCGCTGAAGTCATCGTCTGAAGGATTGGATGTCAATATTAGTTATGAATCATGTATATCATTTTTTATATCTTAGATGTTTTAAATATGAGTACAAAAAGTAAGTTTGTGAATACTAAAATATCTGAGCTCTAACTGTAATACATAATAATATTAGTTTGTTATGTGATTAGCTTGTTTCCCCAACTCAAGCTATTGTAATGATAATTGTGAAGTATTGCATTTCTGAGTTAACAAGCGGTGGAGGACGGGAAGTGAATGGTGAGTGATGGATAACAAGCATTGAGCGATGGTAGCCGTAGTGAGTGGAGAGCAAGGAGTATCGAAATGGTGATGACTAGTGGGAAGGCAGTGAGAGAAACAGGTAGTGAGGGGATTCCATGGGTAAGAAAAGTGGTGATCAGTGCATGGGCTAGTGTCTAGCAAGATTTAATCTCCACAACATGATTTTTATCTAGTTTGGACCAGAGTTACCTCTGACGAACAAAGGTCAATTTCTAACCTAAGTTTGAGTGTGATTAAAGTCAAGTATAGTTAGAAGCCAACATTAAGTCGGACTTAAATTTGATCATAAATTCAAACTTTTATAAGAAGTTAACCTCTTATCAGAGTTCACTCTAATTAAAGTTTACTTTGATTTGAAGTCAAGTTCTAAGCATGCTTGACTTTGATTATAATAGATCTATGGTCAAAGACTTATTCAAAGCAGAGATGACTTTGATCAATGTCCACTTCTAGTTTGAAGTGAACCTCCTGTCTGCATTGACCTCTTATTAGAGTCAAATATGAGAATAGTTTATGTTATTATTTCATTCAAATTGATATAAAATTTATTATTTTAATTTATAGGCAATTTATTCTTTAACAATTTTTTATTGAAAGTTGCTTTGTTCCTTCTAATGTTTTTTAACATTTAATCTTATTCCAGAATGTTCATGTCTTTGGCCCCCATGGGATCTTTTGTTGCTTTCTTCCTATTGTTGTCCTAGCTTCACCCCCTGAGGATGTGGGCTATGCAAGGTAACAGATACCCCATGGGATAGCCCACATCCTCAACCTCCTTTTCCAAGTCAAATTTAGAATCATCTAACATATTATCATTTGTTGAACCAAATGTGCATAATCATTCCCCTCGGTAATTAAGAGATCTTCTAGTTTGCAATAAAGTTTTAATAAGTATAATCCCGGAGTGGTTATAATTTGAGATAACAATAAGCTACTTCTCGACTCTCTGACATGTTTTAATTCTAAAGATGAAAGAAATTAAAAGTCACCTCTAGTCTGACAAAGAAATTAAGAGTCTCTAGAGAAGATTTGGATTTTATAGAGGGATTTTTATAGATGGAAATTACATGAATAAAGGAATTTATAGATATTATTTTACCTTGTGATATCTGACATTAGGATAGAATTTGTGGACAACTAATGTCACCATTGTGTTTCATACACTGACTAGATGCTTAGAGGATATGATACAGAACTTTAGGATATGGATAAAAATGCTTCAATATTTACTTATTAAAACTTTATGCATACAACGTTGTCAATTTTCAAAATAAAATTCATTTTTATTTCATTAGTATTATATATGTCCATAAAAAATCTTAAATTAACCCCCATTTGCACTCGGAGGCACCCTAAAAATTATTGTTCTTATAGATAATGACTATTCTCAATCCACAAATATCATTCACTTGGTCCACGGATCCTCTTGCATTGCATCATATACTTGGTAGGTTCAAGATTTTGTACTAGATACATATAATTCTGAAGACCCATCGAGGTCAAATGTATGATGACTCATGGAAACAGGTGAGCACATGTCATTTACAATCTGGAAATATCATTCATGAGTTCATCTTAGTCTTTTGGAGTTTATGTTAATCATTGTGTGGGGGTTTGGGATTTTTATTTAAAAAATAGTATGGATGAATGCATAGATCATAAAGCTATTGATGGATACTGAGGTGCTGGATGTGGGTAAATGATCCAAAAATAATGAGAATGACAACAAAAAGGAAAGGTCCATCCATGATGAATGGGAATCTCAGCTAATAAATTAATGTTAATTTAAGGAAATGAAATTTATTTTCATGAAGATGTCATAACATCATTATTTATATATTATTCAAAATTTGTAAAAATTATCCTACTGTGGGATTTCTTTTCAGTGGTTCAATGTTATTATTTTCAGTAAGAAAATTTTAATGACTTTAGTTTTTCTTCCAAGTATGCTACTTCTGTATTTCTAATAGTGTCTTTCTTATTAATATACAGACATATAGGCTTAAAAAGGCAACGTATATTAAGTGCATGAATCATTTATGTTGGTTAAATATAATGATCTCAAATGGTATTTGAAATTTGTAGTGAGAGTTGCATATCTCCCATGTACAGCACTTGTGCTTGAAAATTTTATATCTCATGTTAAACATACGTATTATGAGATTTCAAACATATAAGATTTATAATAAAAGAAAAGGTTTTCAGACACCACCATCCTTGAAAAAGAACCTTGGTTCATTGCTTAATAATGCATTAACGTAATCCAAATTAAAATTTTATGAGTACAACCCCATTTTTATTCCCGCAAATTTCCCTACACATGCTGTTTAAATCTGTATTCTGTTTATTTTTTATCAATAAAAGCCTCATATTTAATACCTTCATCAAGTAATTCAAGTATTGACAAATAGCATTTTATTTGAAAACAAATATTTCATATATCTTACATAAAGCAAATATTGTTCATTTCCAAATGTTTTTCACTAGATAGCATTAGTGTTCGCCCAACCGGTATCCGTCCGTCATTCGGTATCGGACAATCGATATCCGATAACGGGGAAAAAATGGGACGGTGCCGGATATCGGATATCGGATATCAGACGATATCCGTCTCTGAGGGTTAGATGAATATCGGTACCAGATACCGTAGGTATAGGGACGCGACGGATACCGGATATCGGATATCGGTTTCCGATATCCGCTTATCTTTTCCCATTCCATCGCGATCCCATATGGGAAATTTCTGAATTCTTGTGAGGTTTAAATTTGACTCAACCGTCATCATTTAAATCCCCTATCGCGCGCCCATAGATGCTACGTCTTGAATAATTTAGATATGTCCATATTATTGTCAAATGTCAAAATTAATATGTCGAAATTGCGACATACGTGTGGGCCACAATTAATGTTCTAACGAAATTAATATAATGGAATTTTAGGAAAATAGAAGTGCATAATATAATTTATAATTTTAATAGATAATAGAAATAGTTAGTAAGAGGAATAATAAATATAACGGTTTAATAACAAGGGGAGAGTGTAAAATATTTGTGGAAGGGTTATTTTAGATTTACAATTAATATGTCAAAATTGCAACATACTTGGGGGCCACAATTAATGTTTTAAAGAAATTAATATAATGGAATTTTAAGAAAATAGAAGTGCATAATATAATTAATACTTTTAATAGATAATAGAAATAGTTAGTAAGAGGAATAATAAATCTGACGGTTTAATAATTAGGGGAGAGTGTAAGATATTAGCGGAAGGGTTATTTTAGACTTACATTGTTTTAACGAAATTAGTATAATGTAATTTTAAGAAAATAAAAGTGCATAATATAATTAATACTTTTATTAGATAATAGAAATAGTTAGTAAGAGGAATAATAAATCTGACGGTTTGATAATAAGGGGAGAGTGTAAGATATTAGTCGAAGGGTTATTTGAGATTGTAATTAAGATATAGGAGGAAGGATACTAAGCTTAGAATGATATTTAATGATAATGATTATTCATTTTGAGTGATATTAAGATTATATATAGGATAGGGTAGAGAAATATAGTAATGACGGATATAAATAATTGTTAATTTTGGGAAATTCAACAATTATTTTAGGATAATTAAGTTCTAATTAAGTTTTAACAAAACTTTTAATTAAGTTTTATTAAGTTTTTATTTAGTTCGTATTTAGTTATTCCCCACCTTTAAGTGCCTCAATAAGTTTATTTAACCAATATTTATAATAAGTAATGAAGTGCAGATTTGAATTAAGTATTTTACTTTGAGGATTAATTGTGAATTATTAATTTTTGAAAATTCAGGAACTTTTTCAGAAAGTGTTGGAAAAATATTTAATAAATTCTCCCAACTTTGTGGTGCTTTAACATGGTTTGTGGAACCAATATTTATAATACTAAATAAAGTGCACATTTGAACTAAGTACTTTACTTGTTTGGTTAGGTGCGAATTATTAATTTAGTGAAATTCAATAATTTTTCATGAAAATGTTGCAAAAATCAATAATATATATATATAATTATAGAAATGGATGATAATCTCAATTTTAGGGTTAAAATTTGTAGTTGGTGATTGAGATTATTCAATAAAATATATTTAACCGTACTTAAAAATACTTAGTTAGTGATGAGTACGGATCGTCTCCGTAGGAAACGATGATTAAGGAATTACTTTCTTATACTAGTGATGATGGACGAGAGGATCGACGAAAGCAAGATTTGAGGATGTGAGCTAGTGATATCGATAAAAGATACGTAATTATAAGCTAATTTCACTTAAAGAAAAGAGTAAGTGATTGTAATGGATATGATGATGAACGACGGTATGAACGAGGATAGTGGTTCGATATGGAGTGGTATGATGGCAAGGATGGAGAGATGAGAGAATGGGGACGTAAGTAAGTGAAGTGATAATGAAACGTTGATGAAAACCTATAACTATGATAACGATGATGTTGGGAGAGAAACAACGTAAGGCGAAGACACTTACCTTAGATCCTTACGTTCCGCCAGGATCACGGCGATTTGCGAGTGCCGGTAAGCTCCCCCTCTTCTCTTTTGTCTCTTCCCACACACCCAAGACACCAAGACCGCTCTTGATGGATCTCAAAACTCACTCTCTTTCAATCATCCTACAAAAGTAGGAAGCAAGTTCAAGATGATTTTTACAATGATCCAGGCCTCTATTTATAGATGAGAGGGTATGGATAGAAAGAGGAGGGGAAGATCAAAAGTTATGGCTGTTGGAAGTTAAGAAGTCAAAGCACTTGGTGTTCTGTGGCTTTTCATATTCCGTGGCTTTTTATATTCCATGGCTTTTTGTATTCCATGGCTTTTCACATTCCATGGCTTTTCGTATTCCATGGCTTCTCGTATTCCGTGGCTTCTCGCATTCCATGCCACATGTACATGACAAAAAGACAAAAAACAAAGAAAAAAATATCTTTCTCGATGCTGACGTGGCGGCGCATCGGCGCGCCACGTCACCCTATGCCATAAAAAAACCAGAATATTTAAATTTTCATATTAAATAAAATAAAAACCCAAAAAATACGTATAAATATATATTTTGACTCAAAAAAATCATATCTTTCCAAAATTATCATCAAACAATTCCAGAAAAATCATATTCTGTTTCAAAAGTTATATTCTTTTGGAATATATTGTTAGCAAAATCCTAAAAAATCCAGAAATTTCAGAAATTTGTTCTAAAAATAGATTTAATCATTTTAAGCTTGATAACATGCAAATATGAGTAATTTAATGCATAAAGACACATAAATATAATACTATAAGGCACTAGAAATGCATGTTATCAATGGACAAGTCTTAATTTAACAAAATTCACTAAATATATAGGACAGCGGTGCAAAGTCATAAACAAAGGAGGCTATGTCAAAAACACGCTCTTCCCCTAGGCATTTGCCCACGACTCTGTCAGAGGTTTGTACTTACTTGGTTGTTACCTGCAGAGTGAAAGTTAAGAAATAAAAAACAATAATTACGTAAAATAGGAAACATGTAGTTCGTGAACTTGATGTGTACCTCTAGCACATGCGACTACACCATCTTGCTCATCATCACCATCCGAATCCAGCTCAACGTCAGTGTACCATCGTTTGTTGTCTGCACGGAGCCAACACTTCACGGTGATGAGTGTTTCGATGCTTATGGGCGACAGACGTGATCTTTTGTACGTGACAATAGCGTTGCCCATTGAGAACATGCGCTCGCCAGGAGCGCTTGTCACACAAACGGACAACAGCTCCCTCGTAATGGCTGCAAGTAAGGGAAAACGCTTCGCCCCTGTGCTGGCCCACTAGGATAGTGGAGTGAACACTCCATCATCAGGTACGACCTCTGTCAGGTATTGGTTGATCTCGTCCCACACCGACCTCATTGGTGCACGTGCCAGTTGGACTTTTCGCATAATGCTCTGAAGCCAAGTGTCCAACTCTTTACCTCTTATGGGTCCCTCTTCAGCGTCCCCTCTTGGTCCACGCCGCGGCGAGTCGCATGGTAACAAGGACCATACATATGCAATGGTTGCCTCTCGAATGCCCGGACAGAGCATTGACCCTTTGTGGAATGGATCCATCAATGTTGCGGCGGCGATGCCCTCATTCGCACACAAGATCTTTGCATACTGTGCAAGCTTCCAATGCATCGCCTTACACGCTTGCGCCATGTTGGAACGATCTGTTTCATGCAACCGTCGTATGCCTGTGAAGATATTTCCGTCTTTGATTTGCTAGACCACTTCCCCCATGTGTTCTCTGAGGCTGTCTATGAGGTATAGTACATCACATATCGTCGGCGTCACTATCTTGCAAACATGGTCGGTGGATACGGCGAAACGACCAAGGATGCGACAAAACTCTTTCACTAACTCCCACTCATCCTTCGACATCTTTGTCGCCATCCCCTTTTGACCAAATGCCTTCGACACTTCATCAATTACATCACGCTTCTTCACGGCGGTCGCTAGCATAGTGTAAGTGCTGCTCCATCGGGTCGGACAGTCTAAGACGACCATGCTGGAGTCTTCAAGTTCGGGGTCATCTTCACATGCCTTCGCATAATGTTCTCTCCGTTGCGTAGAGCTTTGAATACTGCGCACTTGTGTTTGCACCTTTGCAACTGCATCACCCAAACATAACGGCTAACGTGCTCTATCATGGTCGTCAGATGCTGAGAACATATCTCCAAGTTTGTTGTCCTGGTCGCTGTCATAGTGGTCTGATGTCCTCGTCACGTTGCCTTCTTCGGGCTCTGCAGCTTGGGCCGAAGGAATGCCGAAGCTTTTTATTGCCACTTGAACAACAATGTTCAAAATGTGTGCGGCACATGGGACGTGCCTTCTAGCGCTAAAGGTTGGGTTAAAGATCTTTATCTTCCTCGCCATTAAGGCCAACATCCTCTTATTCGCCATGGCATTGTCAATAGTTACGGCGTATACCTGCATATATATTGGCCACATGTAAAGTCACGAGTTTAATTAATAAGATAAAGTTTGTCACTGAATGCTGACCTTCGGTCGCAGACAAAATTCTTCTAGAGCATGGAGAACGATGGCCGCCATGTTTTCCCCATCGTGCTTGTCGACGATTTCTCTGATGGCAAGTACCCACTCTCGGTACACCCATTTATCGTCCACCCAATGGATGGTGATGCCTAGTAGTCCAGTACCGTTCTCAGTGGTCCACGCATTTACGGTGAGTGACACTCGGTCCACGTTCTCCCATAGCTTCTTCACATCTTGTTTCATGCGACCATGCATTTGGACGGTCCACTACTTAATGACCTTCGCACTTGGAGGATCCAAGTCGAGAAGTGTCGCGTAATGCCACATCTCCTTGAAGGCAACATTCTGAACAATGCTCCACGGTGAATCAGTCATGCATATGAACCGTGCAATGACATTCTTTGTTTCCTCTGGCGTATTCCCCCTCATCGGCCCTCGAACAAGGGCTTGACTCTCCTTGTTGTTTGCTTTGCAATCTGAGAGAGAGAGAGAGAGAGAGAGTCTTCCAACACCTCGCCTCAAGCTCCGGGAGAATGATAGAGAGAGAGAAGAGAGAGGAGAGAGGAGAATTAAAGAGTAATAGAGGGTGAGAGAAGAGAGAGATAGAAGTATAAGGTCAAAAGTTAGAGAGTGTGAGAGAAAATGAGAGAGAGAGTAAGCAATGATTGAATAATACGGCATCGCATGATGCCGGAGTACGTTTTAAACTCTAAAGAAAGTAACATATACAATGACTAAAACCAATAAATAAACAGAGCACAGAGGTAGAATGAAAGAAGCGTGGAATTCACTGGGAGAGAATGACAGATGGGTGAATTCAAGAGGAGATATGTAGAGTTAGTGAGTAAAAGAGAATGAATGGGGAGGGAGAATTAGAGAGTAACAGAGGGTGAGAGAGAATGAGGGGTAATTAGGGAGTAGGAGATAATGAGAGGAACGAAGGATAATTAGAGAGTGGGGGAGAATGAGAGGAGATAGGCAGAATTAGGGAGTAAGGGAGAATGAGAGTAGGTATGGAGAATTAGATGTTAAAAATTTAAAAAGATGGGAGAGCAATATAGACGGTAGACGAGGGCAAAGGAGAATGAGAGAGTGTGATAAAATGAGATGAATGAGGGAAAATTGGAGAGTGGGAGAGAATGAGAGGAGAGAGTCAGAATTTGATAGTGGGAGAGAATGAGAGTGGGGAGGGAGAATTAGAGGGAAAAAAGTTAAAAAGAAGAGAGAGCGATAGAGGAGAGTCGCGGAGAATGAGAGGAGAGAGGAAGAAATAGAGAGTAAGAGAGGATGGGGGAGAATGAGAGAGATTTAGAGAGAAAGAGAGAATGAGAGTAGAGATTCAGAATTAGAGAGTGGGAGAAATTGAGAGGAGAGAGGGAGAATCAGTGGTAAAAAGGTAAACAAGAAGAGAGAGCAACAAAAGAGAGGATATGAGAGAGGGAGAGTTAGTGAATATGATAGAATTATAGAGTAAAAGAGGCTTAGATCGGATAAGGAGAGTTACAAGTAAGAGTTTAAAAAGACCATAGCATGAGAGAGAATAGGAGAAGAGAGCAAGAAATACAGAGTAAGTTAAAAATTTATAGAGCGTGAGAGAGAATGAGAGAGAGAGAGAACTAGATTGTAAGAGAGACTGAGAGAGGGAGAGGGAGAATTATAAACGGAGAATGAGAGAGAGAGAGAGAAAGAGAAGAGAGGAGAGAGGGAGAATTAAAGAGTAATAGAGGGTGAGAGAAGAGAGGGAGAGATAGAACTATAAGTTAAAATTTTACAGAGCGTGAGAGAGAGATAGAATTAGATTGTAAGAGAAATTAAGAGAGGGAGAGGAAGAATTATAGAGTAAGTTAGAATGAGAGAGAGAGGAAGATTTATAGAGTAAGAGAGGGTGAGAGAGAATGAGGGAGAGTTAGAGGTAAAAATATGAAAGTGTTACAGAGCGTCAGAGAGAGTGAGAGAGAGAGAGAGAATTAGATTGTAAGAGAGACTGAGAGAGGGAGAGGGAGAATTATAGAGTAAGGGAGAATGAGAAAGAGAGAGAGAAGAGAGAATTATAGAGTAAGGGAGAATGATAGCGAGAGAGAAGAGAGGAGAGAGAGAGAATTAAAGAGTAATAGAGGGTGAGAGAAGAGAGAGAGATAGAAGTATAAGGTCAAAAGTTAGAGAGTGTGAGAGAAAATGAGAGAGAGAGAGAAAGAATTAAATTGTAAGAGAAACTGAGAGAGGGAGAGTGAGAATTATAGAAGGGAGAATGAGAGACAGAGAAGAGAGGAGAGAGGGAGAATTAGAGAGTAAGAGAGGGTGAGAGAGAATGAGGGATAATTAGATGTAAAAAAATGAAAATGTTATAGAGTGTGAGAGAGAATGAGAGAGAGAGAGAGAGAGAATTAGATTGTAAGAGAGACTGAAAGAGGGAGAGGGAGAATTATAGAGTAAGGGAGAATAAGAGAGAGAAGAGAGAATTATGGAGTAAGGGAGAATGAGAGAGAGAGAAGAGAGGAGAGAGGGAGAATTAGAGAGTAATACAGGGTGAGAGAAGAGAGGGAGAGATAGAACTATAAGTTAAAAATTTACAGTGCGTGAGAGAGAATGAGAGAGAGATATAGAATTAGATTGTAAGAGAGACTGAGAGAGGGAGAGGGATAATTTTAGAGTAAGAGAGAATGAGCGAGAGAGAAGAGAGAATTATAGAGTAAGGGAGAATGAGAGAGAGAGAAGAGAGGAGAGAGGGAGAATGAGAGAGTAATAGAGGGTGAGAGAAGAGAGGGAGAGATAGAACTATAAGTTAAAATTTTACAGAGCGTGAGAGAGAATGAGAGAGAGAGAGAGATAGAATTAGATCGTAAGAGAAACTAAGAGAGGGAGAGGAAGAATTATAGAATAAGTTAGAATGATAGAGAGAGGAAGATTTATAGAGTAAGAGAGGGTGAGAGAGAATGAGGGAGAGTTAGAGGTAAAAATATGAAAATGTTACAGAGCGTGAGAGAGAATGAGAGAGAGAGAGAGAATTAGATTGTAAGAGAGACTGAGAGAGGGAGAGGGCGAATTATAGAGTAAGGGAGAATTATAGAGTAAGGGAGAATGAGAGAGAGAGAGAAGAGAATTATAGAGTAATTGAGAATGAACGAGAGAGAAGACAGGAGAGAGGGAGAATTAGAGAGTAATAAAGAGTGAGAGAAGAGAGGGAGAGTTAGAACTATAAGTTAAAATTTTACAGAGCGTGCGAGAGAATGAGAGATAGAGGGAGAATTAGATTGTAAGAGAGACTGAGAGACGGAAAGGGAGAATTATAGAGTAAGGGAGAATCATAGAGTAAGGGAGAATGAACGAGAGAGAAGAGAGGGGCGAGGGAGAATTGGGGATTGGAGAGTAAGAGAGAATGAAAGGAGAGATGGAGACTCAGAGGTAAAACAGTGAAAAAGAATCAGAGAGTTAGAATTAGAGGTAAAAAATTGAAGAATAATCAGCGAATGAATGAACATAACATCTTTAATGATCTCTACAAATAACATCTTTTTATTTCACCATAGCATTGGGATGCAATGCTATAGTCAATTTAACTACAGAAGTGAGAATCAGTGGATGAATTAGGAACTGAAAACAAAGAAAATTTAAAAATATTAATCGGCATAGAATAAGATTAATCCGACAAAAAATACAAAGATTAAACCTACATAAATTCAAGAACGTACCTGCGAGTCTGCCGTCCGCCGATTCCGCCGATGCCACCGCCGTCGTCCACCGCCTGCCGTCCGCCGATTCTGCCGTCTATCTCTCATTCTCTCTCTCTCTCATTATCCCGTATCCACATCCGATATCCAGTATCGTCATCCTTCCCCCTGAGACAGAGACGGATGCCGACATCGAGACGGATATCAGTATAGGATATCGACACTGTAGCAACCGACATCCGATATCCATATATCAAAAAGACGGATACCGCAAATTCCCTTTTCAGTATCCGATACAGCATCCATCCCAATACCGGCATGCGGTATCGCTATCAGGGCGGGCGAACACTAGATAGCATCTATTATTTTAAAAACCTCTACTTTGCATTCCTATTTATTTAGAATTTAACTCTTGTTGTTAGGTTCATTCCATAATTATGGTTGGGTACTAGTGTCATGACTGATATGAAACTTTAAAATTTCATTAAGGGGAAAACATATGAAAAAACGTAAGAGACCTTAAAACTTGAGGACCAAATCACTTAGGAATAGATCAGATCAGTGCTTTGTGCAGCCTCAAGACATATCTACTTGGTCCTTGACACGTCAGATATCCTCCATCTCAATCAGCTATGTTATCAATCTAATGTAGTCATTTCACCAATTACATTAAGAGGGGAGGGAATCCAAGAAGGGACGAGAGAAGACAAATGGGGATATGAAGAATTCTGGCTTAGGTGAATTTTATTTGAAGATTGATGGATATTATGTGGCTGTAAACCCAAATTTTATATTTATAGTGTTATGTTTACAATGAAGTTCATGAATATGTGTGATGACATAGTGAATTATGATGATTTCATAATACAATGATCACTAATATTTAAACATGTATTTTAAATATTCCTATTTGATTGATATTCAAGATGGACTTCGAATTATCCATATAGAATAACATTAACTGATCTTACTTATATGGTAATTATATATGATCTTGTGGCTATTAGTGTGGAGACACTAAGGACAAATAGTAAGTTATCTTTGGAGAAAGAGTGCACTGCATTGATCCGAAGATTCCCTGAATGGAATTATACCTGAATGTCAATCAGGTTGATTCATGTCATAGTTGTATAAGTGATCCACTGACCTGAGATGCCAATGGCATCTCTTGATTCATGTCACAGTTGTATAAGTGATCCACTGACCTGAGACATCAAGCACATCTCGTGAATGGACGACCACATTTTGACTACTACTTACGAGCCTTTAATCAAGAGATTCAAACAAGTCATAACTCGGCTACAGTAAGAAGTTCACGGAATTGATTGAGTGCTCAAGACAAGATCATCCGCCCTGAGTGTAAGAAGATATCAGCTCAAAGAAGACGATACATCAAATCTTTGACTAGTGTAATGAGGATATCGGAGAAGGCATTCTCCAATGGTCCCCATTACACATGAGTACTAATCGAATGATGGATTAGGGTTTGATGATCAACCATACCATAATTTATTCGAGAGTCTTACGCAGATGATGTGTTAAACATATACGATAACTGATGGTAGTAAAGGTTCTAGATAGAGTTCAAACATTACTAGGTATTTTTTAGAGCACAAGGTGTAGATTGGCACCCCACTGGATGTAAACTTAACCTATCGACTGAACAATTATTATTATTGGACCATTAAAGTTATTAATTAGAATGATACATGAGCCAATAGGGTCACACAAATAAGATCATAGGGGCATTGGTGAATATATTTTACTTTGTGGGGGTTTTGAGAAAAAATTAAATAAAATATAAATAGGGAATGGACACTCATTTCAAGCACCTAGGCCAGGCAGAATTGGGAGCCCCCCTTTCTCCACTCTGCTATCTTCTCTAGTCAACCAAGGAGAGTGTCTTCATGGTGAGAGGATCTTCAAGATTTTGAAGGAGGTGAATATCTAAGAGCAACTTAACCGTGTGGACACTTTTAGAAGCCGAGCATGTGAATGACTTCAAAATGATCTTAAAGTGGGCAGATCAAGGGTGGAACAAGTTTTTCTCAAGGTACATGTGATGTTGGAACAATTACGAATTGATTAAAGCTTCCACATCCATGGAAAAACCTGTTTTTCATGGTTGAACAAAGTCAGAGAACCTAACAAAGATTTCTCCTATTTAAACGTTACAAAAAGATTATACAACCCATTAAATATTACTTATATTTTTCGATGTCCAATGTACCATTTGTATTTGGCCCTCTAGGCGCATGTAACAGTTTACCTAATTAATCCAATGCCCAACAATCTTTAATGGCCAACCTTATTAATTATCTATATCAACATAAAAGCTTACTTAATGGGATTAATTTTAAACTGATTGGTTGGTCAAGTTTCCAGCCAGTGGGGTGCCAAGCTATACATCGTGCTCTAGAATATACAAAAGAGTAAGAAAGTTGATAGTCTAGCTTTAGTTCAATATTAAGAAAAACATAATATGCCTGATGTTTTATCCCATCTCAATCTCAGTCCAGTCTCGTTCTGGTCAAGTTGACTAAACAATGTCAACATCAAACTTAACAATTATAAAATATTTTAATTGAAAGTTAAAAAATGTAATTCAAACTTAGAGAACATGATTTTTCCATTGATAGGGCTCCACTTGGTTGTGTCATTGCATCTAACTAAAGGGAGAAAGTGAGAAAGAAATTGGAAGAGTGAGTGATGGAGAGAATGGGAGTGTGAGAGAGAATGAGAGGGAGATCGAGAATGAGAGATGGAGAGAGCGAGGGAGTGAGAGAGGATGAGAGGAAGAGTGAAAGTGAAAGTGAGAATGAGAGATGGAGAGAGCGAGGGAGTGAGAGAGGATGAGAGGAAGAGTGAGAGTGAAAGTGAGAATGAGAGATGGAGAGAGCGAGGGAGTGAGAGAGGATGAGAGGGAGAGTGAGGTTAAGAATGAGAGACGGAGAGAGCGAGGGAGTGAGAGAGGATGAGAGGGAGAGTGAGAGAGAGGGGGATTAAGAGAGAGAGAGATAGATTAGAAATAAAGAGAAAGATATGAGAAATGAAGAGAGTGAGAGGGAGAGACTTAGAGAGAGAGATGAGAAATAAAGAGATAGGGGGAGAGACTATGAGAGGGAGGGGGAGACTCTAGAGAGAGACAGAGAGAGGGGGACACTAAGAGAGCAAGTGGGAGAGACTAAGGGAACGAGAGAGAGCTGAGAGAGAGGGGGACACAGAGAGCAAGAGGGAGAGACTAGGGGAAAGAGAGAGGGGGAGAGACTGAGATAGAGAGATAGAACGGGAGAGACTAAGAGAGAGATAGAGACAGAGAGGGAGAGACTGAAAGAGAGATAGCGCGAGGCTGAGAGATAGAGAGGGAGAAACTAAGAGATAGAGAGAGAGAGAGATAGAGGGAGAGACTGAGAGAGCCAGAGGAGAAAGAGAGAGATTGAGAGAGAAAAGGAGAAAGAGAGAGGAGAAAGAATGATAGTGAGAGAGAAAAAGAGTTAAAAGGAGAAGGGTAGGGAGGAGAGACTCAGAGAGAGGGGAGAAATAGATAGAGGGAGAGAATGAGAGAGAAAACAGAGAAAGACAAGAGTGGAGAGACTGAGATAGAAAAGGAGAAACATTGAGAGCAACAAAGAGAGACATGATAAGAGAAATACACGCAAAATGAGCAAGAGAGATAGAGAGAGATACACACACAAAAACAAAGAAGAGAGAAAGTGAGATAATTTTTTGAATAAATTAGAGAGGGAGAGAGCCATAGAGAAAGAGATAGAGAGGGAGAGAGAACCAGATAAAGAGAGAGGGTCCAAGCATTGGAGAAAGAGAAAGAGAGATAGGCAAAGAGAGAAAGGGTTATGAAGATAGAGACAGAGAGATAGAGGGAGAGAGAGAGAAAGGGAGAGAGTTAGAGAGAAAGATATAAAGACAGAATGATTTAAATTATTCTATAAATTCTGAATTAATTAGGTTCGTTAGGATAAATTATTCTATAAAATTTTGAATTTATTTTCACTTTTTGACGTAACAAATTATATTTAAGTCTTTACAATGCATGAAATCATTAAAAATAGATATAAATTTAAAACTCACTTTTTCACTACTGGCTCCCTGTGTATGGGACTTCTACTCTCTTGTGCTCGTATGGAAAATTAGAATAATATCGTACAAAATAGAAGTCTTAAATGACGTAACTTCAACTTATGGTTTAACGCGCGCTCGATCTCTCACTATTCCCTCTATAACTATTAAATTTATTTCTCTCTCATTGTCTCTATTTTAACATTTTCTAATGATTATATTATTTTTCTTCCTATTCTTCTCTCTTTCTTATTTCTCACACTACATTTATCTTTCGCCAAATTTTTTTCCCTTTGCGTATCTTTTTTTCATATAGAGATAATAAAGAGAAAGTTGAGTTTTTGCTGAGAGTGTAAAGTCCAATTTTCTACCTCCTGAAATCTCGGTGTGGAAACTGTCCCTCCTCTCTCACTCTGTGTGTATAGACTTTGACAACTACAATAAAATTAAAGAAACATTTCAGAATGGGCCAGATTTTTTTTTTGTTTATGTCCTGGCTTAATTCCACATGTCACATGTCGTCTCCTTTGACAGAGCTATAGTCAGAAGCCATATCTCTCTCTACACTTTAAACCACATTCACGAAGGTGAAACATGAAAGAGATAAAGATAACAAAGAAAAACTGAGAATTCAGCCATCCCCATTAAAGGAGTTGCAGAATCTTGAGACCCTTTTGTAGGATGATGTTACTATTGACGAGACTGTAATCCACAGTCGTTAAACACAAATTTACATGTCAAAGAAAGTAAAACACAACCCGGTTAAATGAACAAATAAACCACAATATAGTGACAAGTCGAGGTCGAATCCACAGAGAAATAGGTGTTTTCAGATAAGATCTGCATGTACGAGTGAAAATTTTAGAGAATTGAAGAAGAATTTTAGAGCAGAATGGGAAATAAATGGCAAAAACACAAAGAGAGACGTGATCTCTATCCAACGGAATGAAAATTATCAGAATCTGCTCCATATTGGATGAGAACTCGCGAATATTGGAAGTCAGAAAAAGGAATTGAAGGGTTTTGTTTTTTTAACTAAAATTCAAAATTAAAACTATAATCAAACCCAACTAAGCAACGATTTTGACGGAATACGTTGAACTAACCTCGAACGCACGATTCGGTCGATCCGAGCGCGTCAGGTCAAATCTGTCGTCACCACGAAGTCTCCGATTCAAGCATGAGCATTTAGTCGAACACCTGGCGGCCGGTGCTCCCCTTTTGTTCTTCGATGGTGGATCTCACCGTAGATGCTTGCTCGTGACACTCCAGCAGTTGAATCTCACTGTCGACGCCACCTAAACTCACAAAGATCTCCCTCCTCTTCAATTTCGCCCCAAGAAAACCTCAACAAGTTTGTTTTTCTTCCAAAGGAAAAGAGTACCAGGGATGTTCTATTCTATTCTCTTCCGGCCAACATCGCTTCCCCAGCCGCCGCCAGTTCTACCCCCGGGCTTTAACGGGGCCGATCACACCGCTCAAGCCAGGGTCGAGCACGCGACTCAGGCCAGGGCGAGTGCGTGGCTCAGGCCCCGCTCGAGCGCGCGGCTCAGGCCACGGCCAAGCGCGCGGCGCAGGCCACGGCTGAGCGCATGGCTCAGGACGGGGCCGAGCGCGCGGCTCGGACCAGAGCCGAGGGCGTCGCTCTGCCGGGGTCGAGCGTGCCACTGCGCCGGGGTCGCCTGGAGTCGCTTGGCGCCATCTTGAACAAAGCTGTATGGCCTGCAACATGAATTATTCAAGGATATTAAAGCTTAGCTTGAATTGAAATAATTGCCCAGGCATATTGGGTGAAATCTTCACCCAAGTTTTCTATCCTCATAAGGCTTCAACTCATTCATCCTGCATTTTAACTGTACAAAATTCACATATTCATATTCAGTGCCAAACTTGGCACATTGGTCTTGAAAAACCCCGATCGGCGTGCAACAGTGAAGAACCATGAAATTTCTTAACCTGCTTCCTGCAATCATAAAACTCCAAAGAGAATGATTAATTCACATAAAGGTTTGGCCGTGAGAAAGGTCCAACTTGTAAATCGCATCATAGTAATGATGAATTTAAGGAAATGTGCAAATAGGTGATGCAATGGAATGAGCGCGAAAATGTTAAATTTATCAGATAACGCGCATCAACTTTGTATAAATAATGAGTTTATATTGGTTATAAATGGCATTAATGCGTATCATGATAGCACATTATCAACTATGCACACTGATTAGAAACCAGACAAGCCGTAACAATCCTTTGTTTTCGTCGACAGAAACTGCCTCTCGCTCTTTGTATGCCTTTTTGTCTATCTCTGACTCTCTCTTTTTTCTCTCTCTCCTTCCCTCTACAACTTTCTTTCTCTCTCTGTCTATTTATGCCTCTCCTACTATTTCTATGTTTGGCTCTCTGTCTCCCTCTCCTTCTCTCTCTCTCTCTTGTGCTTTGTCCATCTCTCTCTATTTTTTGCTATCCATCCCTCTCTTTATCTCTATCGCTCTTGCCCTCTCTCTTTTTTCTCTCAATATCTCACTCTCTCTCTGTCTCAATGGCTTGCACCCTCTCTCTCTCTCTCTGATTCTCTCCCCCTCTATTTCTTTATCTCTTTCTCGCTTTTGTGTGTCTCTCCCTTGCTCTATCTATCTCTCCTGACCTTTCTTCATGTCTCTCTTCTCTCTCTCTTTTTCTCATCTATAAGTGTGTATATCTATCTCTATCTTTCGTGA
Source organism: Wolffia australiana (assembly GCF_029677425.1). Lineage (NCBI taxonomy): Eukaryota > Viridiplantae > Streptophyta > Magnoliopsida > Alismatales > Araceae > Wolffia > Wolffia australiana. The sequence continues at coordinate 6,166,303 of NC_135841.1, read as the reverse complement.
TATTTATGCCTATCTTTCTCTTCGTTTCTCTCTCTCTTAGTATCTCCTCTCTGTCTTCCTTGTCTCTCTCTCAGTATCTTCTCTCTTGTCTTTATCCTTTTCTCTCTCTCATTATCCCCCTCTATTTATTTCTTCCCGCCCACTCTTTCTCCCCTCTCCCTGCTTCTATAAGTAGTCCTTAGACCTGAGACACCCAATATATATTGTGGATGACTAGTTGTGCTTTGACTATGATCCAAAAGTTCCTAATCATGGAATTTCAAATTGTATTTTCTCTAGTGCAGCAAGAAGTTTATGAAGATGATTGAATGTTCAAGATTGAATCTTCTGGCCTTGGCATAAGAAGACTCGTCATCAAGGAATATCTTACAATTAAGTCCTTAACCAAAGGAGTGGAATATCAGAGAATAGTTCTCTGATAAATATTCAATGTATCAGTACTAACTAGGATGATCGATTAGGGTTGGAAAGTTGACCATACCCTAAGTTCTCGTAGGAGCTTCAAGAAGATGATGGACAATATGTACATGGTAACAAATGAGAGCAAGGTTCCAGGAGAGAGTTATTATACTCCTTTGTATCATCTACAACATGATAGAAACTCAATTTCTCAAAAAGCTTAAATAGATTCATGATTAATATATATAATAATATACATATCTTGATGGTCCCTGTTATAAAAAATATACATTTTATAAATAAGAGAAGGCTATGAACTAAATTCGCCCAAGCCATAATATTTCAGGTGCCCCACCTTTTTTCTTCCTTATCTTCTTAACTCCTTTACACTCTTGATGTGATAAGGATGGGATAATGATGATGGTGGAGTGATACCAGGGATCATCAAGATTAAGGAGGAGCTTCAATGTATCGGGGATTGTGTGGATACTTCTAGTGGCTAAAAACATGAACAAACCAACCCGCCTTCCTCTAGGAATTGAGAAATCAAGGATCTGATCCATGCATAGATGATTCTATCAAATATGTGGAAAGAACAGTTACGATTCCATTACTTCTTGCACTGCATGAGTCATCAATATTTCATCTCAATCACAACCTTAGAACCAGACATTATTACCCTTAACAATCCATCAAACAATGTAAATGTGATCTTAAGGGAAGAAATCAAACCATGGAGGAAAAAACACTAATTTCTTCAATGATATGCTAAGATATTAAAATACTGGATGTTTTAGATTATTGTATTGAGTTAGGAAAATAATTTAATTTACATATTATAAATAGAGGCATAGATGGATAATTTTAATGCAAATATCATGTATCTCAAAATGCTCATATTTTGTAAATGCTAGTGGAGATTGATAATCACTCAAAAAAACTTGATGGATAAAGAGTATCAAAAATAAATAATAGATAGTTTAAACGAAAGAAAATAAAAGTATAGAAAGTTATGATTCAGTGTCATCATCAATCTGCTCTTATCGCATATGGTTTATGAAATATCGATAAATTACATTTCATGATCCTTTATTCATAATGATAAGAGTGACTAAACTCACATATTGAATATTTTCACTGATCAGGGACAAAATAGATTTCATATTCCATGAAGGTCTGTTAGTACGACTATTGGTTTTAATCCCAAAGTGGTATCAAACTGGTGTAACTAATAATTAAATTTAATATTAAAATATGAAAGTGATGTTACTTGATCATGTAAATAATAAGAAAATGATGTTACCTTTTCCATGATGTTTCAATATTTTAGATAAAGTTCATAAAATTATCCTCTGCTACATAGTCGTATGGCTAAAAATGTTTCTTAACATCATTTTGTGGCCATTATCCTCAGATTTGGTGCCTTGTGTTTTGTGTGGATGTGGTAGAATACTTTTTGAGTTTGTAAAATATTGATGTACAGACTAGAGTCTTATAAAATATGTATTTAGATTAATTTAGTTCATAAATATTAAATATTAAATACTTTATTTATTAATAAATTCATCGCTTTTGGTCCTTGAGCTAACAAAATAATGTACAGTTTAGACTCTTCATTTTGTTGAATTTCGTATTTAGGTCACATTGGTCTTCATAAAATGGACATAACATTATCTTTAATCACATAACCTTTTTGGGGGCAATAGAGTTCAACTAAAGTAATTTTTAATGTGTCTTAAAATGGATGAATAAAACTTACTTGAATATAATACAGAAATTAGTTCTACTAAATAATCCACCTCTCAATGGAAATTTTTGACTTTTGTGAATTTAGTTTATAATTAAACTATTTTCATTTAATTATTGTGATTAAAATTTTAATTTATTATGTTTTTGTCAGTAGTCTTAAAATATTGTTTCCAATAAATAGTCATATTTCTCCAATTTTCTGGTTTGGTACTTGATCATTTAACTAATATTCACTTTGTCATTCACTTGTAAATCTTGATTCCCCTTTAACTAGGTCCTAACTCCTTGGTAGGTCCTCTTATATGCACGAGACAGCTTGATGCCCATGTGGTGGGGCAATTTAGCTTATTCATTTTTTATTTTCTTTTGACAACATCCTTCGTTGATAAATCCAAACTCTAACCCTGTAGATCATGCTCCAAAATCACAAAAGTTAATAAATGTTGAAATGATTGTTTCAAACAGTCTAAGAATCTCACCTCAAAATTTGAAGTCGGAAGTGACATATTAAATACATGAATATATGGGCATAAAGTAATAACTGAAGATATCAGTAAAGGCAAAATACATTGTAGGATGTGATTTCTACCTGTCTGATGTGTATTTACTAGTGTGATGTGTTATCCATGTCATTTAAAATATATAGTATGTTTATTAACACACATAAATCACAAGTTATCATTTATTTAATGAAGAAGAGTCTTGGATGCATTTATTCCCTGAAAATGGTAATTTAAATTGGATTTGAACATGCATTGGATGCGAATTTTGAGTTTGACGACGGTTTTTCATGCATTAAATGCTGCCAAAACAATTGAAAACCACAAGATAATACTAAATATAAGTAGAGAAAATGATCTCATAGAAAAATATAGAATTTCACAATGAGATTTTCTGAAAGAGAAAGAAAATGTATTCAACTGGCTAATGGTGCGCAATTTTTTTATATTCATAAGCTACAAAAAAAAGATTTATGATGTCCGAATGTTAAGGAATCCGAAATCAATGCTGTTAAGGAACAAACTTCGACTCAGCTGATGATGAAACATTTCCAGATAACAGATTAAATCTAATTTCCAAATTTCAGCGGCCACACGGTTCTAAATTCTCGACAAAATTGTTAAGAATAACGCAGGGGCAAACTCTTCTTCACCACCCTACTCAGCAATTAATAATATCTCACGCATTACGTTCCACATATTTTTTAACTCTTTCTTTTGGCTGGTGAACTCCCCCTCAAAGAAGGCAAAAAAGCGTGAACAAGAGAGAGAAAGAGAGCCGCCCCAACTAAACCCTTAAACAATTTGGCCCAACGACCTTTCCTTCCTCTTCTTCTTTCTCTTCTCTCACCTTAATAAGACCTGCTTCCCACCGTCCTCCTCACACAGAACTACTCCCAACTAGAGCACTCCCTACTCTTCTCTCCCTGTCTCCCTTTCACCCAATAAGACTCAAACGTAGAACTCCGCTAGAAAGAGAGATAGAGAGAAGTAAAGGTAGAGAGAGTGAAGAGAGATAGCGAGAGAGAGAGAGCTCTGTTTGAGTGAATTCTCAAGATGGGAAGCTTAATTCTCAACTTAGGCTCAGTGGGTCTAGGAAAAAAGAGGAGTTTTTGCTTTCGGCAGCGTCGTAGAGTCTCTCCTGATATGATGAGAGCGAAACCGACCGTCTCTACAATGGCTTCTCTCTCCTCCACTCAGACAAAAATCCTACCTCCCTTGACAAACAACGTAGACCTTGAAGAAGAAGAAGTATCTTACAGAGAGATGATCGCGGGAGAAGCCAACGTCCCTGGTCTTGGCATCGTCGACTCTCTCAAAGGCAAATGCCTTCTCATCACCGGCGCCACTGGCTTTCTCGGCAAAGGTATCCCTGTTCCCTCTCTTTCTCTCTCTACCGATATTCCCTCTTTCTCTCTCCTCACTTGATTTCTCTCTCTAGTTCTCGTTGAGAAGATCCTCCGAGTTGCACCCGACGTGGGGAAAATATACTTGCTCATCCAGGCTAAGAACGAGGAGGCTGCGGTGGGCAGACTAAAGTCCGAGGTACCCATCCATGGAAATGATATTTTCTCTCTCTAGAGTTTCCTATGTCTCTCTTTAAGGAGAGTGGAGGAGAGTGTTTTTCAACTGGGTTTCTATCAGATTATCGACACGGAGCTGTTCAAAGTCCTCCGAGAAGAACATGGAGAAGATTTTCAAGAATTTGTGGAGCAGAAGCTGATTCCTGTTCGGGGAAACGTCAGATTGGCTGAACTCGGAATTCCACCGGAGACGATCGATGAGATCGTCGGCGCTGTTGATATCTTCGTCAACTCGGCTGCTAACACCACCTTCGACGAGAGGTATAATCTCTTCTCGACTTCGTCATAAATTTCTCATCTAACTTGTACGTTTGTTTTTTATCATATAAAGTTTTTCATTTTTCACACGATTCGTTTTGCTGTTGAGACACGAAAAATATTTCATCTTACTCTTGTCGATTCGATTTCCTTTATCCAAATGAAAACTGATTGAAATTTTCGTCTGTTAATTTGTTTACCATTGAAAAGTTTACGACTAAGACCACCTTCAACTAGAGGTCAAATTTGTTCTTCACTTAATCATAAATCTCTCATCTAACCTATATCTGTTCGTGTATTTTTTACCCGTACATTCTATTTTCTATATCCAAATGAGAACTGATTGAGATTTTCATATATTAATTTGTTTATCATCGAGAGGTTTACCACTAACAAAATCTTCACGGAGAGGTCAATTCTCTCATCTGACTTCTATCGTAATCGAGAATCATGTCTTTAACTATGAAAAGAATTTTTCATTTTACCAGAAAAATCAATGTCAGTCCTTTTCTACTGGACTCTTACGCAAGATTTCTTCCATCAAACTCAAATTTGATTGAATCTTTAACTTCTTTCAACCATTACTTTGATTTTAATAAACTTAGATATAATTCTCCATGCAGATATGACGTAGCCCTGGATATAAACACCGCAGGTCCCGGCCGACTGATGAGTTTAGCAAGGAGGTGCGAGAAAGTCGAGCTCTTCGTGCAAGTCTCAACAGGTGTGTAAACAAAACGGTCGTTTCTCTTTCCATCTCTTCCCAGCTCCCGTTCCGTTCCTTCTCAAACTCCTCTCCAATCTCCATTAATCTACTATACAATCTTCTTTAAACGGATGACAGAACGGAAGGGCCTCTTCCGTCCGTTCCAGGCCGTCCCTTAATCAATTTTTTTTGTTTTTTTTTCAGCTTACGTTAATGGGCAGAGACGAGGGAAGATTCTTGAGAAGCCCTTCGCCATGGGCGACACCATTGCCGCTGAGATCGGCGGTAGTTGGACGGCGAAGCTTGACGTGGAAGAAGAGATGAAGCTTGCCGCTCAGTTAAGAGATTTGAGACAAGGCAACGATTTCACTCAGGAAATGAAGATTTTGGGTTTAGAGAGGTAAGAGAAATTAGAAACTCAGACACGCCCCACTTGCAGCGCAATGTTGGTCACCACCACCGCCAAGAGCGTGTGTAACTATATTGCAGGGACGCGGACGGGACGGTTTTTTAGTCCCACATGACAAAAAAAACGTCCCGTCCGAGGATTCTGACGAATTTTGGGACTAAAATTCGTCCTGGGGACCACCGGACGGGATGGTTTTCGTCCCGTGGGACGAAAATACCGTCCGATCCGGAGGTCTCGGATAAGGGACAGACGAATCTGAACGGAAAACCGCTAGATTCACATCCTACGTCGAGACGTTGCCACGTGGCCTTGCAACGACAATTTGCATCAAAGTCCATGTATTTTTACGTGCGTGAGAATGAACCCAAGTTAGAAATAATTGTAGATATGTCCATTTACGTTCTATCTCCTCAGTAATTCCCTAAAAACTTGAAAAGATCCATATTGATATATTAAAAATATAAAATGGGTAACTTTCGTCTGGGACAAATTTCAGGACGAAAATTCGTCCCGGGAGGACTGGACGGGACGAAAAACCGTCCCGAGAGTATTGGACGGGACGGTTTTTTTGCCGGTGCACGAAAAACCATCCCGTCCTTCGTCCCTGAGCTAACATCAGATGTAGGACGGGACGAAATTTGTCCCGTCCCGTCCTTCGTCCACGTCCGGGACGATCCGGAACTATATGTGTAGCATTGCCGCTCTTGCAGACTGGTGATAAGATGCCTCGTCTGTGTGGGCCGCCGCCAAGAGAGCGTGTAGCATTGCCTCTCTTGCAGACTGGTGACAAGCCGCCTCGTCTGGTGACAAGACTCCCCGTCTGTGTGACAAGACTCCTCGTGAAGAGCGGATGTAGCATTCCCACGCTTGAGGACTGGTGACAAGACACCTCGTCTATGTGGGCCGCCACCAAGAACGTGTCTTGCTGGCACCTCGCCGCCATGCCAAGAATGTGTAGATGTTGGGGCGACGGATGGCGCAACGTAAACCCAAACAGATTGTGGGCTGCAGATGCCCCCTGTCTTTGCGAGGGCTCTAATCTGTTTGGGTTTCCGTTCCTGCTGCTGCGCGGGAGCCGAAACCCTAAACCCTAAACCCTAAACCCCCATAGGCACTCGCCTCAGTAACCTCGCCCACAGTGGCAAGGCATGCTCCCAGTGGCATCCCACACTGACAGGACGTCTCGCAAGGGAGAGAAAGTTTTTCAGCTTCGTCAATTACGGAACTAGAAACCTTTATTAGTATTTTACAAGGCTGGATTAGGGTTTTGTTCTAATTGAGAAACTTCCCAACAGGGCAAAGTTGCATGGCTGGCAGGACACTTATACCTTCACCAAGGCCATGGGAGAGATGATGGTGAATAGCATGAGAGGAGACATCCCTGTGGTGACCATGCGTCCAAGTGTTATAGAGAGCACTTACAGAGAGCCATTCCCTGGATGGATGGAAGGGAACAGGTATGATAAATACATCATCTATCTCTCTCTCTGGATGAAGTTTTTGGATGAAGTTTTTTGTTGTTTAATCAGGATGATGGACCCTATCATTCTCTACTACGGCAAAGGTCAGCTGACTGGGTTTTTGGCAGACCCAGAAGGAGTTCTTGACGTTGTATGACCTAATTCTCTTCCTCTTTCTATCACTAAAATTCTCTCTCCTTTCTTTCTCTACCTCTCTGTACATGCTGTCATGTTTCACTCTTTTCTGTTTTTCTCTTCCTGTTCTGTCTCCGCCCCTTTCTCTCTCTACAATCTCTCTCTATCTCTCTCTCTCTCTCTATCTTCCTCTATCTTCATTATTCTCTTTTTTCTGTCTCGTCCTCTTTTCTCTCCCTCCTCTATATCTCTCTCTACAATCTCTCTCTATCTCTCTCTCTCTATCTTCCTCTATCTTCATTACTCTCTTTTTTCTGTCTCGTCCTCTTTTCTCTCTCTCCTCTATATCTCTCTCTGTCTCGTACTGTTCTGTCTCCATCTTTCCCCATTTTTATTCTTCCCTCTTTCTCTCTATTGTTTTCTCTTAAATATCTCTCTTTTTTCAGCCTCCATCTCATGCTTTCCCATTTTGTTCCTCTCTCTCTCTCTGTCTCTATCTATCTATCTATCTATCTATCTCTCACACACACATCTCCTTAACTTTGTATTTCTCTAAAACATATTCCCCGTTTCCCTCTATCTATCTTCCCCTTCCATTTCTCTCTCTCCCTCTCATCTCTCTGTCCGTCTCATCTCTCTCCCTCCCTTCTCTATACCTCTCTCTCTCATCTCTCTCCTTCTCGCCCTCTCATCTCTCTCTCTCTCATCTTTCCTCCACTCCCCTATTCTCATTCTCCCTCTTTTTCTCTCCTCTCTCTCTCATCTGTCCCTCCTTTCTCTCTCTATCAGTCTCCTTTTCTCTCCCCCACATCTCTCCTTCCTTTCTCTCTTTCCCTCTCGTCTTTTTGCTTTCTCTCTCCCTCTCACCTCTCCTTCCTTTCTCTCTTTCCCTCTCATCTTTTTCTTTTCTCTCTCCTTCCTTTCTCTCTTTCCCTCTCGTCTTTTTGCTTTCTCTCTCCCTCTCACCTCTCCTTCCTTTCTCTCTTTCCCTCTCATCTTTTTCTTTTCTCTCTCCTTCCTTTCTCTCTTTCCCTCTCGTCTTTTTCCTTTCTCTCTCTCTCATCTCTCTCCCTCTCGTCTCTCCTTCCTCTCTCCCTCTCATCTCTCTCTCTCCCTCTCGTCTCTCATCTCTCTCTCCCTCTCGTCTCTCATCTCTCTCTTCCTCGTTCTATCTCTTTCTCCCTCTCATCTCTCACTCTCTCTTCCTCGTTCTATCTCTCCCGCAGTCTCATCTCTCATCTCTCTCTCTTCCTCGTTCTATCTCTCTTTCCCTCTCATCTCTCTCTTTCTTCCTCGTTCTATCTCTCTTTCCCTCTCATCTCTCTCTTTCTTCCTCGTTCTATCTCTCTCTCCCTCTCATCTCTTTCTTTCTCTTCCTCGTTCTATCTCTCTCTCCCTCTCATCTCTTTCTTTCTCTTCCTCGTTCTATCTCTCTCTCCCTCTCATCTCTTTCTTTCTCTTTCTCGTTCTATCTCTCTCTCCCCCTCTCATCTCTCATCTCTCTCTCTTCCTCGTTCTATCTCTTTCTCCCTCTCGTCTCTCATCTCTCTCTCCCTCTCATCTCTCATCTCTCTCTCTCTTCCTCGTTCTCTCTCTCTCTCTCTCCCTCATCTCTTTCTCTCTCTTCCTCGTTCTCTCTCTCTCTCTCCCTCATCTCTTTCTCTCTCTTCCTCGTTCTCTCTCTCTCTCTCTCCCTCATCTCTTTCTCTCTCTTCCTCGTTCTCTCTCTTTCCCTGTCATCTCTCATCTCTCTCCCTTCCTCGTTCCATCTCTCTCTCCCTCTCGTCTCTCATCCCTCTCTCTAACCTCTCTCCACTGTGAGCAGGTGCCGGCGGACATGGTGGTCAACGCGACTCTCGCCGCCATGGCGAAGCACGTGGGAAAAAGCGGGACCCACGAATTCCACGTGGCATCTTCCGCCGTCAACCCGCTCGTCTTCCGCGACCTGGCGGCGGCGCTCTTTGACCACTTCACCGCCTCTCCCATCGTTGACTCCGCCGGCCGCCAAGTCCACGTCAGCAGAATCCAACTCTTCCAAGATCCCGTTGACTTTTCCTCCCATTTGGCGGCCGCCGTCGCCGCTGACAAAAGTCAAATGACGGCGCTGACCTCCGCCCCTCTCCCCGATTTTCTCTCTCATCGGGTCAAACAGATGTCCAAGATCTACATGCCCTACACCTTCTACGCAGGAAGGTGAGAGAATTTTAATTTATTTTTTTTACTATTTATTCTTGATCGTTGAGTTTATAATGTTACGGTTTATTTTAAAAAGTTTCTTTGGGGAAATCGATACATTGATTTTTTTTTTATATCGTTGACTTTATGTAGAAGTTAACTTTGAGATATTACTTTTTGAGAAAATCTCTTAAAGATATACCAATTCACTTGCATTTGACTTTAGCCACTTAATTATCGAGTTGACTTCTAATGTTGAGTTTTGAAAACTTTGCTTTAGACAGTTGACTTTGAATGTAATATCTGAAGTATTTAAAGTATCTGAACAATTTATTTTGGCCGTTTGATTTAGAGAGGAATATCTGAAGATGTGCATTGCTTCACTGTCTGTAGAATACTAGAAATTTAACTATCGAGTCGACTTTCATGTCCAACTCACGAGTAAAATCTTGATAATCTTGGAAAGCTTTGTTTACGAATGTGAGGTTTTCAGTGACTTTGAATAATAAAGTTGTCTATACAAGTTTTTTTTTGAGAAAAATATCTGAAAACATGAATTACTTCACCTACCTTCAAGTATTGACATCAAACCAGAGCTGACTTTCACGTTTGACTAGAAAGAAAATCCTGAAAATCTACACTTGGATCTTGACTTTTTGAATTTTATTTTAGATGGATGAGTAAAAGTGTGACAGGTGAATTTATAAGCTGACTTTTAAGAAAAATATCTGAAAGTATAAATTACCGTGATGACGATTGAAAATTGACATTGCACTGACTTGGAAGGTCAAATTATTTAAGATAATCCTGAAAATCGATATTTCCCCGCTTATTTTACATTGGACTGTTTTATCTATGTCAGATTAACGTAACCGTGTTATTTTATTTTCTCCTACTTTTTTTTTGTATAGTATGTAAAACGTACATTTCCCTTGTTCATTTCAAGCTGACTGGGTATCGTTGACCTGTCAAAGATAAGAATATTGATGTAGACATTAAAGGAAAACCTTCTGAAATATGTCCCCTAATTATAATTTTGACCATTAACTAGTGAAATTTACTCTGATGAAAAGGTTTGATAACACAAACACGGCCAAGTTGACGGAGGAGATGAACGAGGAGGAGAGACGAGCCTTCGGATTCGACGTGACAGCGATCGGGTGGCAGGATTACATCTCTGCCGTCCATATTCCGGGGCTCCGGCGGCACGTGTTGAAGGGCAGGGGAGGAAATATTGGGGGGTGATGGGCACATGTCTGGCTTATTGCCATAAGAAATTAAAAGCTGAATGACATGTAATCTTAATCACTTTTAGAAGTTTTATCCATGTATGAAAGTTAATTGGGCCAAATAAATAATGGGCCGAGTTTTAGGCCCAGGTGGGTTCACTCGTTTAACGGATAGCCCATTGGATATTGAGGACCCAATAGGATTCGCATGGGTATCCGATAAGGCTTAGCCCGGACCCTATATAAATCTCCTTGAAGTTTTCTCTTTCAAGTCCCCGACTCCTATTAGGGTTTCCTCAGAGTTGGAGGAGCGGCGCAGCTCCGATCTCGTTGTAAGTTCGATATCCTCGTATTCTCGCAAGTTTAATCCTCTTCTATTCTCGTTATTTTCTCAATTCGATGTTCGGACTTTGATGTAAGAGGGTTTTGATTCTTTCTCCGAGGTGTTGTTCCACGGCGATGTGTTTGGGATGCTCAAATTTGTCTCTTGGTTTGATTGGGTTTGTCATTTCATGGCTTTTGCATGTAGACAGGAGGTAAGTGAAGATGGCCGTGCCTCTGCTGAGCAAGAAGATCGTGAAGAAGAGGACCAAGAAGTTCAAGAGGCCGCAGAGCGACCGTAAAATTTCTGTGAAGGTGCTGCGATTAATGCTCTTTTAGTGTCATTTTAATTTTCTAGTGTTTTTTCTCTGCGGGCGATTTGATATATTTCAATGCCGAGATTACTTGTTTGTTTTCCTCAGTATGCGATTTTTTCTATACGCTCATCGATTTGTTACTTTTCCTATTTTATTGCGAATTTGGAAACCCATTACCCAGCGAACAATCTATTCGTTCCATTTCCACGGTCAATTAATTTATAGTTAATATATTGCCATATATTCGAGAATATGAATGAAAATGTGTGATTTCTTCGTTTTTCCTGGGGAAACACGCTACATCTGCGAGTTTCTGATTAATTTTCCGATGAAATCGCTGATTATTCTTCGTTTTTCATCGGCGTAGGAAAACTGGCGCAGGCCAAAGGGTATTGACTCGAGGGTCAGAAGAAAGTTCAAGGGATGCACGCTCATGCCCAACATCGGTTACGGCTCAGACAAGAAGACCCGCCACTATCTCCCCAACCGATTCAAGAAATTCGTTGTGCACAACGTCAAGGAGTTGGAAGTCTTGATGATGCACAACAGGTGATCTTAATTCAACCCAAAGGATCAAAGTTTCAATTTTTACTAGTTTTTGTTAATGGGTCTTATCCCAAAGGATCAAAGTTTCAATTTTTACTAGTTTTTGTTTATGGATTGGTTACTTGTATATTTAATTATATTGCAGGACGTACTGTGCTGAGATTGCACACGACGTGTCGACGAGGAAGCGCAAGGAAATCGTTGAGAGGGCGGCTCAGCTCGACATTGTAGTGACCAACAAGCTGGCCAGGCTGCGGTCTCAGGAAGACGAGTGAGCTTTTCATGGGTTTTTGTTGTTTAGGAATTTTACGGTCATCGTTCCGTCTTTTGATATTTTATTTCTTCCCTTTGTTAATGAACTTCCTGAAACTAAACTTGTTCGAGATCTATCTATCTTGCGTGATTTATCTCCTTTGGGAATTTTTGTAGTTCTCTTCCTCAATGGAGACTGCAGAAAACCCTGAAAAGTGCGGTGCATTATTGTCCTCTTAAATCAATTGACTTGATTATCTATGTTTATTTTAACACAAGATAAATGATGATCTATCTATTGCGCGTGATTTCTTCCCGCGAGGAGTTTGTGTTTCATTTCATCTACGTAGTCTGCAGAAAACCCTTATGATGATTTGATTCGTCGGACGAATAAACATAACTATGCATCTCTAGTTTAACCAGGTGAAATAACTAACGGCCAGTGAAGAAATGATTAACTTCCTGTAATACCCTTCGAGATCTGTCTATAATGCGTTATTTCTCCCATTTGGGAATTATTCTGTTTTATTCTATTTCGAGATCTCGGAAAATCTGTAAAGTGCTATAATTTGGTTTCAGTACGATGACTTGGTACCAATGAAGAAATCAAATTTTATCTCTATTTAACCAATCAACTTAGATAACAGCAAATAAAAAAATGATGATTAGCCGTCATGTGAATGGACCACTCATGGTTTATGGAAGTGATGACAAAAAGTTTCTTACCGAGGAGAAACTTAATTAGGAAAATGAATCAGCAAAATGATTATTTGCGACTGAAGTAGTCAGCCTTACCGGTTGGAATATTTGTGGAGCTCTGCAGAGTGAGAGAGTCGTACGTAGAAACAGCTGTCAAATCTCTTAAATATTTATTAATAGCAATGTAAACAATCATGAACAAGCTTTGTGGAATTAAGTCTTTTATAAAAGAGTACTCTGCAACTTCCTCCAGAGAAAAATATAAAATCTTCTTCTATAAAAGAACTCTGCTCATTCATAGAGAGAGAGATATCAGGCATCTCCTGCTGGGATGCTGTTGGAGGGCTTCTTTTCATAGAGCCACATGTCCTTGAGCTCCCCCCTGACAGCACTGAGCACGACTATGACCCCTGATTATGTCATCACAAGTAGTGAGATACATGCTGATGATAAGAGAGAAGGATGGGCACTCAATGGAAGAAGAGGCTAACCCAGAGTGCATGGCACTAAGTAGAGCAAGGCTGGTTGGCCATGCCCGTCCATGAGAAACAACGCTAGGTATGTGATAAACAGCCCTGCAACCATAGAATATGACATTCCGAATCGGATGAAGGTTGTCATGATGATGATGCTCATGCAATGGATGATGTTTATGATGCAGGCAGCCCTGCACCATGGATCCAGATGTTGGATGGTTGATCATGATGATGTTGATGACTGTGTTAAGCTAATGCTGATATTTAATGATAATCCTGGTTTATCAAATCATGATGATGACTTAGAAAGATATGGAAGGTATTACGAAATCAGATGTATGCATATGATAACTACCTTTTTTATTTTACGGAAGCATATGATCATATGACGATGATGGAGTTTACGATACTCGGATGATGTTGATGATGCTAGTAAGGAAGATAACGATTATGTATTTCAAGATAGACTTCATGAAGGGGTGGATATTGATCATGATATATGGCGCATGATGAAAATAAAATCGATGATACTGCCGAGTCGGAAATGTACATAACATCGATGATGACGACAACTAGGTGATGTCAAAGGCATGTCAACTAGGAAATGTACATACCAAAGGTTGATGTCAAAGGCATGTCAACTTAAATAAATAACATCGATAATACATTTAAAAGATTGATGAAACTAGGTGATGTTGATGATGACGACAACGCAGTTTCATGGGAAATGTACATACAAAAGGCATTTTTCTTGCTACCCATATGCTTAATCAAGTAAAAATATTCTGAGATCATATTTCTGTCAATCACATATTAGGGCCTTGACGATGCCCTTAATTATGGCGTGGATAGTGATTATACTGGATGGTTTTTTATTGAAAATAAAATTAAATAAAACAACGCGATTGATAATACTGGATGGAAATACGGCATGATGGAAATAAAGTTGAATGCGGTTGAGGAAAACGGACACACCAAAGGCATAACCGACAGCCAACCAAAGGAAGTATCCGTTCAAGACGCCCTTCTTATTGGACCGGTCGTATCTGCAAAAAAATAAAATAAAATAAATCTATTCACCCATAATTATTCTTAAAAAACGGCAGAAAATTATCAGAAAAATGCCTGAAGCTGAAGGCGACGAGCAAGCCAGGGAATAGAATATCTCCAAAGCCAATCATATCATAACCGCCCCACGGATCGAAGAACCGGGGAATCTTCAGAAGCATGGGAATTGATTCTCCACCACTGTTGTCCCCGCGGGCCACCTAACATAAAAAGATTCTTCTTTTAAATTATATTCACAATTTTTGAAACCTTATTTTGAATTTTCAACGAGTAGAAGAAAACCAACCGCTATCATCACGCTTTCTTTGAAAATTAAGGGCGACAGGAAAACCCAGAAAATATCGTAGAAAAATGCGCAGCAGAGAAGCGCCGATGCGACCTATAACATCATGAAGAATCAAGTTGTTTGAATCACCTACTTGTTAATAATGATGAAAAAGGTCAACGAATGTACCTTGATATTTGGTATCCGAGCCATTTGCAAAACCGTGATCATCAAGCAGATACCCTGGAAATACCAGATGGGGTTTACTTTTTGCATGATTTAAAGGACGAAGAAGTCCAATAAATAATGATGGAATTTTTAAAAATCATGAACTTGTGAAATCTTTGGGCGGTAAAAGCTATCGAGAGATTTTATAGTTTTCACAAAATTAGGAAAACTAACAAGCATATCTTGGTCAGATGATATCTCTTTCAGTATCTTTGTTTTGCACAAGTAATGTTTTAAAGACGAAAAAGCAATATCGGTCCAAACGAGAAAAAACACAGTGTAACCGTGGAGAAAACAAGAAAACTTGCAAGGCTAGCAAGGTCAGAAGCCACCTCTATAAGTCTCTTTATTTTTTGTAATATTTTGGATTTTTAAACGACGAAGACTATACATAAATTGAAGAGAAGAAAAATCTACCCATATCAAGACTAAGAACTTCCAAGAAAACAGCAAAAAACATAATGATAGCTTGGTAAGATGGGAGAACTTTTAAAATCCCCAAAAAGAAGGAAAGTTGCATGCCTTGGGTTTTTACGAGAAAGAAACTTCAAAGAAAAAATAATGATAAAAAAACTTCAAAAATAATGATTTCCCCGAACACTTATTCTCCAGAATAAAAACATCCAAGAAATCAGGAAAACCCAAAATGATAGCTTGGAACGATGGGAAATCTATAAACATCCTCAAATTTGCACGCCTTGGGGTTTTACAAGGAGAAAGAAACTTAACAACTGATGATTTTCGAGGGTACTCATTTCCAGGAAATCAAGAAAACTCACAAGGACATCTTGGCCAATCCAAGCAAACGATGCGCGCTGATTGGCAGCCCATAATATTGCAAACGCAGCACATAATGGCAGAATAACGAGAGACAGAGCGAGAACCTCCCCCAACACGGGGAGATGGACCGTCTTTTGTCCACTTTTTTTGAACATTCTGAGTGAGGAAAATATATTACGTTGATGAAATAATAATTAGAAGATTGCAAAAAAAAGGAACGGGAAATTGATAACTTTCTAGTTAAACGTTCCTCTCATCTGCATACCTCGTAATTATTGTGACAAAGCAAACGTGCATCCCCTGAAATAGAAATTTATATTTCAGAAAAGATAAAAAAGGCAAACTATGAGAGTTAATCCCAAGTAACCAGATAATTATTTTTTTCAACAAAAAATTAACCAGATAATTATGGAAAATATTAGAAAAACAAAAATATGTTGAAATATAGTAGAATATAGGGTACCTCTGTGCCACCAATGCAGAATAACACAACGAGCACCCAAATAAACCAAGCTGACATAAAGAAATATAGGAGCAGAAGGAATATGGAGGCAACGACAATGAAGACGACTGCTCCCTTGGCATTTATTTCGAACACTTCCTTGTCTGAATCATCCTTATTTGCACTAGTGTCAGATGGTTCCTGCTTGATTTGTGAGAGCCAAGCAATGGCATTAATTTCGAAGAAACTACATCAAATAATAATAAAATAAACCGAAAATATAAATAAATTTCATCAGAGTTGAAGATGGTGCATGTTCTACCATTAATCTCAAATATTTCTTCAAAAACAAAAAATCATTAACCTTAAATAATTAGAATTTCACACGTCACATCACAGTATTTTTTGTACAAGGAATTTTTTCACTCGATTTTTCCTTTCTCCTGCCGATCATGCATATATTTTTTTAGCAGATTAAAAAATATGACGCCAAGAAAACGAAGTGGTCAAAGATTCCTGGGGTACCCAGAGCTCATTATCAGATGATTTAATGATGACCACATAGATGTGACCCTGGGTGTCATCATCTTGAGTTGGCCGACATAGGTCAGTACAACTAAGAAATGAGAAAATAGAATTTGGGATTACGTGTCAAAAAAGTAAACATGTCGTGTTTTTTCTCCTGGAGGGCCAAAAATCTCAAAAAATGAAGGCCCACAAATGAACAAACAGGATCTGGGCTTGTCAAATTTATAATCTCTTTATTTCTTTTCTTTATTTTTTTCTTTCTTTTTTAACCAAAATGACACAAATCAGCGTGGTTCCTTTCGTGAATGAGGATGAGACAGGGATGCCCCTGCGGGATGGACATCAATGAGAGGGCGATGACAAAAGAAATTGGCAGAGTGGACGTCGCTGAGAGGAATGATGACCAATGTGGTGAACATCATCTGCAGAGTTGCCGTTTCCCCATAACTTCCAGTAAGAGTCTAAATCATGCCTTCCAACAAGGAGGGCTACATGCTTAATAGGACATACGAGAAGGAAACGAAAGAGTAAAAAACCCTTAGCGGGTAACGACACAAGAGTGATCATATCACCTACTTTCTCTCTTCTCATCATTAAATTGCACTTATGTCATCTGCGGTAATTTGAGAATACCATATTGTGATTCAACGGTCAACCTCAGTCTGCCACATCTGGTGCATCTACTGCATCTATCGATGACAAATGCCCCACTTTGTTGTCAACAACGACATCGACAATTTCCTAATTGACTTAAAAGGGGAACTTTAACTGATGCATTTGAAAAAAAACATTGCTACTTATGGCCACATGGAATATCATAATTCTTGTCCACACTATCTGGGCTCTTTAATTGCTTTGGCCCTAAAAAAGAGGTCAACTTTACACGATCTTTTATTATCATTATTTAGGGATCCTTGACCACATATTAACTCGACAAGAAGAGTCAATCAAAGAAACATGATGCCACCCTCATTTATAACTCGATTGCCTGGTCTTATATATTGACTCAGAGTTATTGCTTGGCGCTGGAATATGGATCTGAGTTTCAGAATATATGCCAAGACATTGATCATTATACGCCTCTTGACCCAAATTTGGGGATCAAAGGTATGCATTGGAGCTTCGGGCCATCAAGTTCATAAATGGTCTTAATCCCGAGTAGGAGCCCTCACACAGTCAGCTCTTACAATGGGAGAAAGTCCCAACGCTCAAAGACGCAATGATCATTTTTTGCTCTGCGAGTCTTCTAAGCACTTTGTTAAAGAAACCTCTTAAGTTAAGGTTGGGGATAGTGCTACAGACACGACGAAAAGGGCTAAACCCCTCATCTCACTCCATCTGAAGGAGACCACAATTGTAGACCTTTTCAGAACAGTCATGTGAACCTCAATTGTAGACCTTTTCAGCACGATAGTTAGCACACCACAGAGCAGTCATGTGAACCTCTCCCAAGCAACATGACTATTAATGGCCTAAATGCAGTCCCTTCGCTTCCTACACCCCCTCACCTACATCACTACGAGATCCTGTGGTGGAACAGCTTCACGAAAATGTGGACAAACTGAAGCAACATCTTTAGACGCACCAGACGGGGGAATCTACTTCTCTTTACCAGACTGGCATATTTCTGCGCTCTACAAAGACTTCGATGTATTCTCAATCTCCATTCGGATGAATGAGACAGGTGCCACAGCCTGCATGACCCTGAACCCCCACCTCTTTACAACAAAGTGACTGTTGCCTCGAGCAGTTCTGTGATGGTTGCTTGTGTTGGCAGTGTGAAACTTTCACCATTCCCACCCCTTATCCATGTCGTCCATGCTCACACCTTACAGTCAATACAGTTTCTCTCCATCAGTTAATTAAAAACTCTTTTTCAAAAAAAAAAGTTAATAAAGAACAATGCTCAATACATAACCTCAAAAGGATGGTGCATTTTTATAATACTAAAGTACCGGGTAGGATGTTTGGACTTTCCAAAGCGGGAGGGCCCTCAACCGTCGACAAGATTCTCATCCTAATCATACTATGGACCTAGAGTTTGGAGATGGAACAGGACACACTGTGCAAGGTGGAGAAAGCATATGGAGCTATCTCTTCTGACAAGGGTATGAGGCGATCACCTGGTGGAAGATCCTGCCTCTCCCGGAGATTCCAGTTACAGGGTATGGAAATCTGAAGAGGCATTGATCCACCAGTGGATTCTGGGGACTAGGACCCAAGAGATGGCAGATAATTTCTTATATATGGAGTGATCCATGACACAACCAGACACATTCAGACAGATCAGCTTTTATAAAACAGAGGAGATAAGACAAGATTATACGTTCATTGTTTGTGAGTTCAGCAAATTACTTATTGCAAATTTCTTCATCCAGGGGTTGCTAGGACCACAATTCCAGAAGATGGTGGAAAATTTGGGCATAACCTGAAGTTCTAGAAGGTTTTGGAGATTCCTAATAGATAGGTACTTGGACTGAGGAAGCTCTAGAAAGATCTCTATGTCTATAAAGCTCTTTAAGCACCAAAGATTCTACAAGGTTCTTCCATCGCTTATTGTGATGGAGCGACAAATGAAGTAGAAGTTTAGATTTCTTTCTCTCAAGTTTTTTTTTTGAAAAGAATTCTCTCAAGTCACCTCTTGACCTCTTTTACTTTTTTCATCAGAAACCCTTGTACGACTTAGCAGGAGCAGGGCAGCGCTGGAAAGGAGCAGGACTTGCACATTCTTGATACTAGCCTGACCCTCATCAAATAGTTCTTGAACTAATAGTTCAATATCATTTTTATGAAATAATGAACAGTGGTAAGGCCTCATGTTGAGTAGTTGGGACCAGAGACCAAGTGAATTTGGTGCTCGACCTAGTGATTGTCCAACAGATATCAGTCCGATATCCGATATCGGACAACCGATATCCAATATCTGGAAAAAAAATCGGGATGGTGTCTGATATCGGATATCGGATATCGGTCGATATCCATACTTTAGGTCTAGATGGATATCGGAGACGGATATCGGAGGGGTAAGGACGAAACGTGCATCAGATATTGGATATCGGATTCCGATATCGACATTCAAAATTGATATTTATCATCGCATACGATGGTTTAAGTACATCATCGCAGTACACTTTCGATTTATTTTCCACCTCAACTAATATATACAGTTAAATCTTTTTTTTTTTCTTCCATATGAGATAACATGATTCGGAGTTTAACAGCAAACTCAAGTCCTGTATTTATGTATAATTTAACTAAATAGTAGCTATAATTTAAGCCCGTTATATATGTAATATATTTAATATCTTACTTCCTCGTCCAATAAATACAACTAAAAATTTCTATTTTCTTCCATATGGGATAAAAGAATTCGGTTTAGACTCCAAATCCTTTTATCCCATATGTAAGAAAAAAATGATTCAGCTTTATATATTAAAAGGGCCACCTCGTAAATCAAAGATCTCTCCGACTGCCCCATGCACACATTGATCCATGTAAACAGCTGCATAATGATGGATTAATTATATTTTAATATAACCTCTCTAAGTTGGATATCAAAATCCGATATCCGATATCGTCATCCTCATCTACAGACGAAGGCGGAAGATGACATCGAGACGGATACCGATATCGGATATCGTTACTGTAGCAACCAATATCCGATATCAATATCTGATATCCGGATAGGAAAAAATGGATACCGAAAATTTGATTTCGGTATCCAGTACAGCATCCGTCCCGACACCGTAATCCGATACCGATATCGGGACGGGTGAACCCAAGCTTGACTCAGCTTGGTGGAGGCCTAGTCTTGAGTGGATCAAACCCCAGCAGGAATCAGCGCACTAGTTCTTGTTCCCGTTTCTGGCGCAGAGACACCCACCCCCCAATACTCTATTCACCTTCTGGACCACTATCCCTGACTTCCATATACGTTCAAAAAGTATATGAAATCCCCTTTGCATTCCAGGGCTTTGTCGCAATATCAAATACATAGAAGATGTTTCTCTATGTCACATGGATAGCAGCTGTCAAGAAAAAGAACCTTTTTTGTCTCAACTCAAACTTTCGGGTAATCCTTCATCCGGCTGTTGCCTCTTACTCTCGGAAAAGTCTTTATTGTACACAAATAGTTACCAACAACATAAAGTAGTTCCAAGAATTCGTGTTAGAATCAATCAAATTTATTCGGCGTTCAAATTTTAAATTATAAAAAGAATTACATGGAAGAAGAGAACTTAACACAATTCCAAAGTTGAATGTGGGAAAAAAACAGTTCAATTGCAAAACCAATCAGTACAGAACAGCTAGTCACTTATTACAGCTGAAATAAAGTAGGCGAGAAAATGTAACGGTTAAAATATCAGAAAAAATGCTGTATCGAGAAAGAAATATAGTCAAGAGGAAAATCTGTTCTTCTGAATGGAATATGTTATGGGATGATAATACCTTACGCATTAGATGATTATAGCGTTCATCAGTCCTCTCACATGCAATAAACTCCCCCCAAATTGAAGCGCAGATAATGGTCAAAACAGCCATTAGCCAGAGGAAGATTGATGAATAGTCAACAACTGGGCGATTAGGGGAGTATAACCGCATTTCCACTGCCAGAAGAAAATCAATATTGTTAATTTTTAATTATTTTTTATCATTTCATGAATTTAGGCAGCACATGAAATTATCTAATGAAATATACCGAGAGGGTAAGGAGAAACGATCCGACCTCTGCCGTGACAAATCCCAATTTGCTTCAGCAATTCAAAACACTATATATTTTTGGAAAAAAATCAGAATATTTATAAGATAAAGTCTGTGAACGTCTCCCTCATCTACAACTTTCCTTGGATATGATGTCTTCTTTTGGTCAACAGTCCATTCCCAACTGCAATCTGATTGATGCTTCAGCCAGGATATTTTCTCATGGCAATCTAAAATGACAGGCCAAGTCTCATATCTGATTGATACCTACTTGATCCTCTTTGTTGGACATTGATCCACAATATTTCAGAAATGACGCATGAAATTGACCTGAACTCAGCCTCAGACACAATCATGTCACCACTCATTGTTTCTTATTTCTCCATGATGACAAGAACTTGCCAAAAAATTGATTATCCAGAGTTAGCTGCATTGGACTCCTATTTTTAATTTCTCTCTATTTTTTACTCATCTTATATCTTGAGATGGCCCCCTATATGTTGCACTCACCTTAATGTGTAGTCCATACTAGTCCCTGTATAGACTGGGGTAAATGTTGGACAGACAAGAATAATGAATGTGACATCTGTTCCTTCACACTGTATATATTTTGTACTCACCTTAAAATGTTGGCCATAATAGTCTCTGTATATACAGGGGTACATGTGGGGCAGAAAAGAATAATGAATGAGACTTCTTTTCCTCCTGTCGTATAGAGCTTCGCCACTCCAACTCTGACACTGAGGTTATTTATTAGATCCACTGCTTAACCTCCATAAGCTGCATCAGTATATGCTAAAAGGCTATCACTAGGCCCTTCCAGCCTAGTCTCTTTCTTTCATTCTCTGTTATTTATTTCAAAATTTTCTCTCTTTAAACCTGTCCCTATAGAAGGGGTTTACTTTGAACCGACTTACATAGTGGCTCTGTTCGCCAATTCTTCAATTGGAAGGTGGCAGGATCCTCCTGCCCTGTTCCATGTTTAAGCTTGTTTTGTATTCTGGTCAAAGTAAATAACTGTTGGAAGCAACCATTGTTTTTAAGTTTTCTTTTAATTTCTTTTTCTCTTTATGTTTCGGACCCACTTATGTCGTAATGGGTCCTATGAGTTCCGGCCCACGTGTAACCCTATAAATGGGGGAAAACGTTATTGGTTAAGTTTAAGTTGTCCTTTTCTTGTTCTTCTAAACCCTAGCCACCATAGTCCATCAGCTGAAGTTCAACTATAACATATAAGCTGGAGTTGAAAAAAAATCCACCCTGGAGATGACGAGCTTACATCACCCTATGTTTAATCATTTCCAAATGCGCTGGGTAATTGGTGACCACAGCCAAAGCACCGCGGAAGGTTTACCAGCATCGTCAGAAGGAGACATTGGTTTATCATGTGATCTTGTAATCATGTGGCCAACTCTTTACAGAGCGGTATGTGTTTGAGGATGAGGGGGTGATCTTCTGGGATGTTGTCGTCGATACGAGTTAAGCTGGAACCTAAAAGTGATTCGATCCTATAACCCCCAAGTGTATCTTTAACAATCTAATCCCATTTGGGGCATTTTGCTCAGTTAGCAATTCGAGATTTCCCTCAAAATAGTTGTAGCCCTCACTTAGGAAGTCAGTCAAGAATTGAAATTGAAATAGTGTTGGGTAACTCCATGTCTTGTCCATCCCACCAGCATCCCTCATCAACACGATGCCCATTCTGCCAACTAACAATCCACAGCCTTCCTGAGGTCATCGAAGCAGATATCTAACCACCGCCGACATCAGCTCTCAGGTCCCCCCCTTCTGCCTTGGGACGTCAGCCTTGACCACAGCTGCTCTGCTGCCATGACGTTCAAGCTTCTGCCTCCGCCAACAGTGTCTCCTAAGTGGAGAAGGATGTTGCAAACCCTAGGGTTTGTAACCTTCCATTCCTGAGTAAAGCCACCAGATCTGCCCGGCCTGCTGCCAACAGCCTGGACTGCCAGGTCAGGTTGGGTTGACCCAACCCATTTGGTCCACCTGGCCCACCAGTCTGCATTTCACCACCAACCCACCACAGATCCACTGTAGAAAGGCTGCACCCTGACAACATGCCCCCAGGGCACCTGCCAGACCCTGCAGACTCACTCGACTGGAGCTCATGGATCCCTCAGCCCCCCTTTGGGCAGCCAACACTCTGTAGCAGATTCTTTTTTAAAAAAACAAAGGGGAGAAGATCACCCGCACACTGTGACCAACCCTATTTTACTATTATATAAGCATTAAATTATGGCTCACCAAACTGGTCCTCTTCCCACCCTTTACTCCCTCTGAAACCAGTAAGAAAGAAGACCCTCTACACCATGGATGACAGTGTCCAATGAGGCAAGCCTTCCCTAAAACACAACTTCATTACGGTGCAACCACAGCACCCAAAGGACCACTAGAAGCCTGCCCATTCCAAGCATCCCCTGCAAGCGAACAAACACTCAAAGAACATATATGAGCAACTTTCCCCACCTTGTGTGCACATGGGGCACTCTACGGATGCGTCTGGGTGCATGCCCCTCCGAAGGACCGCACCATAACTCACTTCCTGAAAATTAACCATAAAAAAATATTCACTTTTAGTGGAACCTTCTGCATCCACAAGCTTCTGCAAACACTAGTGAGCGGTCCCTCCTCTGGTGTACTCGCTCTGAGCTTCTCGTACACTTCCTAAAATGAGAAAGATGAGCTGCTCCACACCCAGCCATCCCATGTCCCTTCTGTAGGCCTCAATAGTAATATCGCCTGCTACATGCTAATCAATTCCTCCACTCTCTTGTCCGATAGCGCCCCTCAAAAATTGGGTTCCATGTGCTGTCCCAACTGTCTTGAACCAATGCTTGAGGATTCCAGGTTGGGGAGAAGAGATGTGAGAACTCCTCACTCAATGAACCTCGGGCTGACCAGTCCTTCCAATATCGGAATTGTGCTCCATCCCCCAGTCTGAAGTCAAAAAACTTCTAGATTTGTGGGAAGATCTGTTTCATGCCCGGCCAGAAAGTGGATGCCCTCTACATGTGACTGTCCATCATTCCCCGTTCATCTCCATGCCATTTTGTCTGCCCATTTTGTCAACAATGATGTGTTCATCTCTTGTAAATGTAGTGCCCCCAGCGCCCCCCCCCCTCATCCACCAGCTGAGAAACCACCTCCCATGAGACCATATTCGATACCCTACCAACCCCATCCGTGGACCTTTCCAAAAGAAATGCCTCATTGAGACATCCAGACAACTCCCCGTCCCCTTGGACAGTTGAGAAGCCAAGAGGTAAAAGATCGGAATTGCAGAGAGCACCGATCACAGAAGTATCTAGTGGCCTGCTCTCCACAGGACGCAGCTTTACAATCTTCGCCATTATCGATTACTTGTGCCCCACCCTGTGCTCAAAAGTCTCCCTGCATTAGGGGCAGTCCCAGATATCTCATGGGCAATATACCGACGGGCGCTAGGGCCAGTCCCAGATATCTCAGGGGTTTGGTGGATATGCAACGACTTCTTTGCATTGGACATTTCCACTATTGGACTCCTCCATTCTCAAAGTTATTTTTGAAAATTGGAGTGCATTGCATCAACAGCCAAACCCAAGAAGACAGCCCCCGGAAATAGGAAATGCAAAGGATCAACAATAGTGTCACTATTGCAACATGCTCATGTATACATGGGAAAATTGTTGGAATCTCATGCAAAACCTCCACATATTGGACAGAATTGTCTCAAGATATGCTCATGTTTTCAAAGATGGATCATCAAGGAGATATAATTGGAAGGGACCAATTAATTTCCCAATGTGCATCATACACATCAAATACCTGTGATTGTTCCTCCTCAGCATACACGATCATTTGCAGTGGGAAACTGTCAGCTAGGTTACAACTTAAGAGTTTGACTGGCACCTCATACTCTTCAGCAGTGGTGTTCTTGGATAACTCAGGTAATTTGCTTGCTTTTCCATACATGGCATAACCACTAGTGTAGAAGTTTTTCTTAATGGATGACGAGCAATCACAGGCTAGGTGACTGGCACACAGTTTGATGTACCAGCCATTAGGCTGGAGACTATCCACTCGTATTTTGAGCTTTGCGTAAGTTGGCCCAATATCACTTTGTATATATCACTTGACCTAAATGAAATACAGCATGCATCTTTGTTTTCTTCTGCCTCTTTGACTTCTTATCCATCACCTTCGATTTTACATGGAAAGGTCTATCGTTACATGGTATCAGAACAAGGGAAGGATAAGATTGGTGTTCAAGGACAACCTGGCTTGAATGAGATGGGAGCCACTCTTCTGCTCTTTGATTGTAATTTGAAGGTGTTAAAAAAATAGAAGCATACTTTGATTTAGGTCAGGTGATATAACAAGGTGATATTGGGCTGAATTACAAATAGTCCAATAAGAGTGTATAACCGCTAGGATAACGGGTACTATATCAAATTGTGCGCCAGTAACCGAGCCCATGATTTCTCCTCATTCATTAATAGTTTCGTACAACTCAGATGCAGGAGCAACCAACATATGACACTAGCATAACATGCATTCATTACTTTAATTCCCCGTTCCAGAAATAGGCAAGTACAGACTACAAGTAGCAACATCATAACTGTTCCAGATACAACTGGAGCAGAACCAAAGCCATTTGACACGCCAGATTATGCATATGTTGCATCTGTGTTACCATGTGGTGGCCTAGAAGAGTGAACTTTCTTGAATCCATGAAGGAATCTACTACCTGCTCAGGGTTAGCCCAGAGAGATGCAAGAAGGGAAGGAAAGGAGGTGGCATCGATCATGATGGTTTCTTCTGCAAAACTGGCTTCATTAATGCAGCTGCACCAGCAAAAGAGCCACCATATTTTAACATTTTGGCGACTATCTTTCCTGTTCTATGTATGGACATTTTACTAAGTGCGACTTATCAATTGGCCAAACAAAAGAGGACTTATTACAAGCCTTCAAGCGAATATCATGTCAAGGTTTGTCAAATATTCCAATGTGATGTATGGGGACCAGCACTCTAGCATGACATGCATGGAATTCCATTGAGGCCTTATTCATGGCAAGAACATAGAGATAGAGGGAGACAGGTCGTAATATTGTCACCACAAACTCGGAGAAAGAGGTAAAATGCCGGAAAGATAGACAGCAGAGGGAGGGGATGCCTGGATGGACATCTGCCAAGGAATAGGCAGCAGGATGAGCTTTGCTGGGGAAGAGATATGGGAACCAAAACAACTTTGATATACTTCTTAATTGGCCTCCCAACAGAGGGCTACATCTACTTAAGGGAAAACTAGCCCAAAAAGGAAATGACCAAACTACACCTGGTGGGCAAAATGTCAGAATGCCCCCCTGATGCGCAAAGTGACTAAAATGGCCTTAGATACAACTAGCAGAAGCATTTATTATGTAAAAAAAGCTAAGGAAACATAAAGAGTAGCCAAAACATGATTACAAAAAATAGGGGTACCATCATGATCCAAAAATACATCACATTGCTCACCAGATTTCCCCGAATTCAGATAATCTGAAAATTTAATTCCAGCTGAATTTGGAATCATCACGGTTGGGATTGTAATATTGAGAGACGTGTCATTATCGGAGCAAACCATTTTATAAAGATCTGTTGAGAAGCAAATATTGTTAGAAAATTCGTATGAAGACTATTATGTCACCCCTATAAAAAGGAAACTAAAGACTCAACAGTTATAAAATTCCTTTCTCATTGATGATTACCTTCATTATCATTCATCACTAGCAAGCCCAACGCACCACCTGATTCCGCAAGTTCTGCTTTCACTGTGAAGGTACAGTCTCCTCTCCTTGCCAGGGCAATAGAGCCTGTCAACTGTAATGAAAAACTCGCTTACAAAGCTTCCCATAAAATTGCCATAAATGAAAAGAGAACATGAGAAACATAAACGTACAAAAATAAAATATAATAAAGATGGCAACCATGTTTGGTTTGACGTGATTGAAAGTGTGAGAATTAAGAAATCCAAAAGAACATTTGCAGCCATCAGGAAGATATGAATATTAAAGACCTAAACACGGCAGTTTATATAAGAATATTGCAAGTTTCTTTAGTGTTGCCCACATTTTGCGGTTATCCTAGGCCGCCATTTTACAGTTCACTAAGTATGCGATACAACCTCTGACCTCTCTCAAAGCTTTATTGGTCTTTTATAGTTAGGTAGGTTCTCTATCAATGGGATGTAGCCCCCCCCCACACTAAGTATACAATACAATAAGATGTACTTGAGCGGCTGAGTGAGCAAGTTGGGAGAAAAAGGGAGGAGGAAGGGAGTGGGTGGAGGGGCCAACTGGTAGGGGAAATGAAGGTGTACAGGTCCTGACACAGGTCCATCTACACATTTTCTCAATTTATTTTCAAAGTACAATTGCTCGACCGTATTCTTCCATTTTCTCAATCTATTTTCAAAATGCCACTGCTCAACTGTATCCCTCCATATTCTCAATTTAATTTCAAAGTACCGCTATTTGACTGTATTCTTCCATTTTCTCTATCTATTTCAGAAAACCATTGTTTGACTGTATTCTTCCATTTTCTCAATATCTCATTTTACCTATTGATGTAGCGCAAAAGCCCCTTTTTCCGAGGCCCATCCGCAACTTGTGGCCCAAGAAGGAGATCATTCTAGAAGCTGACAGGATCTGCAGAAAAGTACCAAGAGCCCCACAAAAATCCTCTGACAAATTCTTCTCTGACAGAATCATCCAACAGATTCTTCTTCTGCACAGTCTGCAGAATATCTCTGGTCCAGCTTGTCAGACCTGCAGATATTCTATTTTGTCTTATCGGGATCTTCTTGAGCTACACAAATATCTTCTGACAGATTCTACAGGCCCCAAAATCTGCAAAATATCTCTGCTCAGGCCAGTCAAACTGCTGATCCTCTATTTTAGCTTGTTAGAGTTGTTTTTCTCAATATTTTGAGTTTTCCTTTCATGGGTACTGTCATTATGGACGACCCTGCACTTGTTGTGGCCAATATAAGGCCCCCATGTACCCTTGAAGGATCATTATTGAAGCATATTGTTTTGTTGAAACTCTGGTTTCTCCCACTGATTGTTCTCTTTGCTAGAGAGTGCTTCAGTTCTGGTGGATTAAAGCACAACCCCTTGTGGACTCATGGGTTGGTGTTAGTGATAGACTATCCCTCATGGGCTAATGGGCTAATGCACAGAATGTTCGACACTTTTGCGCCATGGTACAGACACAGTTTGGTCGAGGCATCCAGCGTTTTCGTTCAGACAATGCCCGGGACTTCTTCAACGCTGACCTCGCTTCCTTCTTTGCCGACCGGGGCATCCTCCACGAGTCCTCTTGTGTGGCCACGCCCGAGCAGAATGGCATGGCTGAATGTCGCATCGGCTATGTTACCTCGACGGCGCGGACATTGCTGTTGGACTCCAAGGCGCCGGGGCGTTATTGGGGAGAGGCGGTTTTGACGAGTACTCACCTCGTTAACCGTATCCCCACCCCACTCCTGGAGTTCTCCAGCCCCTTGGACCGGATGACTGTGGCATTCCCGAATGCTTCTTTGCGGACGGGACTCTTGCCTCGTATCTTCGGCTGCACCACCTACGTCCATGATACTTCTCCCACACGCACGAAGTTTGATGCACGCGCACTCCGGTGTGTGTTTGTGGGTTATTCTTCCCTCCAAAAAGGGTACCGGTGCTATCATCCGCCTTCTCGGCGGTTCTTCATCTCGGCAAACGTCACCTTTGCCGAGCATGAACCCTATTTTGGGGACTACTCTACCTCATCACGCCTTCCGCTGGATGAGGCTCCCTCGGCCCCCCCCTTGGGGCCAAGTCCGATCGTGGAGTCCACCACTCCCACTCCACCCTCCTCACTTCCGGATCTTTCTCCCCTTGATTCCTCTTCCTCACTTCCTCCTGCGGGGTCCTTGGACGTGTCCTCTACCTCTTCTTCGTTACCTGCCCTTCCCCCTTCGGCAGTTCTCCCTCTCCCATTGGTCTCCATTCCTCCTTCCGGCCCCCCATCCTTGTCAACCCATGGTGCGTCACCCTCCTCCTCTCTCGGTGACCAACCCTCGTCACCCCCCCTCCCGGTCTCCCCTCGCCCTCCGGTGAGTCTCCTCCGACTCCCGGTGTGTCGTCTAGTGCTCCTCCCGGGGAGTCCCCCATTGCTTCCGCTCCTTCTCCTGTCGATGGTGACGATCAGTTGGGGTGGCCTATTGCTCTACGGAAAGGGGTCCGTCAGTGCACTAAGGCCCCCCTCTACCCTCTCTCTCATTACCTCTCCTTTGACCGGCTGAGTCCTCCCTACCGGTTGTTCCTCACCCGCATTGAGTCGGATCCCGTTCCTCGACGCTTAGCCGATGCTATCGCTTCTCCCCACTGGAAAGCGGCGATGGACGAGGAGATGCAGTCTCTCCTCAAGAACCACACGTGGGACGTCGTTCCACTACCTCCGGGCAAGAGGGTAGTGGACTGCAAGTGGATTCATGCCAAGAAGCATCATGCGGACGGTACTCTCGAACGCCTCAAGTCTCGGCTTGTGGCTCGGGGGTTCACTCAGTCCTATGGCGTGGACTACTTCGAGACGTTCTCTCCCGTGGCGAAGATGGAGACTGTCCGGCTTCTTCTGGCGCTTGCAGCGCACTTCCACTAGGCCATCCGCCAGTTCGACGTCAAAAACGCATTCTTGCACGGCGACTTGACGGAGGAGGTACATCAGCAACCCCCGGGCTACTCACTCGGCCCCCCCGGTCACGTGTGCCGACTGCGGAAGTCCCTCTATGGACTCAAGCAGTCCCCGCGCATGTGGTTTGGGAGGTTCTCCTCTGTTCTGAAGACCGAAGGGTACACTCAGAGCAATGGAGATGCCTCTCTCTTCTTCCGTCACCGCCCGACCGGTGTCTCCATTCTTGCCATGTACGTCGACGACATCCTTATCACGGGATCTGATGCTGCCGAAGCTGTCCGCCTCAGCACTGCCTTGGCTAAGGAGTTTGAGATCAAGGCCCTAGGCCTTCTTCACTACTTCCTTGGTCTTGAGGTAGCCTACTCCCCCCGTGGGATCTTCGTCTCGCAGCAGAAATACGCCGTCGACTTACTGGCACTGACAGGGATGACCGATTGTGCGCCGGTGAGCACTCCCATTGATCCCAACGTGAAGTTGGGCAAAGGGGAGGATTCGCTGCTGACGAATTCCCACCGGTATCAGCAGCTGGTGGGGAAGCTCCTCTACTTGACACACACTCGGCCCCAAATCGCCTTCACCGTCAACCTGCTCAGTCAGTTTATGCACTCCCCACGGGAGATTCACCATCAGGCCGCCCACCGGGTCCTTGCGTACCTGAAGGGCTGCCCTGGAAAGGGCCTGCTCTTCCCTCGCAGCACTGACCAGACAGTGAAAGTCTACACTGATGCTGACTTTGCCGGCTCCGTTGTGGATCATCGGTCTACCACGGGCTACTGCACGTTTGTTTTTGGCAGTCTCGTCAGTTGGAAAAGTAGCAAGCAGGACAAAGTCTCCCGCTCTAGCGCCGAAGCTGAGTACCGCGCATTCGCCGATGGGGCCTCTGAGGGCCAGTGGATCTACGGCATCCTTCACGATCTTCGCGTGGAGTATGCTGGCCCGATTCACTTCTTCTGCGACAACAAGTCGACAATCGCGTTGGCCAAGAACCCTGGACAACAGGGCCGCATTAAGCACATGGAGCGCAACCGCTACTTCTTCAAGGAGCGAGTTGACGAAGGGATCTTTGACCTGGACTTTGTTGCATCCGCCGACCAGGCAGCGAACGTCCTTACCAAGGGACTCTCCCGCCCTCTTCTTCAACGTGCCGTCTCCAAGCTCGGTATGGAAGATATCCATACTTCGCTTGCGGGGGGGTGTTAGTGATAGACTATCCCTCATGGGCTAATGGGCCCTATTCTATAAGCCCATTAGCCCTATTATCCTCTCTCCCTCTAAGGGTACATATACCCTTACATGTACTCTGTTCAAGTTATGTCATTATCTTCTTCTTCTCTTCCCCAACAGTTGGAGAAGCTAGTTCTGTGGATTCAGCACTGTGATGCTTCGAGTAAAGCAAGGCTTGTGGATTAAAGTCATGTTCCTACAATGTTTGTGTACTAAGGATGAGTCGCTTATTCCCAGTTTTCCATCAAGAATATTGTCCTCAAGAGAGACCTACATGAAGGACTCTATCATTGGGATCAGAACCAAAATGGAAACTACCCTAGAGACCAAATGTTCAAAATACCCCTGGTAGGGGTTGGGGATCATAACATTATTCCTGTATCAGCACCAGCTTGCCCTCGAGCGGGTCCTTAGTCCCACTCACCTTGAGGTAGCTATGTCAGTTGCCTATCTCACTAGTTCTAACCAGACGACAGATGGCAGCAAAGCAGGTACCTCCAACAAAGGGCTGAGTTTCCTTTGCTTCTGTAGGACCTACATAAGAATAAGAGAGACCCGTTAACAGGATGGGAAAGGCTCCATTCACTCAAGAGGAGCTTGAGGACCAAGACTGGAATGGTTGAACTGCAGGTTGAGCATAGTTCAGGTTATGGCTAGACCACAGGTTCACCTGTGACTTGGTCCCTGGTGGCCTGGAGCTTTGACTGTTGTTTGATGGCAGGCAGTCCACGATTGGGCCCCCTAAGGCAGGCCTATCGCAGAGTGGCTCTTTAGGTATTACCTTACGGGACAGTACCACATGGGCCTGGGCTAGTCGAGAATCTCATTCTGGAAAAAGGGGGCCGAAAACCCAGGGGGCACCCTACGACGGGCCTGCCTCAGTGGGCCCAACTGGAGATGACCCACAATCACACTGCATCCCAAGCCACATGCCACCAGGTCCATGTGGCAAGTGAACAAGTGATCAACCACAGTTCGAATCACGCTCATCTTGCAGTCCAGCCCATCCCAGCCTCAGTCCTACGAGGCCCTGGAACCCAGGGGGTCCTCTCAATGCAATGGAGGACTTTCCCATCTTTTTAATGTTATTGATACCATGGGTAGTTGAAGCATATATCCTGTCGGTTAATGCATGATATACAGTTTTTCTGGTCTGTGGCTAATCAAGCAAAAAAGTAATTAGAAGGCAGGTGACCCAAAAATGTGGTCTGAGGAGACACAAGTTGCTAAGGAAAGGGTAAAATCTTAATTTTTTCCTATTGATGCCTGTTCCAGAGTTATCTTTCAAGATACAGGGAAATGAACTAGATTTAAATAGAAATTTGAAGCCCAATATTAGAGAACTGATGTAGTTATGAAGAATAAAAGACCTTAGATGAAGAATTCGTGCAACCGCTTATAGGGTTTGCCAGAACAGCAGGCAATCTGAGAGATTCCTTCACATTTACAGGCAAAAGACCGCCAAACTTGGCACTTAATCCAAAAACAGTCTGACCTTCAACACCATCTACCCAGTTCATGACCTTGACCTGGAAAATAAACCAAACAGTTTCCAAAAATCAAATGAAAACCATGCAGTTATGAGTGGGACAGTCCCGAATCATGAATTCTTATCAGAAAATTATATTATTTTCACGAAATAAATAACTAAATGAATAATTTTCTGCATTAATGGGCATAACAAAAAATTGGACATTTAGAACAAAGTACTTTAAATAATGTTTTTTGTGAATGGGGAAGGCGTAGTTCAGCACGAATGAGAAAGGTCCTCTTTGAGAGAATGATGTACCTTATATAGAAAACATGCGAGGGACTTTATGAGAAAATAAAATATATTTTTCGGAAGGCACTAGTTTTCTCACATCTGTTTCACTAAAACCATAGGTAGTACCATTTTCCTAAAACGAATTCTACAAAGAACATGGTATAACTCTTCCAAAGTCATGCGTTGAACTGATTTTTTTGCAATTTACTATCGTCAATCAGTATCCAATTGCATCGTGAATAACAAATAGAAGATGCAATAATGCTTCAAGAGGCCTTCGAAGAGAGCCCTTGCACATGTTGTGAAGATTGGGAAGCAAAGAAGAGTTGCATTAATTCACAAACTATGTTCATGTGCAGTGTACCTGGAATCACATATCATTTCTGTCCGCGCCCAGCAGTATACAAAGGATAGAGTTCTAAACTTCGCCGGAAAGAAAATTATTCTGAATTTATCGTTTAAAGGCTTTGTACCAACAGGCAGGCAAATTTAAAAGATCAAAGAGAGAGAAGCCCTAATTTTCCACCACAACAAATAAAAACGATCAATTATCAAGAGAAAATCCCATCTACGTGTTTTCAGAAAACCAAGATCCAAACCCCTTACCAATCGGAACTTGTTATTACAGGAAGGAGAATCATGAACCAATCCATCATCGTGCGTCACGTCGTCCCCAGAAACCACCAACGGGAGGCCCTGGGAAACGATCAAGAAGAAAAATATACAAAAATTCGCGTAGGCTCGGCTTCCCAAGCACGCCATTTCAACCTCCGACTTCCCTTCCCGCTCGCCTCAATCCTCCTACCGATCTAATTGGTCACATACGCAATCAAAATCCTCATCCCTCTTTGAAGATCGTCGGAGAAGATCGATCGGACAGGCCGATCGCGCCTGAGCTTGATTCTCGCACTGTTCGACGGTCTGCTGCTTCTTAAATAGTTTCTGCTAACCGGATTCTATAAATAGAAACTCAGCCCGGGTGGTCTGATCGATTGGGGTTTCGATCTGATCGATCGGTCCACGATGCAATTGACGACACTCCCTGACGTGCTAATCTATATTATATGCCCTATAAGATAAAAATATATAGGGTTAATACTACGAAACAGCATGAACTTTCAAATTTGTCATCCACGCAGCATAAACTTTCAGACATGTTCAAAAAATAGCACGCACCAATAAGACGACGCCACTTGGCGTCTTCTTATTTTTTTTGTCAGCCATGGTCAACTGCTGACGTGGTAGCCAGGTGGCTTCCACCGTGGTAGCCAGGTGAACTCCACGGTGGCATCCACATCTCCCGCTGCTGCCGCCGCCGCCTGTCTCCGGCCGTCGCTGCCGCCGCGTCTCTCTCTCTCTCTCTCTCTCTCTCTCTCTCTCTCTCTCTCTCTCTCTCTCTCTCTCTCTCTCTCTCTCTCCATATATATATATATATATATATATTAACTATCTATCCATCTCTCTCTATCTCTCTCGGCAGCGGCCAGAGACAGGCGGCGGCCGGAGATGTGGATGCCACCGTGGAGTCCACCTGGCTACCACGGTGGAAGCCACCTGGCTACCACGTCAGTAGTTGACCATCGCTGACAAAAAAAAAGAAGACGCCAAGTGGCGTCTTCTTATTGGTGCGTGCTATTTTTTGAACATGTCTAAAAGTTTATGTTGCCTGGCTGACAAATTTGAAAGTTCATGCTGTTTTGTAGTATTAACCCAAACATATATATAGACTCACTCATGGAACCTTTTTGTCATCAATTTATATTATATGCCCTCCTCTACTTGACTCTCTTAAATAACCTAGGATGTGGTCGACTATCAAACCATAATCCCCAACTAGGTCGAAAAGTTCATTCTGGTTGACGAACATTGATCGCAACACACGATGAGGATCGGATCAGACCGATAATTAAAAGTGACAAGATCATGATTTGATCGCAGAGCCCTAGCTAGCATCTCCTAAATGGATTGTACATTCCCGTGTATTGTAAGTGCTTAATTATCCGAAGGTTTTGGTTTGCAAATATTCTTTATATTACAAGAACAATGTACATGAAATAAAAAAATAGGAGTGTGCAGCTTTATGTGTAGAAATGTCAGAGATGTTATTTTAGATATGTAGCTTACAAAATAAGTGCGAAAGTGATGAGCTCTATAATGTCGTGCAAACCTATTTTTGACCAAACTTGGTCTTTGATTTTTAATGCTTCTGAGAATTGCTTTAGTTGACATGTTAAAACTATGGCTACTTATCGTGCACAACCACTTTCTCAATGGAATTAATGCTTACATTTAATTTGTCTCCTTGTATCATTTTTTTGTATGTGGAGTACTGGAACATGGTTATTTGGAGATCCATAATTTAGTTTGTAAACATATGGTTTGGGTGCTAGCAAGGCAATTCAGAAGTACTTTGAGTATTTGATCACGTTGGTCACAAATTAATTTTATAAGGGCAAATACTACGAAAGAGCATGAACTTTCGTTTTTGTCAGCCGGGCAGCATGAACTTTCATGCTTGTCTAAAAAATAGCATGGGCCAATAAGAAGACGCCACTTGGCGTCTTCTTATTTTTTTTGTCAGCCATGGTCAACTGCTGACGTGGTAGCCAGGTGGCTTCCACCGTGGTAGCCAGGTGGACTCCACGGTGGCATCCACATCAGCAGCCGCCGCCGACGCCGCCCGTCTCTGGCCGCCGCTGATGCCGCCCATCTCCGTCGCCCGTCTCCGCCGTCGACGCTGCCTAGGGGAGGAGGGTGAGGCAAGGAGGGGGCCGGGCGGAGGGGGGGGGGGTGGTGGCAGCTAGGGAGGAGGACGGGACGAGCAAGGGCGGTCACAGGCAGAGGAGGGCTGGAGAGAGGGGACGGCGGGGCGGCGGGCGGCGGCGAAGGGATGGGGGGCGGGGAAGGGGGGAGCAGGCGGGGCAGCGGCGGGGGAGGGGGGAGGGGTTGGCGGAGCGGTGGGAAAAGGGGGGGCAAGCGGTGGCCCGACAGGAATGGGGAGGCGGCGGAGCGCGGGAAGGGAGTAGCGGCGCGATGGGGAAGAAGGGGCAGGCGGCGCGGCGGGAAAGGGGGGAGCGAGCGGGGGCGCAGCGGGAAAGGAGGGAGCTGTCTCGTCCTCCTCCCTGGCCGCCACCACCCCCCGCCTCCGCCGCCGACGCGGATGGGTATAGGCGGCGTCGGCGGCGACCGGAGACGGTCGGCGACGCCGGCGGAGACGGCGGCGTCGGCGGCGCCCGGCGGTGTCGGCGGGCGCCGAGACGGCGGCGGCGTCGGCTGCGGCGAGCGCGCGGCGACGGCTGAGACGGCGGCATCGCGGGCGAGACGGCGGCCGGGACGGAGACGGGCGGCGGCGTGGGCGGGCGAGCCTGGCGGCGGCGCGGCAGAGACGTGGATGCCACCGTGGAGTCCACCTGGTTGCCACGGTGGCTACCACGTCAGCATTTGACCATGGTTGGCAAAACAAAAAAAGAAGACGCCAAGTGGCGCCTTCTTATTGGCCCATGCTATTTTTTAGACAAGCATGAAAGTTCATGCTGCCCGGCTGACAAAAACAATAGTTGATGCTCTTTTGTAGTATTTTCCCTTTTTATAATCTGGTTTACACATTACTCTTTCTTGATAGTCTCTATTGTTTTTTTCTGGTTTTTATTAAAAAATAAAATCATATAAATAAAGGCGTGGGATCTTAATATTGTAAAACAATGAAGGATCGGTCTACATCTAAAATTAGCTTGAAGCTCCAACGAAAGTTGATGGTGAAATATTTATGATGGAGAATTTGAGTTGAAATTTTGAGCTCAAGACAACGTATACAATAGTTAAAATGATACAAAAAATGTTGAACAATGTGATAGGGTTTTTAATGTCTGTAATGATAAAGTTCTCTAGGATACCCTAAAAGAGTGAAGGAGAAACCAAGAAGATCGAGAAACAAAATAAATGCATTGATAGATCTTGATGTTGGCTTTTCTCCTTGCTTTTATACAGAACAGACTCTTCTTAAGAAGGCGCATATATATGTGGTGGACTTGAAACATACTAAATAATTAGAAAAATATGCATCAACATAAATGATTTAATCTAAAATATATATGTTCTGGAATTTTAGTCAATAACTCATAATTCCCTTTAGATACCTCATAACTATATATGAAGCTTTCGTATGAATGATGGTAGGAGATGGAATAAATCATTATTAATATTGTTATAGTTAGTTATTGTGTCCATTCGTAAATTTATTACTAGAGTTTATTTAGATAAATCATGACTTTTGTAATAATTAAAGGAGGTTTTACATTGGGAGATTTGTTCAATTAATCGATGACTTTTTTTAGGGGAGGATGAGAAGAATGATCTTAGGAAGGATTTAAACCAATTAATCAAACAAAACAGGGAGATTACATGTATTTTAGTCACATAAAAATATGAAAAAACTGCTGATAATGTATTTTGATATAAATCAGAACAACATATTGATAAGTTCAAATTTAGGGGTTTTATATTGTTGTTTTGATTCAGACTTAACCAACAATATTTATGAAAATTTTCCACTTAAATACTCTATAATTAACACAGGGCAAATAATAGGTCGATCCACGGAGAGGCAGAAATTTGATTTCAGAATTTTCGCAAGCTTAGAATGAAGGGAGTTTAAAAGTGAGATATATAATTTCTGAGATTTTTATGGATATTTAGTCAATTTATCTAAATTCTGATGATCCAAATTAAATCAGAATTACAAATAAAAACACTAAAAATATTTTAGACTAATTTTTTAAAATTTTAATTAACACTAGAAATAGGAAATAAATATTTTTTGAAAATTTTAATTTAATGAACACCAAAAATACTAGAAATATGAAAAACGATGGCTACATATTTTTTTGGAATGTTGTAGATGTTAAAAATACTGAATATTGATTATATTAATTTTAGGGATTTTTTTATTTTTTGGAAATTTTAAATATATAAAATAAGAAAAATACCTTTTCCGGCTATCGGCAACGGTAGCGGCAGCAAAGCGATGGCAGAGCGACGACGACGGCGGCAGTGGCAGTGGACCGGATGAGTCGGTGGTCCTTGTGTAACCCTTATAGGGCTGGCCTTTGTGGGTCACCCCACTAAGGTTCAGCCCAATTCGGCTTAGTCAAGACTTAGCCAAATGGGCTAAGCCCTAATGGGCTTGACCCAATATGGTTTGGGACTTAGTCAATTTGACTAAGTCCTCCACTCTCCACTTTTTTTGCCCTAAATGATGGAATTCAAAAACGAATTTTTTTTAAAAAATTTAAAGCAAGGGTGAAGGATGATCTATAGAGAGACTGGAATGGATTTTAGAGAGAGAAAAAAACAAATTTTAGAGAGAGAAAATGACTGAAATGAAGAGATAGAGAGAGAAAATGAAGAGAGAGTGTAGAAGAAGTTTGAGATAGAATTTGAAGTTGAAAATGAAGGATACTTTTGATGAAATTTTGAGAGGATGAACTAGGGATTTGAATGAAGATCTAGAGAGATAATGAAATGATCTAGAGAGAGAAAGTAGGGAAAATGTGTATTTAGAGTGAGAAAATGATAGATTTTAATGGTAAATGGATGGATGATGATGATGTCAAAATGGAAATCTAGGTTCCTAAAACCTCAATGCAAGCCTTGTGAGCCCTCAATGCTTCCTCTCAATTCTGGATCCTTATATTTTGCCAGGATCAGGCGTTTTTCAATGCAAACAAGAGACGAGATTGAATGAAACTTCAATAAACTTACATTAAGCAGGTTGAACAACCTTGATTCTGAAATATGCCTTGTCCTGATGGCCAGCTACTTGCGAGCATGTCCAGAATGAGGGGAAATGAGGGAGAAAATATTATTTATATATTGTAAGAATTACTAAAATACACCTTTGGGTATTTTCTATTTTCTTTTGTTGCCATTTTTGCCTTTTTTCTCCATGGGTTGAAAGTTTCCCCTTATAATCTTCAACTTCTTTCTTCAGAAGGCTTCTGAGAGCCCAATAGACAGGTCAGGTAGTGGCTCATCTTAGTCTGATTTCTCATTTGAGGGCCCAAAATACCCTTTTTCTCCTTTCAATCCCCCTTTTGAGAATCACTTAACTCTAAAAAATTCTCCAACTCTTGAAGAATTGTATCTTCTTATTCCTGTGAATTTCTGCACATGAAACTATAGAATACTCATCAGTACTAAAAATTCATGACTTCAAAGAAGTCAAGGAGTTTAATAACCA
Organism: Wolffia australiana; assembly: GCF_029677425.1. Lineage (NCBI taxonomy): Eukaryota > Viridiplantae > Streptophyta > Magnoliopsida > Alismatales > Araceae > Wolffia > Wolffia australiana. The sequence goes on along the minus strand of NC_135841.1, from coordinate 6,127,141 downwards.
TAATGTGCAAAGATTAGAATTTATAGGTTATGTGTAAATATTTAGTTGATTCAAATAATAATTTTATAAATTCTGAATTAATACCATAATCATTTAAAATGTATTTAAATATGCATTAAGCTATCATGTTATCATATATATATATATATATATATATATATATATATATATGTGTGTGTGTGTGTGTGTGTGTGTGTGTGTGTGTGTATTTTGATGCATTACTTATATTTTAAATCTAAAGAATAAAAAAATAGATGATAATGGAGTAATAAATGAAAAAACTAACCACATTTATTGTTAAAAAGCTTTTGGATCAAGACTGGATGTAAACTTCACCCTCATTTGTCTTTAGGCATTGAGGTTTGGATCAAATCGAATTGATAAATTTTTTAATAGATCAGATGAATATTCGATCAGAATAGATCAAATCTTAAGATCATACAATATATTTTTTCAAGTTTCAAAAAGATTTTTGATCAATTCAACTTGATCAATATGGTAGAAAATTATTCAAATTGTTTTAACAAAATTGAAAAGTCTGGCATGGAACGAAAAAAGTTGGCTATATTTTCTCGACAAAATAGAGATTGGCCATTTTTTTTGAATACTAAGGTATGAGGAAACTCATACTTTGACAAAAGTATAGATAATTATATATAGATGATATCATGTTGAAATATTTATAAAGACTTTGGTATATATTTTGAAGGGCAAATTATAAACCACCCATTATTATGAAAATTATACATAAATGTGTTGAAATATTTTGAAATACCAAGGTATGAATGCATGCGTTTGGAAGAGAGAATTAAAACTCACAATTATTATGAAATTATTACATAATTATATAGATGAAATTATGTGAATCTTTTTAAATGTGTTATACAATGTGGAGTAATAAGGGGAAGAGATCATTGATGGACGAGATCATTGTTTGGGACTACATCATCATCGACACACTATCGAGATGATATGACATGACTGGGTGAGAGGACGTCCTCGAGGTCACATACTGAGGATGTTCCAGATGCAACTGATAGACCACATCACGGGCCGAGACAACATCATTGATATCACCAAGCAAGAACACTGGATGGATGATGTCACAGTTTGAGATCAGGTCATTGTCGTGAGCGACCAAGATGACATGACGTAAGTGAAGTGAGAAGGTGTTGCCAACATCAAGTATCGATGGTGGCAATGAGGTCATCAATGCATGGCACCACCATTTAAGGCCAGGTCATTGTTGTCATTGATCAAGATGCTGCAATGTGATCGAGGGAGATGACCTGCCTAACATCACATGGTGATGACAAAAATGGCATCCTGGTCAATGACAACAACGACACCACTGATCAATGACATCATTGTTTGTGACCAGGACATTATTGCCTTCGACATAGCCAATGTGACATGGCCGAGTGAGAGGGTGTTCTTGATGTCACATAATCAATGACAACAATGACGTCACCTTTTGATCAGGTCCGCGTCGTCAATGACTGAGATGGCGTGATGTTAAATAAGGAGAGGAGGCCCTCAACTTCACATATTGATGATGACAATGTCTTAGATGGAGGATATCACCATTTGAGACTAGGTCGATGTTGTCATTGACTGAGACAACATGACATGATTGATGGAGATGACACCCCCAATGTCACATATGAATGACAAAGATGACATCATTGATGGACACCATTCGAGTGAGAAAATCCCTGATGTCACATATATGAAGACAAAAACAATGTCACTAATGGACAATACCACCACTTGAGACCAAGTCATTGTCGTCACGAATGACTAAGTAAGAAGACACCGCTGTTTGAGATCAGGTCATTACCATCATTGACCGAGACAGTGTGATGTGATAGAGTGGGAGGGAGCCTTGATGTCACATGTCAATGACAGTGACAATGCATTTGATGGACGATGTCACCGTATGAGACCATGTCACTATCGTCATTGACCAAAACAAAGTGATATGACAGATTGAGAGGAAGTATTGACGTCTCATGTCAATGACATCATGGACATGGCTGATGGACGAAGTCCCCATCTAAGACCATGGCATTACCATCACCTAACAAGACGACATGATGTGGTCGGGTTGGAGGACATCCCCAGTGTAGCAAATGGATTATGCCATGGACTAAGACAATGTCACTAATGTCATAGACCAAGAGGACATCATGTCATCAAGTGAGAGGATGTCCACGACAACACCTATCGATGATGACAATAACATCACAAAGGGATGATGCCACAGACCAAGATGATGACATTGACATCACCGAGCCATGATGTGAATACCAAAGTAACTACACTTATTACAATCATGTATGACCAATCTGTATTTAATTGAACCATATGATTAATAGCAATGTAAATGATGAATACCAATTGGTTTTGTGCCTCAAAAGGGACAATGCGCTTTTTGGTACCTTCGATTTCCAAGTTTATAAGTAAAAGATTCCCTCACAATCGTTCAGTAACATTCTTCCCAACTAAACTGTAGTCGTGAGCAAACCATGATCTGTAAAAAAGGTATTCATCTGGATGAAAATCCACAATCTTGCTATGCAAAACTTTGTTGTTAGTGGTCCCCCTTTTCTCTGTTCTCCTTCATCAAACTATTAGAGGTCTGCAAATCTGCAATATGAAGTTGAGTCAATAATATCAGAAAATGATGAAATGTGTCATACCAAGAACTTGTTGCGGGTGTTTACCGTGATAATGGTAGTTTGACATCTCATAAATCTTCATTAGTGATAGTGTTTCACGCATGCCACTTGGTTTTGTACAGCCGCAACTACACTTCACATGTATCAATAGCTCAATACTTTCTGCATTCAGATCAAGTCTATTCTATGCAATGACAGGCCGACCAACAAAGAACAATATCTCAACAAGCTGTTAGCCTATCTTTGCCAATTAGGGGGATTATCATTCTCCACTCTCCGTCCACTAAGAGAATGCATAAGTGTAAGATAGAATGAAGTAACAGTGTAGTCATCCAATTCATTTGTAGAGACTATTGACCCATCATCTGAGTTGTGCATCATTTATTATTATTATTTTCTCTTTGGCTACCAACCTTCTATTCCTTGAGATGCTTGTCAGTTTGGGCTTCTCCTGCACAAATACCAGCTTTGAGGTCGACAAGCTGGGAGACAAAATCGTCGATTCAAATCACCCATTGATGATTATTTATTTAATCCACAGTAAGTCATGTCCAATAACTATGTTGAATCTCATTATCCAATAACTCCTACGTGTTGCAGATATAGTGGTTTAAGGCAAGGTAATATCTTACCCTCTCTCTATCACCATATCAATGTCGTAGTTCTACTGTGGGTACCATTAATATAGTGGTAAACTTAGCATAAAATAGAAATGAATGGACAATGAAATACACTCAAGACCATGGACGTCTCAGAAAATTGTAGGTAGATACCTAAAACTCGTAGGTTGAAAGTAATTAGATGCTTGAGAGAGCTCTAAGAGAGATGTGATTTATATATAGTGAGAGAAGTAGAGGAATAAAAAAGGGAGACATTAGTATTTTCACACAATAGGTTATGAGATAAGACTCATACAATATGTATATGAAAGTAACCAAAAGTGGGATGATTTTTTATTTCCTGTGAACTAGAAGTGTAATCAGATCATTGTAGTGAGTCCCAAAGTCTGGTCTTGGAGCAATAACGGAGAGTGTCCCTAATTATCCCCATGTAATATCCTCCCTCAATCCTCCTACTCTTCATATTTTGGGATCCAAAAAAATTAACCTATTATATCAGATTCAAATATCAATGATAACACTGAAGTATGAATATAAAGGGGTGAAAGGATTATTAGTTTGCCATCCTCTTAAGAAGGGCATAATCCCATTTTAGTAAAAGTTGAAACATAACCCATGAACACAAAAGATGATGAATGGGGTCTTGAAACAGCAAATGTAGAATACAAACAAATGCAAAATACTTATATGAAGGTCCAGAACACCTCCTCGAGAAGAATGTGGAATATAACAAGACGGTTGCAGGTCTACTAATGAAAATATATGTGGTTGGCAAGCCAATCACACATTCCACATCTCGTTCAACATTTATTAAAAGAAAATATTCATTATAATGAAGTCCATGAATACATGATCTAACTTAGTGAATTATGATGACATCATAAAACGGAGATCACTAGTCATTATGCATGAGTTCTAAATATTCCTATTTGAAGGATACTCGAGAAGGACATCGAAGCATCCAGATAAAATAGCACCATCTAGCCTTACTCATATGATGAGTATGGGCGGTCCCGTAGCCATTAGGTGGAGACACTAAGGATAGATAGTGGATGTTGTTTAGCGGAAAGAGTTCGCTGAATTGATCCATACAAATTCTTGAATGGTATTATACCGAACTGTCAATCAGGTTGATTCACTTCACGGTTGTGTAAGTGGTCCTTAGACCTTAGACACCAAAGATGTCTTGTAGAAGGACGGTTGTACTTTAACCCTGGCCAACGAGTATCTAATCATGGGATTCTAAACAATTTTGGTTTGGGTGCATCAAGAAGATCACGAAGATGATTGACTGGTCAAGATGGGATCATTCAGCTCGGTATAAGAGGTGATAGCTCTAGGAAGATGATGCAATGAAGTCATTGGCCAAGGCAGTGAAATATCAGAGAAGAGTTCTCCGATGATTTTCGAATGCATCAGCAATAGCTTGAATGACCGATTAGAGTTTGACAATTGGCCATGCTCTAAGTCGTCTAAGGAGCGTAGAGCGGATGAGGGATTAAACGTACATGGTAACCAATGACAAATAGTTGGAAGAGTGAGTTGATACACACTACTTTGTATTTTCTAGAGCACGCGGTGTAGCTTGGCGCCCCGCGTGTTGGAGACTCAACCTATCGATTGGGTTAAGTCGATCCAACATTAATTAATATATATGATGATATAGTTAATTTATTTAGAAGGCTAATAAAGGTTATTGGGCCACTAGAGTCATTAACTAAATTGATACATGTGTCTAGAGGGCCACACTCAAATGGTCTTTTTCTTGTCGGAAGATATATTTAACTTTTGGGGGTTTTTATAAAAAATACCCGCATTATAAATAGGGGAAGGCCCTACAAAAATTCAACCAGGCCAGAATTTTTCAGGGGCCTTCCTTCTCCCTTATCCCAAAACCCCCTCTCCATTCCCAATGCGATCATGACAACATAACGATGGCAATGGAGGTTGAACGGGGTTCGTCAATGAGAAGGAGGAGATCCGACGTGTGGAGGACCTCATGAATGAAGCTCGACTTGTCTCGCTCTGGGATCCAAGAAATCACGAATGAGATCCGTGCAAAGGTGCTTCAATTCAATGTTTTCCATGATGTCGTTTGATTTCATCATGTGTCCTCCACTTTGTGGAATCTTTGTCTTCATCCAGATCTAGGCCTCTAGAATCCAACAACTACAACACATCCTCAAGATGGAGGCAAAATGCATACGATAATAATGCAAAGGCAAAGAATGAAGAAATCAAAATAGTAGTGGGCAGGTTGGCGGGCAGAAAGAATGAGGAAGATGGCTGCATTTTTAAATTTTTTTTTTAACATTCAATCTGATTTGGTCTGAACCAGCTGCTTCAAATCAAATGATATCAGATTATCCAATCCAAACATTGAGGCAAAATCAAAAAAATATGATAATAACCAAATCCAAAGTTTGAGCTCAAATCGTAGCTATCGGATTTGATTGAGGTTTGGATTTTTTTGTTCAAATGCTTGATCTGAACAAACATTTGAACAATCAATTTGAATCCTCGACCCCTACTTGTCCCTATGATAGAACCCTTTATTCAAGCTCCATGGAAACACTCTTTAAATTAATAATCATGGGAAATTACATTAAGGAGAAAGATACATATCTCAACTTTTTAACAAACACACAAACAATTCTTTAACTTTATGTAAATGGTTTTCAAGGTCCAAACTATTGGAAATATGTGTCTAAGCAAATTATACATATTTTTTGGTGGCGACGAGGTCAACGCATCGACATCGGACGTGCCACCACCATCATCCGATGTCAACATTGCTGCTGAGGACACGCCGACACCGTTACCCGACCAAGTCAACGCGACAACATCAAGCACGTCTCCACCTAAACACGCCGCATCACGCGTCATGACACGTCGCCAATGACAGATCAAGAACTGCCCCTTGACGTGACACGAAACCACGTCGGCCGTCTTTATTTTTATTTTATTAACTGTATTTTTCTCTTTCCTCCAAGGCCTATATATATAGGCCAATGTTCCAAGAAACAGTTAGGCAAGTCATAATTCAGGAATTGAGTTCTTTTACTCTTCTTGGAGGACTTGCCCTAGCCTCCTCCTCCCTTCCTTTTATCGTCGCTGCCGCCACCACTCCTCATCATCGTCCCCTTCGTCGCCCTCCTCGCTTGTGCAAGTCGCCCCTCCGGCCATTCGTGCAAGCCATCCTCATAGCCCCGCAGACCGCCACTCAGGCCGCCCGCGCTAAGGCCGTCGGCGCAGGCCGCCGTCCTTGGCTGCCCACGTCGGGGCCGCCCACGCAGGCAACCAGCCGGCCGTTCACACCAAGGCTACGCCCGCGTAGGCAGCCAACCGACCGCCCGTGCTAGGGCTGCCGGCGCCCGCGCACGCCAGCGCCCATTGGCGCCAGCGCACGCCAACGCCCGCCGGCACTAGCGCACGCCGGCGCTAGCGCACGCCAACGCCCGTCGGCGCCAATGCACTCTGGTGCCCGTGCATGCCAGTGCCCGCCGGCATCATGCACGCTAGCGCCTGCCAGCCCCCGCACACACCAATGCCGCCGACGCCCCCGCACGCCAACACCCGTTGGCGCTCGTGCACGCACAACAGCCTTGTTTGTCGTATGTCTGCATTCGCCGCTCGTCCACCACGCTCATCGCCAGGGCTGCTCAACACCCAGAACTACCAGTTATCTCGTCCAGTGGGACAAACAACGCTCGGATCACCAAGCCTCATCACGAACAGAATTTCCCGCAGCTTCATCACACACTTTGGTGTCGAGGTACACCTGAACTCTTTGGTGTCGTGTGTTCTTCGTCCAGTATTCCACGAGAATTCTTCCACCGTCATCGGATTTGCTTTTGGATTTCTTGGAATTTCAACAAATTAGTGGATTAGGTCTTCTCGTGAGTTTTCCCGCGAACGCGAATTCAAAGGTATTGGATTAGTTGCTTTGGCATCGTCGTGGTGGTTGAAGACATTACTCCCCCCCTCGACGAGGAAAGGGGCTGCACCACCATTATTTCATCAGATTTAAGTTTTCAAAATCGATCGTGTGGGTTTGTGGTCTGTTTTATCCCTCCTATCCTCAACCAATTGCTGCACCCCGTACCCATTGTCACCCACCCCATCTCCTCTAGTCGTTAGCATCCATCCCTCTAGTTGTCCTGCATCCTTTTTCAATATTGATTCATTAATTATATTCATTATAATGCATGTGTTATGTCTACAATGAAAGTCCACAAACAAGTACAATGATTTAGCAAATTATGGTGAAATCATAATACATTAATTGCTAGCATTTAAACATATTTCCTACATATTCCTAACATAAAGATACTCCAGAAGTATAATAAAATTTATATAAAAAAAATAACATTAGAATGGTGGCTCATATGTATGAATTCTTATATAGTATTATGACTAACTGTTAGTAGGTTGATTTATGTCCTGGTTATGTAAGTGGTCCTTTGGCTTGAAACACCAAATACATATTTTAGATGGACAACTGTGTTTTGGCTATGACTTACTAGTTCCTAATTGGGAGATTCCAAATGTCTTAGGTCAGATGTAGAAATAAATTCACCAAAATAATTCTGATGGTGCGTGCCAACCCACTCCATCGGAGACATCTTCGGAGCCACCATCAGCATCATCAAAGACTCCGTCGGTTTGTGTGCAGCCTGACCGGCATGCCAAGGCGCAAGTGAAGACACCCAGGTTCAAATACCCTGGGTAAAGCACATCTGTATTTTCGATGTTTTGATTTTTGTCGGTACGTGCTCGTTCGGTTCACTCTTTTATCATGTTCGTGTGTTTGTGTTCATTGTGTCGTGTTCATGTCTGTCATGTATCATGTCGTGTTTTCATGTGTCGCATTTTCATGTCGTCAAATATGCATCAAACGTGTTTTATTTTGTGTTAAAGGGGGATCCTATGTATAAGACCCCCTCCCCCTCTCTTGGTAAGGGCACTTGGGCCCTTACCAAGGGCTCCTCTCCCCTTAGTACGGGCCATCGTGCCCCTATATAAGGGGGCACGATGGAGCCCTAATCTCAGACCAGGTTTTATTTTCAAGAAAGTTTTCGTTCAACTTGGTCTCACCAGAGAAGAAGGGAGGGAGAAATAGGGAGAAGAGGAAGGAGAGGGAAGAGGAAGAGGGGGAAGGGAAGAGGAGTTCACCATTGGCAGACTACCGAGCGCCACTGCCACCCTTTCCCCCCCCCCCCCCGCAACTTCGCCGATACGCCAGGTTTTATTGCATGTACTTGTGTGCAACCCTCTGCACCCGTGAGGTTGTCCCCGTCACGCCGTAGTCAGCATCGCTGACTCGGGACCCAGCTGAGTTGGTTCGTTGCACCGCCTACGTGCCAGTTCGATGATCACGTATACTGGCTGAACGATCACGCCGTAATGCTGATGTCGTAGTAGCCCACGCGGTTGCCTGTGAAGTCCAACCTGTTGTTGGTCGTAGTACCACTGTTTCCCCTCGGACTCGGTCTCCAATTCGCGCGATCTCCGGCTCCATCGCCGCCGGGCCTACGCACACCGTGGATGTGCCCCGTGCGACGGTCAACGCAGTTGTGATTCTTGGGAAGGTGTTGCACCGCTCGTGTGTTAAGACCCACGCGCCAGTTCTGTTAGCGTCGTCCTTGCGCCAGCGACGCCGGTCGCGCTCGCCGCTGCTATTAATGCTGCCTTTGCCATGCAGTCCTCCTGCTACTGTCAGTGGGCTACTTGATGTGGGACATACGTCCATCCAAGCGACATGTGCTCGTGTGCGCAGCCTCTCGGCTCGACGCACTGCCTCCTCCCCTCAAGTCGTTACCTGAATCCACTGCAGCATATGCCACTCTATTGAGTCCTCGCGTCGTATTGCGGCAGCCGACCGCATCACTGGTGTGCACTCCACGGTCAAGCCACCTGCCACTGCTTGCATCTATCGTTTGACTCTATCGGTGTCGATCCTTCTTGAGGTCGCACTCCTCAGGCTCGGGTGATAGCTGGATCCAATTTATCGCCCCACGCCATTTCCTCCTCGACCTCGTCTTCGCTCTCCACCATCTCGCTCCAGCACCGCACCATCGCCGCATGTCGAGCTACACTGCGCTCATCCTCGGCATGCCTCCACCCTATCTGCCCGACCGACCCTTGCACCAAACGAAGACTCTGACAATGATCAACACCGCCAATGACGTACATCGTTTCCCTTGATCGTCAATTATATTACCGTCTTTAATATATTTTTTGGCTGCACTCCACCGCGTTCAGGTTAGATTAGGTGAGAGAGTATATCGTGAAAACTACAACCTGAGCGAGTTCTTTGGTTTGGGTCGAGCCCGTCCGTTACATGTGATCGTCAACAGAATTGTTACATTTGATGTCGTAGTCACTGTCATTGTCGCTCTGACGAGGGTGAAGACCAGTGACCTTAGAGCTCGAATCTCGGCGAAACCCCACGAGTCGGGGCCTGCACGTACTCCTAGTCTAGGACACCTCATCACGTAGTTACATCCCTTTGGGGAATATACCCATCGGGCGTCATTCATGACAACGTCCAGCATCATCTTGGTATCAGAGCATCGTCTCGATACCCCATCGGATGACGTCCTCGACGATGTCCGACATCAAATTCAATTTCAAAATGAGATCATATGCCCTTGGTGTGAGAGGAGACAATGATAACACACATTCTTAATATGTTAATATGATAATATCTACATATTTGTTTACATCAAATTGATTATATGTGTGTTATCAAGCCTAAAATGATTCAATCCATTTTTTTGCACAATAGTTAGAACATTGTGAATTTCAAGTAATTTTGGGGATTAATTTGATGTTATATTCTGAAATAAAATAATTATTTTAGTTAGAATATGATTTTTGACACTACAATGTCAAAATGATTCTTGAAATTATATTCATTAATATATAATTTTTCTAAGTCAAAAAACATATTTTATATTTTTTAAATGTAATACTAATTTATTAAATATTTATTGGCTCAAAACTCGCTACACCACATGTCATCAATTGATTAGTCAAAAGATGACTACTAAATTATTATTGTTAATGATTGGTATCAACCAATCATTATATATTATTATAGATTGGTGTTAGTTAGTCATTGAAAATATAGCATTATGGCATTGCAAAAAGCAATTCCATAATGACATTAATTACGAACATCATTTCTTTTTATTTTAACTACATTTATGGACGTGGCCCAATAGAAAAAGGTGACATTTAAATCACAATAAATGTGATATGGAGACCAATAAGATTTGAATTGATTATTGATTATTTTATTATTACTTTTACTTTTGATCATTCAAAAGTTGTGGGGCCTACTAATGGGTCACAAGACACATGACACCATGTGTACATGTGGGGCACACATATACGTGTGTTGCTGATGTGTCCATTGTTGATGGGTATTTTTAAAGAGCACGTTGACATGGTGTGCACTTGCGCGCTGTCACATCATACATGTATTTTTCTTATTATTATAGTATCATATATAATAATAATATACTTCTATTCCTTCCTTTTTGTCTTTTTCCTGTAAGGATATGTGCCACGATGTGAGCTGTTGATGGAGGATGCCATGGAATAATCATGGCCAATCATTACATTTGATGCCAAATTAAAGACAAAGCCATAAAAGTTCTAGGAAGAGGAGAAAGAAATAGCTTGGAATTCTCTAACTTCAAGACTTGATGTACATCGATCTAGAAGTCTTATTGAGCCAAAATTTGAAGGACTGCTTCATCTTTTCTCTTATACCCATACATAAGGTTGGATCTAAAAATTGGACCCTGGGTATATGTAAAAAATATATTTGAACTCACTTCCTCCTAGAGGCGCAAATTGAAATACAATTAGGGTTTCAGTGGTCTTTAGTGGTTGGATAAGGTCAACAGAAAAGAGATTGGTCTGCATCAAAAAATTTCCATGATCACGGAAAAACTCAGGGATCTAAGGTTAGTCTATTGTCTTACATTGTTTTTCTCCATCACATCTAGTAGTTAGATCCATATTACCTTCTTTGCCAGCTTTATTCCAAGCAATCATTGTCCATCACCATCCATCATCACCATCACCTTCATCATCACATCCATCCTTCTATATCATCAATATCTCATCCTTCATTCTCTATCCTTTATTTAAATCATCACCATCACCTTCATCATCACATCCATCCTCTATATCATCAAGATCTCGTCCTTCATTCTCTATCCTCTATTTAAATCAAAAGCCCTAAATCACTACTTTCATCTCCTCCCCTTTTTACTCCTCTCCTAAGTCCACCATCCTACCCTTTCGTCTTCGTCTATATCACTTTCTCAATTACATTCATCCTATTCACATCACCTTCTAACGTATCATCACATCCTAGTTATATGCTTAGTATTTTTACTCTCATCTCACCATTTCATCACTTCACTACCTCTTACCATATATGTATCCCTTCTAAGCCTACCCAAGTTGCTATCTGAAGATGTTTAAGTCCTAAGATATGTTCTATGTGGAGACGGCATGTACTCATCCACTAACTTGAACTATTACATGAGAATCGATTTATAATTTTAATTGATTAAAGTCAAATAATCAGAGACATAATTTTAACCCTTAATTTGAGCTTTTAAACAGCTTAAGGAAGACGAAGGAGTTAGTGTTGGGTTCTAGGGGCTTGATTGAGATCTATAAAACACTTTTTAAGTACTAAAAATTAAAACATATTCCAAAACAATATCTAAAACACATCAAACATATTCCACTCTTGGAGAGTGCTCTTAAGTTTTCATGTTTCTGGCCTCCAAGCTTATCCACGTAATCAAGGTACTCTTATGTTTCCATTTGTTCTCCAACTCCTCTTGAAGATCTTGTAGATCTCCTCAAAATTCAAACACTCTTCTTGGTTGAAGGGGGAAAATAAGAAAGAAGAAAGGGGGGAGGAGCCTAGATTTGGGTTGGGTGCCTAAAATGGGTGTCCCTCCTCTATTAATAATTTGCTTAAATATTTCACAAAACCCCTTTATGTATATCCACTGATGCCCTTATAAGATTCAGTGTGTGGCCCTCTAGCCCCATATATCACTCTAGTTAATAACTCTAATGCCCTAGTAATAATTATTGACCAACCTTATTAATTTAGTATATCAACATATAGATAAATTAACAATGGTTTGATTTAACACTATCAATAGGTTAAGTTTTCAGCTTGTGGTGTGCACTCGAACATACACCTCATGCACTAAATGATACACAATAGTGTTTGAACTCTATCACGGATCCTTTACAATCATTGGTTGTCACAGATGTATTATCCATTGTCTGCACGAGTCTCTCGAATGACTTAGGGTATGGTTAATTGTCGAAATTTAATTTTCGTTCAGTTAGCTATGATGTGTATTTGGGATCACTAGAAAATGCTCTCTCCAATGTCCTCACAACCCTAGTTGGAGATTTAGTTGTATCATCTTCCTTGAGTCAATCTCCTCTTATACCAAGAACGGAAGATCCCCTGTGGACCACTCAATCACTTCCTTGTTGTTCTTACTATATGTGAGCAAACAATTATTTGAATCCCTTGATTAGAATTCATAAGTTATATTCAAAATAAAGCCATCCATCCACGGGATGTCCTTGGTGTCTCGGGTCAACATATCACTCACACAATCGTGACATGAATCAACATGATAAATGTTTAAGTAGAATGCCATTTAGGGATTCGTACCATATCAATTCAGTGAACTTTTTCTCTAAATAGCAACTTATAATTGGCCTAAGGCAAGGACACAGTCTGATCTCAATCAAGTTTCTATAAAAACCTAACTCAGGACCTGAAGTTTGATTCAACCTCAATCTCATTCTCGGTCTAGCTGACTAGTCAATGTGAATTTCAATGTCAACATTAAAAAATATTTCAATTTAATTTTGAAAAATATGAAAGTGGGTTCCCTTTCTCCTACTTAGCTCACCATTTCTCCACTTGGTCATCTCATCACATCTAACTACATTTCATCTATATGTCATCTTGATTGCCAAGTAGTGTTCAATATTCTGTGCCTAAGATAAGCCTTCATATTCATCATGATAAAAAAATATTAACAATTACGTATAAAGTAGAAAACATCTTCCAAAAAACAATATAAAAATATTCCACCTTTTTTAGTCTTCGGTTTCCTACACCCTCATATCCTTCAATTCACTGTCCTCCCCTTCAAAGCTTGGACATTCATTGAACCCAACATTTGACAGTCATGGTGATGGATATAGTTTCCGCAGAAAGGTGTCACAATCCTTCTTCACATAGAAAAAAGGCACTATGATGGACTGCTCGAGGCACAAATAGAAAGGAATTGCTTTGAAAGCACTACAAGGTGTAGATATTTTGCTGACCTGAACATACACCACCATTTAACTATAGAATCATGAGAAGTAATGTAACTTTCCTTCAGGTAATCGTCCAATTCTTCTATGGCAGATACTAATATTGCACTTTTGCCATTTCGCTGGGTTCCATCAACTCGATCATCCATTTTTCTTCATTTGACATCTGTAGTACGTGTATCCTCCATATTTGTCTGGTCACTTGAGGTTTCTTGAGAAATTAGCCCTTGTAAAAATAAGGGTTTTGCTTAACCCCGAGTAAACGAGCTCGAAGAAAGTGTGCTCAATCGACTAAGCCTCACTAAGGTGTTTCCCAATCGGCGAAGCCTCCTACGAATGAGGTGTTCTCAATTGGCAAAGTCTCCTTGGTGTTCTCAATCGACGAAGCCTCCAAGGATTGAGCTGAGGAGTTTTCGATAGGCGAAGCCTCCAAGTACTGAGCTTAGGATTTCTCAATCGGCGAAGCCTCACACCCAAGACTTGCTAGCTCATTTCATGTTCATTATAATTTTAACTTATATAATTTATTTTAATTATAATTTTAAATTTTATAATTTCTTTTATAAATTATAATTTTTGTTATTTTTTGTTATTTTCATTTTTATTTTATTTACATATTTTACGTTTTACCATCTTGTCCTGACGCTTATCTTGTTCTCATAAACCAGTTTTATACCCTATGATATGAGGGGGTATGTCTCTGATTTCCTAACTTTTCTGTTGTCATTCATTTTTTACCTATATTTGAATTCCCACTTAGTATAAATAGGGGAAGGCCTTGAACGAAATTCATCCAGGCCACAATTATTCAGGGGTCTTCCTCTTCTTTCTCCGCACACCTCCTCTCCACTTTCGATGTGATCAGGACAGCGTAACAACGAAGATGGAGGGCAAACAGAGATTCAACATGTCGAGAATCACAAGGATATGTCTAGAGGCTGCACACTTCCGCAGCTTGACTTGTCTTGGTCCAAGATCCAAGAAATCACGGATGCGATCCATGCATATGTTCTTTGTTTAATGATTTTAATGATGTCGTTATGATTCTGTTCAAGATTTCTGATGCACATCATTTCAGTTCTTCATCGATATCTATGCCTCTAGAACCCAATAGGGACATCTTAAATGATAAATTCCTATTTCCATACCCAACTCATGGCATAGATTTTGATAGTGATGAACCTGTTGTGGTGAATCTCTAGGTGTAATGACACATTTCCAAAGCCTAGAAAAAAATTTCTCAAAATGAAAGTTGCATGGTATTCATGACATTGTTACTTTCATCGTCAATTTCATCATTTATTTCTTATAGACATTGTAAATGTGTAAAAGTATGTAGCATATATTTATGAGAGAAATAATTAAATAAAATTTATGATAAATTAGATTACCGAGCTCCTTTTAAAACTCAAATTACAACTAATTTGTCACATGATTTTCATTGGAGAAGTTTGAGCCACTATCCCTCATAGTTATTCCCAAAGCATCAATCATTGCTTTGTTATTGCAAGAATTATCATTTGTATTAGGAAGCACCTATAAAAATGAGATAATACAAATTATGAAGGAATTAAGGATAATCATTCATAGTTGATTAAATTCCTTTTGAGTGAGGTTATAATCCTTCATCATGGAGTGCAATACCTCCGCCAAGTATTCACCTTAATAAAATACAATGAATTCTCAAAAATAGCTCATTCATAGAGCTGCCAATGCATGGTAAGCCCTAGTATGGCAACACAGTTCACGGTGGACCAAGTGTCCATTGTAAGAGACACTTTTTCAATAGGTTGGAGCAACTATTTCATCTTGTATTTTATTTTTTCTGGTGAAGCGCATCTTATTGTCTTCGCATTTGGAATAATTATATTTTCTAGGGTCATTTAAGTCACATCTTTTTAAAAATTCTGGTGATGTATAATTAAGAACAACATATCTGCCATTACAACGAGGTCCAACAATTAGTCTTTCATTCTTTCTACAGTTCTGCCTGTAATTTGGGTGCCTTGGAAAAATAATCCAAACACATGAAAAGTTTCTAGAACCCTTTAGCTCCCAATGTACTTAGGAATGAGAATTTTGCAAGTGGTTACACAACTTCAACGAGGTGGGAGAGGAATCAGGTGCAACATGTGAACTGATTGACCCGCTCAATTACCACCATATTATATCTATGTAAGATAATATTGTTTATTTTATATACAAACAATCTTTGATCTGGTTCGATGTGAGAGGCGAAAGTGGACCAACTGGTCGGCCACCCATAGAAAGGTTGACCAAAGTTTGGTCAGACCGTGTCCTTCCCTAGCTGTCATTGTCATAAATGTATAGAATTTTCATTTTCTTGTTTGGATTACATTTAATTAGCATTTTATTTTCTTTCTTGGGTCTGATGCATAATAATGATTTGGATAAATGAGACAAACATGATATACTACAGATAAATCCCTGTCTCGTGGGTTCCTTCTAATATTTCCATGCATGGTGGCTGATGACTGGGTCACACTCAGCATTCAACGCGAGAGGAGGGAATCATGTCTTGATCATTTTCTGTTTCTCTATGCAAAGTAATTTTTTTGGATGCCTGAGTAAGTATCAATGTAATATTGGGAAGTTTCTCCGTGCTGCAACCCTTTATGTTAGGTTTTCTTCTCAAATGGATAGAAAGAATAATATAGTCTTCAAGAATAAAACCATCAAATATTTTATAATTTTTACAATAAACACAGTTTTCTATTCATATTTCTCAATATTTTGAAGTTTTACTGGATCTCATTTCTTGCTTTCCCACTATATCTTTGTTTGTTGATAATTTGTCTCATAAAGAATGTAACAGAGTGAAATCAATTAATATTCATTTAAGTATGAAACCAATACCCAGATAATATGGAAAATCAATGTTTATAGTACAATAAGAGTTGACATTGACATAGGAGTTTATATGCGGCAAAAAATATTTAAAATAAAATAATTAATAATATAAAATATAATTTAAAGATGAAATGATTGAGTAGAGAGTTGATTTTTTGACTGGGAAGGAAACGGTAAGGAATGGAGATAAAGTTGAATCAGAACTTAGAAATGACTCAATGATATATATTTTAATTAAAAAAAACATTTGAGGTGGAGACAATTACTAATTTAAATATGTATATCAAACCCTAGAAAATGTTTTGACCAGCACATGGAGATAATTATTAAGATGTGGGATAGGATGAGAAATTACTTCGAGTATAGGGACACAAAACATTTAAACTAATATGCATTTGATGTTCATTCTCATAATGTAATAAAGAACAATGTGTTGATTTATTGTGCTTTGAAACCTCAGAAGGGGGGCGAATTAGGCTGTCCTTTAAAATTTTACTTCGAATAGTACTATACTCTTTGATATATCTTATCTATATTTTAAGGCGGTGCGAAGGAGGAAGATGACACCCGAGATTGTATACAGGTTAGGGCTAGTCCCTTACTCCTGTCCTGTGATATCCGATCGGAATTTTTAATCAGTACCTAACCAAGTCTTTATAGCCCCCCAAGATAAAACAGTCTGGTAATAGGGATACATGGGTATCTCCTATCTTGGAATTGAAAATGCAAATGACCTTGAGCCCCCTTATCCTTTGAAGGTACTCACGCTTCCTCCTCTTCTTCCAATGGACCACTCAGGTCCTTCAAAGCTGGCCCGATCTGCCTTCACTCAAATTTGTACCTATCTCCTTACAAGAGCCAATCAAATAACATTGTTGAGAATTCAAAATAATTCGATAGATTTTTCCATAAACTCATGATATGCACTTTAAATTTAGACAGAATGAATATAGATGTCAGGCTTGATACCTTTGAGTTGTGGTAGCCCCTGATCACTATTAATTGTTCTTAATATTCAATTGAAAATTTATCTCTATCTATGAAATTTAATTTTTCCTCAATAAGCAGATATTTCTCTTTCAACTATATTAATGACAAAAATTTAAACATTAAGAATAATTTTGATAGAAATTCTTTTATGTTTTAGTGTCTTTTCAATGTTTGTCTACTCAGCTCAAATTCAATAGTTAAAGTAGAAATAAATAACCCTAGAAAAATAACCCTCAACTCAAACCTGACAAACTTTGTGCAAGTACTTCTTTACTCCTCGTGATGTATGAATCAGTTATCCTACAGAGTTATTTTAACACACAAAGATTTTCTAATAACAGAAGAATATGTTCAACAAAGGACTAACTTCAGTATGGTAATCACGATCGGTATTCAATGTATTTATCCCACAAGTTTATAGATTGTAGTTTCCATCTCAGACATGCGAGAGAAAGAAATCTTCCACAGATTTTTCAATTTATGATATGAATCAAAGTTTGTTCTCCAATATTATAATTCTCTGAATCAAAGTTTCCACAGATTTCTCAGAATCTTGACAACGTATATGAGAAGTCAAATTAAACAATTATATTGAAATTCAGCTTGATAGATTTCTATGAGTTTTTGGAGTGATAAGCTTCAGTGAGATAAATTTCACCAGTAATATATGTTAACAAATAATGCAGATAAAATTTGTGTAACAAAAACCTTACGACATGAATTCGTTGTTGCCTGTTGAAGTCTCAATGTGTGCATTCCCAATCAGAGATCTGATAGACAGATTATAACAAATAGTGTTGATGCAGGATGACTAGAGGAGACTGGATGGGATAACGACGAACATAGGATATTGGGATGACTAGGGACGGGTAGGATAAAATCAGACCACAAACCACATGATCAATTCCAAAATAATTAAATCTGATGAAATAGTGGTGGTGCAGCCCCTCTCCTCTTCGAGGGCGGGAGTACTGTCTTCAACCACCGCGGTGATGCCAAGCACCAAAATCAATAAATCCAAACGATCATCTGTTTGAAGATTCAAAAACCTATTTAGCTAGCCGCTTGAAGATTCCAAATCCAAATCAAAGTCGACGGTGGTGGATAAACATTCGAGGAATATTGGATGAAGAACACGGGACATCAAAGAGTTTAGGAATACCTCAGCACCAGATAGTGTGTAGCAAGGTTGCGGGGAATTCTCGAAGTGTTATTGGAGAGCACGAAAAAGGGACGATTTGTCGACGTGGTGAGCGTGAGCGAGTGGCGTGGAGGGTGACTGGAGGAGGGAGTGGTGAACGGCCTGCGCAGCGGGCAGCTTGCACGGGCAGGGCTTGGGCAGGCGGCCGGCGTGGGCAGCCTGCTAGGGCGGCCGGCGCGGGCGACCTATGTGGGCAGCCTGCGTGGGAGGCCGGCGCGGGCGGCCTGCGTGGGAGGCCGGCGCGGGTGGCCTGTGTGGGCAGCCTGCGCGGGCTGCTTGCATGGGCAGGGCTTGCGCAGGCGGGCGGCGTGGGCAGCCCGCTAGGGCGGCTGGCACGGGCGGCCTGTGTGGGCTGCTTGCGTGGGCAGGGCTTGCGCGAGCAGCATGTGCGGGCGACCTATGTGGGTGGCCTGCGCGGCAGGGCTTGCGCAGGCGGCCGACGTGGGCAGCTTGCTAGGGCGGCCTACGCGGGCGGCCTGCGCGGGCAGGGCTTGCGTGGGCGGCTAGCGTGGGCAACCTACAAGGGCCGGCCTGTGTGGCAGCTTGCGAGGGCAGCGACCTAGGTGGATGGTACCTGCACGGGCGAAGGGTGGTCTGCGAAGGCGGGCGACTGGCGGTGGCGGTTCAAGGGGGAGAGAGGGCTAGGGCAAATCTTCCAAGAAAAAAGAAACTTCAATTCTTGAAATAAATTCGCCAAGTGTATCGTGCAACATTGGCCTACATATAGGCCTTGAAGGAAAGAGAAAAATATGAGAAATGAAAAAAAATAAAAGTA
Organism: Wolffia australiana; assembly: GCF_029677425.1. Classification (NCBI taxonomy): domain Eukaryota; kingdom Viridiplantae; phylum Streptophyta; class Magnoliopsida; order Alismatales; family Araceae; genus Wolffia; species Wolffia australiana. The sequence continues at coordinate 6,107,611 of NC_135841.1, read as the reverse complement.
GACAACGTGTTATTCTGTCACGTCAAAGGGCAGTTCTAGATATGGTGTTGACGACGTGTCATGATGCATGACGGGGCGTGTGTTGGTGGAGACGCGACTGATACCGGTGCGTTGACTTGGTCGTTGCCAGGCTGATTCTACAGTTGATGTTGGCGACGAGTCATGATGCGGGACGTCTCGTGAGACGGTGGCAGCGTGTCCGCAGATGGTGTGTTGACGTTGTCGCCACCAAGTGTAGATAAAATTTGTGTAATGAAACCTTACTATAGGAATTTCGCGGTCATAAAATGAATTCACATTCATCTTTTGAAAGCTCAGTAAGTGTATTCCCGATCAAAGACAACAGGAATTTGAATACGAATTCGCAATTGTAGTTTGAGATATTCTCTCACAGCACCTTGTCAAACAATCTGGTTTACCCAGCAAAAGAAAAACACAACAGAGAAAGAACGAAATCCAGACTTGTCTTACCAAATCGCTTCCAGAGGGTCTGGATTTTCAGATTTCTGGTTCGCTCCCGGAGGTTGTGGATTTTTGAATCTTCTGATTGCCCTTCTTCTTTTCTTCTTAAATTGGAAAAGAATTTCTCATCTTGATTCAGCTAATAGATCCTTCTTCAAGAACGTTAGAGAGAGAGAGAGTCGAGATCGCAAGAGCCGTTGAAAAAAAACAAAATCGTGTTTCTTCCTTTATTTTGAAGATCCTAACCATTCTGACTTAAATGCGCCTCCAATGCTTAATGTAATTTTTCTTCTTCAGGGTAAGTAGGGAAAAATGGCAGTAAGCTAAATTTAAATTAATTAATAAAATAAGATGTTTTCCAACATGCAATGTGCACTCAGTTATGCATCTGAATTAAAACAAAATATTTTTCATTATACATTTGTCCTTCAACTTGTTATAATTTTTTAATAATAGCTAAGGAAGTTATTCAGATGATTTTGAACTAAACCTTAATCTTGATTTCTGACCGCTAATCTTGTTTATTCTGACTTCTTACCCATGTTGTGGTGTGTAGTAAATTCATCAAAATTCCCAAATCAAGATTGATGCTTATACAATCAATCTAGACAATGTATTGGGATCTTGTGTGAAACTTTTTATTGATTGTAAATATTTTCCAAGGTATGTGATTTAATGGAGGTCAATTCGTGTATCACAGTAATTTTCAATTTGTTTGTTTCTTCAAATTTCTTGAATTTATATCCAGATATTTTTCTCATGTAGACATAATTTATTACTTATGCACATATGGTGTTAAACTGATTATAATATGATTTGCTTGAGGAAAGAAATAATAATTATTATTTCATTGACACTAGATTAGGCCTTTTTATTTTCTGATAGCATCTTGCTGTGACATTCGACCCAATATTTTTGGTATTTCATTGAATTAAGGCACTTTCCCACATTCTTTGGTTAACTTTTTTTGTAATAAAAAATAAATTAAATCTGGTGTTTAGGCCATTATGACTAGTATTTTTTTGGTATTAAGTTGATTTTGGCACGTTCCCACTATCTTTGGTTGAATTTTTTATATAATTTATTACTAAATTTGGAGCTTATCCAAAAACAAAAAAATCCATAAATGATAAAGTTATTGTTATCCATAACAAAATCGACTTCAACACGTACGGACCAAATTTGTACAAATGGACTAAGAAATTTACTTTTACAAATCTAGTTTCTCCTGTTCTGGGGACAATACTTACTCAGTAAGGTGCAGAGATGTCTACAGGACGGTTTTCTTCCCGTGACAAAAACACAACCTTATCTAGGGTACTCAATGTCAAACGAGATGGAAATTTGTCTGCTGGATGAATGGGACAGCATAATTCATTCCAGGACGAAAAAACCATCTCGCCCGTAGGCATTGGATGACAAAAGTATGAATTTACTAAATTTATGTTTTATGTTTTTTCTCGAATTTTAGAACTTCTACGAGTTAGAGCCACTATCACTTTCCGTTCTCGATGGCATACGAAATCGAAATGCTAGAGGACACCTGTTTACAAACGTGACAGTTTCGATTGAGACGGTGCACAACTAGGACGGTTCTGGATGACCCAATAAAATGGGAGAGGGGACAGGACAAAAACCATCCTCAAGCACCCAACTATCCCAGATGACAGTACACTATTCCTACAAATAAGATCCAGGGATGGATGACGAACGGAACAGGACGAATCAACTCCGTCATCATGCATCCGTCTGGACCTCAAAATTGTAACAAGACAAAACTTATTGCTGGTCCCTCCCCTCATCGATCCCATCAACCATTTGGACAGGACAGGACAGAACGGGCACTATTCCTAAAAATAAGATCCAGCGATGGACGCATTTAACTAAGCGGGTCGAATCAAATCCATCGTCATGCATCCATCTTGACTTCAAAATTGTAAGGAAACAAAACTTCTTGCTGGTCCCTCCCGCCATCGCTCTCTCCACCACTTGCGGAACCGTCCCAAATGACAATGCACTATTCCTAAAAATAAGATCCACGGATGGATGACTAAGCGGGTGAATCAAATCTGTCGTCATGCATCCTCTTGACTTCAAAATTGTAAGGAAACAAAACTTCTTGCTGGTCCCTCCCGCCATTGCTCTCCTCCACCACTTGTACGGGGGCGGAACGACGGAAAAAATCCCAAATGACAATGCACTATTCATACAAATAAGATCCAGGGATGGATGACGGAACAGGACGAATCAACTCCATCATCATGCATCCGTCTCGACCTCAAAATTGTAACAAGACAAAACTTATTGCTGGTCCTCCTCATCGATCCCATCAACCATTTGTGCGGACGGGACGGAGCGGAACCGTCTCAGATGACAGTGCACTATTCCTACAGATAAGATCTAGGGATGGATGACGAACGGAAGGGGGGGAATCAGATGCGTCGTGATGGATCCTTGTCGACGTCAAAATTGTAACAGGACAAAAATTATTGCTGGTCCCTCCCCTCATCGATCCCATCAACCATTTGGACGGGACAGGACAGAACGGAACCGTCCCAGATGACAGTGCACTATTCCTAAAAATAAGATCCACTGATGGATGACGAACTAAATGGGTCGAATCAAATCCATCGTCATGCATCCATCTTGACTTCAAAATTGTAAGGAAACAAAACTTCTTGCTGGTCCCTCCCGCCATCGCTCTCCTCCACCACTTGGACGGGACGGAACGGAACGGAACCGTCCCAAATGACAATGCACTATTCCTAAAAATAAGATCCACGGATGGATGACGAACTAAACGGGTCGAATCAAATCTGTCGTCATGCATCCCTCTTGACTTCAAAATTGTAAGGAAACAAAACTTCTTGCTGGTCCCTCCCGCCATTGCTCTCCTCCACCACTTGGACGGGACGGAACGGAACGGAACCGTCCCAAATGACAATGCACTATTCATACAAATAAGATCCAGGGATGGATGACGAACGGAACAGGACGAATCAACTCCATCATCATGCATCCGTCTCGACCTCAAAATTGTAACAAGACAAAACTTATTGCTGGTCCCTCCCCTCATCGATCCCATCAACCATTTGTACGGGACGGGACGGAGCGGAACCGTCTCAGATGACAGTGCACTATTCCTACAGATAAGATCTAGGGATGGATGACGAACGGAACGGGACGAATCAAATCCGTCATCATGCATCCTTCTCGACCTCAAAATTGTAACAGGACAAAAATTATTGCTGGTCCCTCCCCTCATCGATCCCATCAACCATTTGGACGGGACAGGACAGAACGGAACCGTCCCAGATGACAGTGCACTATTCCTAAAAATAAGATCCACTGATGGACGACGAACTAAACGGGTCGAATCAAATCCATCGTCATGCATCCATCTTGACTTCAAAATTGTAAGGAAACAAAACTTCTTGCTGGTCCCTCCCGCCATCGCTCTCCTCCACCACTTGGACGGGACGGAACGGAACGGAACCGTCCCAAATGACAATGCACTATTCCTAAAAATAAGATCCACGGATGGATGACGAACTAAACGGGTCGAATCAAATCTGTCGTCATGCATCCCTCTTGACTTCAAAATTGTAAGGAAACAAAACTTCTTGCTGGTCCCTCCCGCCATTGCTCTCCTCCACCACTTGGACGGGACGGAACGGAACGGAACCGTCCCAAATGACAATGCACTATTCATACAAATAAGATCCAGGGATGGATGACGAACGGAACAGGACGAATCAACTCCATCATCATGCATCCGTCTCGACCTCAAAATTGTAACAAGACAAAGCTTATTGCTGGTCCCTCCCCTCATCGATCCCATCAACCATTTGTACGGGACGGGACGGAGCGGAACCGTCTCAGATGACAGTGCACTATTCCTACAGATAAGATCTAGGGATGGATGACGAACGGAACGATTTAATCAAATCCGTCATCATGCATCCTTCTCGACCTCAAAATTGTAACAGGACAAAAATTATTGCTGGTCCCTCCCCTCATCGATCCCATCAACCATTTGGACGGGACAGGACAGCACGGAACCGTCCCCGATGATGATGCACTATTCCTAAAAATAAGATCCACCGATGGACGAACTAAACGGGTCGAATCAAATCCATCGTCATGCATCCATCTTGACTTCAAAATTGTAAGGAAACAAAACTTCTTGCTGGTCCCTCCGCCATCGCTCTCCTCCTCCACTTGGACGGGACGGGACGGAACGGAACCGTCCCAAATGACAATGCACTATTCCTAAAAATAAGATCCACGGATGGATGACGAACTAAACGGGTCGAATCAAATCTGTCGTCATGCATCCCTCTTGACTTCAAAATTGTAAGGAAACAAAACTTCTTGCTGGTCCCTCCCGCCATTGCTCTCCACCACTTGGGCGGACGGAACGGAACGGAACCGTCCCAAATGACAATGCACTATTCATACAAATAAGATCCAGGGATGGATGACGAACGGAACAGGACGAATCAACTCCATCATCATGCATCCGTCTCGACCTCAAAATTGTAACAAGACAAAACTTATTGCTGGTCCTCCTCATCGATCCCATCAACCATTTGTACGGACGGACGGAGCGGAACCGTCTCGATGATGTGCACTATTCCTACAGATAAGATCTAGGGATGGATGACGAACGAATCAAATCCGTCATCATGCATCCTTCGACCTCAAAATTGTAACAGGACAAAATTATTGCTGGTCCCTCCTCATCGATCCCATCAACCATTTGGACGGGACAGACAGAACGGAACCGCCCTGCATGATGCACTATTCCTAAAAATAAGATCCACCGATGGACGGCGAACTAAACGGGTCGAATCAAATCTGTCGTCATGCATCCCTCTTGACTTCAAAATTGTAAGGAAACAAAACTTCTTGCTGGTCCCTCCCACCATTGCTCTCCTCCACCATTTGTACGGGACGGGACGGAGCGGAACCGTCTCAGATGACAGTGCACTATTCCTACAGATAAGATCCACGGATGGATGACGAACTAAACGGGTCGAATCAAATCTGTCGTCATGCATCCCTCTTGACTTCAAAATTGTAAGGAAACAAAACTTCTTGCTGGTCCCTCCCGCCATTGCTCTCCTCCACCACTTGGACGGGACGGAACGGAACGGAACCGTCCCAAATGACAATGCACTATTCATACAAATAAGATCCAGGGATGGATGACGAACGGAACAGGACGAATCAACTCCATCATCATGCATCCGTCTCGACCTCAAAATTGTAACAAGACAAAACTTATTGCTGGTCCCTCCCCTCATCGATCCCATCAACCATTTGTGCGGACGGACGGAGCGGAACCGTCTCGATGACAGTGCACTATTCCTACAGATAAGATCTAGGGATGGATGACGAACGGAACGGGACGAATCAAATCCGTCATCATGCATCCTTCTCGACCTCAAAATTGTAACAGGACAAAAATTATTGCTGGTCCCTCCCCTCATCGATCCCATCAACCATTTGGACGGGACAGGACAGAACGGAACCGTCCCAGATGACAGTGCACTATTCCTAAAAATAAGATCCACTGATGGACGACGAACTAAACGGGTCGAATCAAATCCATCGTCATGCATCCATCTTGACTTCAAAATTGTAAGGAAACAAAACTTCTTGCTGGTCCCTCCCGCCATCGCTCTCCTCCACCACTTGGACGGGACGGAACGGAACGGAACCGTCCCAAATGACAATGCACTATTCCTAAAAATAAGATCCACGGATGGATGACGAACTAAACGGGTCGAATCAAATCTGTCGTCATGCATCCCTCTTGACTTCAAAATTGTAAGGAAACAAAACTTCTTGCTGGTCCCTCCCGCCATTGCTCTCCTCCACCACTTGGACGGGACGGAACGGAACGGAACCGTCCCAAATGACAATGCACTATTCATACAAATAAGATCCAGGGATGGATGATTTAACAGGACGAATCAACTCCATCATCATGCATCCCTCTCGACCTCAAAATTGTAACAAAACAAAGCTTCTTGCTGGTCCCTCCCCTCATCGATCCCATCAACCATTTGTACGGGACGGGACGGAGCGGAACCGTCTCAGATGACAGTGCACTATTCAGATAAGATCTAGGGATGGATGAAGCGGAGCGGGACGAATCAAATCCGTCATCATGCATCCTTCGACCTCAAAATTGTAACAGGACAAAAATTATTGCTGGTCCCTCCTCATCGATCCCATCAACCATTTGACGGACAGAACGGAACCGTCCAGATGACAGTGCACTATTCCTAAAAATAAGATCCACCGATGGACATTTAACTAAACGGGTCGAATCAAATCCATCGTCATGCATCCATCTTGACTTCAAAATTGTAAGGAAACAACACATCTTGCTGGTCCCTCCCGCCATCGCTCTCCTCCACCCCTTGGACGGGACGGAACGGAACGGAACCGTCCCAAATGACAATGCACTATTCCTAAAAATAAGATCCACGGATGGATGACGAACTAAACGGGTCGAATCAAATCTGTCGTCATGCATCCTCTTGACTTCAAAATTGTAAGAAACAAAACTTCTTGCTGGTCCCTCCCGCCATTGCTCTCCTCCACCACTTGACGGGACGGAACGGAACCGTCCCAAATGACAATGCACTATTCATACAAATAAGATCCAGGGATGGATGCGAATCAACTCCATCATCATGCATCCGTCTCGACCTCAAAATTGTAACAAGACAAAACTTATTGCTGGTCCTCCCTCATCGATCCCATCAACCATTTGCCGGGGCGGGACGGAGCGGAACCGTCTCGAATGACGGTGCACTATTCCTACAGATAAGATCTAGGATGGATGATTGGCAGGGCGAATCAAATCCGTCATCATGCATCCTTCTCGACCTCAAAATTGTAACAGGACAAAAATTATTGCTGGTCCCTCCCCTCATCGATCCCATCAACCATTTGGACGGGACAGGACAGAACGGAACCGTCCCAAATGACAATGCACTATTCCTAAAAATAAGATCCACGGATGGATGACGAACTAAACGGGTCGAATCAAATCTGTCGTCATGCATCCATCTGGACTTCAAAATTGTAAGGAAACAAAACTTCTTGCTGGTCCCTCCCGCCATCGCTCTCGTCCACCACTTGGACGGGACGGAACGGAACGGAACCGTCCCAGATGACAGTGCACTATTCATACAAATAAGATCCAGGGATGGATGACGAACGGAACAGGACGAATCAACTCCGTCATCATGCATCCGTCTGGACCTCAAAATTGTAACAAGACAAAACTTATTGCTGGTCCCTCCCCTCATCGATCCCATCAACCATTTGTACGGGACGGGACGGGACGGAGCGGAACCGTTTGAGATGACAGTGCACTATTCCTACAAATAAGATCTAGGGATGGATGACGAACAGAACGGGATTAATCAAATCCGTCTTCATGCATCCGTTTTGACCTCAAAACCTCAAAAATTGTAACATCATAAAACTTATTGCTGGTTCTGCCGTCCTCGATCCCGTCCACCACTTGGACGGGACGAAACGGAATGTCCGTCCGATACTGTTAACCGTCATCCGTTGTCCGTCTCCCGAAGGTTATATAGTTACGAGAATTACGTCGCTTCTCCCGCGTTAGAACTCCAGCAATCGAATGGAGTTCTCACTTCCGATGCTGGAAAACTCTTCTCGTCCGATCCCTTGTTGTTTCCCCTTCGATCAGAGCTAAGCTTTGGCTCGATTGTACTCGGATCAAGTTTTGATTCTGGAAATCGGACATCCTTTTACAAAATTAACCAGGTCAGTTTCTCGTTTCCTGACTGTGTTGATCTCTCTTCGCTGTTTCCCCATCGTTGGTTTATTCGTTGATCTGGTTGGACATTTTCTGCCCCCTTTTGCTGCTCGATTTTTATCCGTCCGTGAGGTATCGTCAGTTTCATTTATCAATGTTATTTGTCGAACTGGTTGAATTAATAACCAACAAACATATATTTCGGGGAAAATGTACGGGGATTCTCGATTCGTGTTCCTCGTTACTGAAGATGTTGACAGCTGGTTTGAGGGCGGCGCGACACTCTTGAATGGGTTTTCAATCGTTTAGGCGTTGGGGTTGGGGTTTTTTTTACCTGATGTGTAGTTAGAAGAATGAGGAGACTTGGAGCCATTTAATTATAATATTAATTTTATTATTTTCGTAGAGTGGATTCTGGTGATCCATATTGTTTGATTCGTGATCCTTTTTTCGAAATACGCGATTGCTGCAGAGATTTTATAAAATGGCGTCCTCTCAGCATGTTGAAATGGAAGCTGCTAAGTTTCTGCATAAGCTGATTCAAGAATCAAAGGATGAACCTGCGAAACTGGCGACGAAACTTTATGTGGTTAGCCTCGGAAACCTATGCCCCTCTTTCAGATATGACCTTTAACTGGAGTATGATTCCTCACTGAACTTTTGGGTCGTTCCAGATATGCCAACATATGAAAATGAGCGGAAAGGAACAGTCATTGCCTTACCAAGTAATATCAAGGTGAATTGCTGGTTGAATTTGACCTGGGAATCTTACTTTTCGTGACGAACGTGCAGTTATTGCCGTTTCTTCTCGACACTTCTTCATGTACACTAAAAATGAATTATTTTACAAAATATCTTTAAAGATAAAATTTCCATTATCTTTTAATTACAAATGAGTGCGCATTACAGCATCAAGGATTCGTTACCTTTGATGGCTGCTTAATCCTCGAAATGAGCATGGGTCTGGGGAGAGCCTGAATTCGCCATATAAATCAATGTTATTCCTCTAAATCTGAGATCTTCTAGATTTCAATGGTCGAGGAAATATGACTTTATTTGCTTCCTGTTTGGAATGAATTTTCATCTTAGCTTATCTTCAACCTTGTACTCAATTATTTTTTCCTCTGATGAAAGCTATGACGTCGCATCATTATTATCTACCTTTTGAAATTCGAACCTATGCGTATTTATCCGTTTCTAGAAGAATTGTAAATATTTTCTTCTGTTTTGACTACTTTCTTGCAGACCACTTATAGATCTCTTGACGACGAAAGCTCAGAATTTTACCTCCATGCTCTTCTTGACGTTTAAGTTTTGTTCTTTGAAGAATCCCCGCTGAAATGCGTCTGACTTATTTTTGTTGGATATCATTAATAATCGTACTTGAAATATTGGCGTTAAAACTACTTTCAGGACGGTATTATGTGATTTTTGATGGCGATATATTGTTTCTCGTTGACTTGAGCTTTTTTTGACTTTTCGGGGGTACCAATTCTGTGCAGTAGTCCTCTAATTTTGTTGGGCGGTGTTGCTGAACACTACCAAGTTGTGAAGCACAAGTCTCCATTGTCCATTGTGATTTATTCTTTCTTGATCGGTCCAATCAATGATGGTTTCCATAAATTGCTTTGGGGAAACTGCATATCCTCCTACCGTTCTGTAGAAAGAGATCCTCATCCAGGAAATGCATGTTTTTCTAGGCAAAAGTTTCTCTATCAGTCTGCCTTGAACATGTGAACTTAATCCAGATATCTTCTGACCAGTAAACATCAGAATGCGTGGTGAATTTGTTAAGTTGGGCGTAAAGTTTCAAGTTCTACTCTTTGGGTTATTCTTTCCTGATTAGGCAGTCTAATTGCGAATGAATTGTTTGCATTATTTCTTGGATGAAATCCGGAATGGAATGTGCCAAGATATTGGAGAAAGAAGCAGCAGAAGGTCCTCGACAAGAGAGAGGGAACTGGAGAAGGAGGATAGAAGCCTTAGGGCAAAGAGAAGAACCCAAAAAGATGATCTTTCATTACTCTATTCAGGCCAATATATACAAGAGCCGTATAATGGCTAGTTGGGCGTATCACGTGATACGCTCTAACATCATGGTCACCCAACTGTACGTTCTATCTTTCTCTTTCTTCAACCTCTCCACCTTTGCACAATGTGGCCTCCCTTGGGGCAGAGTCTGCCAGTCTGCAGCTCTGCCCAGAACTATGCAGATATATTTAGGATTTCTTTTAATTACCAGCTAAGGCAAGTGGGCCATGGCCTGCTAAACCTAAGGTATTCCCCTCGCAGACCACTTATATTACGTGCCCACTTATCCAAGTTCCTTACAATATAAATGAAAGCATATGGGTCATTTATTTAAGCACCCTACTTACACAAGTGAGGAAAAAAAGACGGTAAAATTGGGAATGCCAGGATTAGGGAATGACTAATCATCTTCCAATTTTATGTGGAAGATGGTATTGGGGAAGGGGAAAATGGAGAGGTGGAATGAAGGAGGATAGGATCGACCAAGGATGGTGAATGGTTGACTATCGGTGGTAAGGGTAACATCAGAGGCCAGGAGATAACCGATCGGACGGGGCGAGATCAGATTGGAGGTGGGCCGGCTGAAGATCCTGTGAGGCAATCGCGTGGGGCAGAGGATCACTGGGTGGTTGAGGGGATGGGATCTAGAGGGAGAGGGATAAGGCAATTAACCAAGTGGCAACTTACCTTCAATCTTGACTGCCCTCCTAAATGAGGGCTACCAGTACTTAAAGAGAAAGGAGTAAATTAACCTACATAGCAAATGGTCAAAGTCCTCTAACTGGGCTGTAGTGCTGAAGATACATTGGGGGTATAGGATCGTATGATTTTATGTCATAGATCATTTGTGCGTCTTTCCATTTAGTATTTGGAGTAATATTATTTACTATTTGTTCCTTGCTGACCAAATATCTAGACCATGTTTCTAGGAGCAATTGTATTATGTTTGGGGTATAGGAGCGTATCATTAATTGACAATGATCATTGGTGTACCTTTCCATTTAGTCTTCAGTATAATATTATTTAGTATTGGTGCCTTATTGGTCAAATATCTAGATCATGATGTTGAGAGTAATTGTATTTTTTGTAACCTTACAGTATTGTTGCAGACTCCGTTTGAAGTTGTGAGAATTATGCATTCGTAACATAACACTTCTTTTTTTGCAATTCAATGATTCTCATCTTTCATTATCGGGATTGCACAATGTCGAAACTGGATATCACTTTGCTTATTTGATTATTTGCTATATTATCTGGCGAAGGTAGAAACATGTATCAATTGCACAGAAATTTAATATGAGAAAAAAATTACTTCTTTTCTTCCTTATTCTATTCAGTTTTGTCCATTCTATTGTCATTGATCAGATTTTTGCTTGACTATGAGTTATAAGAATATGATCCTTCCACTGCTTCATCATTGTTTTACCTCTTCTTTTGTCAATCTTCGCAATGATCGTTTTCTCTTTTCAGGGCAATGGAAACCGTCATCAGTCAACACAGGTTGGACATTGAAGCTTTGAAGTCGTCTCATCTGTCCTTGGGCACTGTACCTCAAATGGGAGATTCTCGTCTGAGGCAGACTGCTGGCAATGCACCAGAGTCAAGTGTGGGATTCGGCATGGCTCAGAAGCAAACTGGAATCAGTATGTGGCATTCTACGCAGACAAGTGTTGCCAAGGATGAGTGTTTTAACCGCACTGCACCCAATTATACATCTCAGAATTTCACAGAAGCAACTGGCCCGAGCGATACTGCCAAAACTGAACTTTTGAGGAGTGATTTAATGTACAGAGGGCCTCCGACTCAATCTCCAAAGAGTGGCAAGTCTTTGGAACATGAAAGTTCAACTAGTCTCCCCATGGAGGACTCCAGATCTGGAAACTCTCAGGAAAGACACAACTCCGCAGCGTCTGATGTGCAGGCTCAGAGAAAGAAGAAAAGTAATGCAAAGAGGAAAAGGGCTGAGTCAAAAGAATCTTCCGAGATTCTTGGGGACGATCCCCAGCAGTCTGACTCAGCAAGCACATTATTTAATTCGTTGAAAAGCAAACCAAGTGGAAGAACCGCTTCTCTAAGTCTCCGTCCTGTCAAAGGTGGAGAAAACTCACTCCCTGGCTTACAACAGACTGCACAAAGAGAACAGGTATTCACCCTTTTGGAAACTGTTTGACGTTTAATAAAAGTGGCTTACAACAGACAGCTCTAAGTCTTCGTTTAATAAAAAAATTTCATTCAAAAAAAATAAAAAAATGAACAATAAAGTATTCTCTGAACATTCTGATGCGTACTGTTCTCTGTGTCCGATATTTTCCGAGGAAATGTGCATAAAGATCAAATCTATAACTACTATCTCATATCTTCTGTTCACATATTTTTACGATAATATTTGCACCTATGTTTTCAGGGAAGTGAAATAAGGAGGCAGTTCAAGGATACTGCTGACACAAAACCCGTTCCTATTCCGAACACAGAGAAAATCACGAAAGAAGTTGGTGAAGCCACAACATCTCAGCCTTCTGCCTCCAATATGCCTTTCAAGGAGCACCATCTGAAGCAGCTTAGAGCCCAATGCCTAGTATTTCTAGCTTTCAGGCACTGGACTCATCTGCTGCGCACATTTTATCTGAATAAACTGATTTCCATTACGTTTACTTTTATTTGAATAAACTGATTAAAGGTTCTATTTCTACAGCAATTGTTTCGTGAATTCTTCTCAACAATAAATCTGCCCATGATTCCTCAATTTTATTTGAATTATAGCCATAAGGGACATTCTATTTTTTTGTAACACAGTATTGATCTTGGGCCGTAATAGTTACTGGTTTTACTCAGGAATAATGTCCCCCCAAGGAAGCTACATCTAGAAATTGCCCTGGGAGAGAGATATCCAAAGGAAGGCGAGTTGACTTTCGTGTGTTGACTTTGTAATCAATGACTTCGTCCACCTCTTAATGGAGACCTGGTATTAATACAGATGGAAATCACCAGGGGTCAATCGAGATCAGAGGAAAGTCAATGCCTTCACAAGAACATGGCCACAATCCAGAGAGTGCAGGTTCTTCTAAAGTCAAATTATATATTAAAACTTAGACGTGATTTCGTAACAAAATTTTGGTCGTCTGTTCTCCAGGTAGCCTCACGGAAACAGAATCTTCTTCAAAGAATGCTGATACAAAGAATCAAAATACAACATTAGTTGAAGTGCAAAGAACTGAGGTCTCTCAGTTGAATGCTGAAACACGGGGGCTGTTAAAGTCACAGGTAGAGTCTGAATCTCCAACTAGTGCTGCCAAATACTTTGGGTCCAACCAGGTACATCAATCTGGTTCTTGGGTTAATCAGCATTTACCTTCTTCTCTTAAAAAGAACAGCCTTCTGAGACCAGAACTCACCTTGCCTTGCCCTAGTAGTATAGTTTTGTGTTCTACAGAACAGGATAAGGCTGCCTGTATCGGCGCAAGTACAATCAAACATACGAATTCAGAGTTTCCAATCATAGAGGCCAGCGTGGTTGGTAACAAAAGCTCAACACCGTTCACAATTAAGGCCATGGAAAACTTGACGACAGGATTAAACCGTTTAAGAGACATTCATGATGAAAAGCTTCAGAATGTGCCAGAATTAAATGGTCAGAAGACTTCCGAAATTATGAAACAGACCAATTCTGGGATGAAAACTGTCATCTACGATGACACATCAAGAGGGGGAACTTTTGTCCAAGCGACGGAGAGATTGACGGAGGGCGATGATGAAAGCAGCAGCATAGAATCCGATGAACTGCATGTTTCTCCTCCAGAATTCACTACCTCAGAAAAATGGATCTTTGAAGAACGGAAAAAGAGGCGTGTTGAAGAAGAAAAATGGAGCTCAAATCAGCGGAAAGCAGGGGAGCAGATTGCCCTGTGTTTCGAGAAGCTAAAGGTAAACTTTTGAGTGAACTTTTTTTTATAAGAAACTCTTAAGTGAAGTTGATTTTAATATCTCCTACTGCTAGGAGAAGAAAGTTTAATCTGATGCAATTCCTTTTAACCCCTTGGATAGGTTTACGCTTCTTTTAAGTAATGTTTTGTGTTACTGCTCGTTGCGTTTTGTAGTTTACCCACTTCGGGGATAATAAATTTAGGAAACTAAGGTATCTTAGATATATTACCCATGAATCTTATTTGAAATGAATTAAGCACAGTGTGAGGGTCGTTTGATTACAAATTTAAATACAAAAAAAATCTCCTATTTTTGCTTTCTTTCGTTTTATTTTTTTTAGATCTTCTCTAACCGCATTTGCCTGGACGGCTGGCAGATGGGGCTAGGTCCTTCAAATATGATTGGAAGTTTATAAGATTTAAAAAATGAGTGGGAGGTCAATGAAGGACGCAAATAGGTTGGTGTACAGAAACCCGAACATGTCTCTCAGAAGATATTGCAAAGTATCATGAGTTAAAGGTCACACTTACACTACCTCTGTTCGAGGTGGCAGATGATTTTGGAGAGTTCCTGTAGATGAGGTTCTTGGAAAAAAGAAATACGGGCTTACATCATAATAAAAAACTGCAGTAGAAATGGTAAAATAGCATGACAACTAGAACGAAAGAACGAGAACAGGTGATTCCTTTGAATTATTCCCGGAGGACTCAAGACCCAGCGTTTGGGTTACTTTCCAATTTTTATCTCTGCGGTAATGATAGGGGGAAATCAAGTTAAATAGGCTCTTTCTTTAATCTCTTTGTTTCGTTCCGATTGTGTTTATGGATGGTTTCTTTGGTGTCTTAATTGTGTCCCTCACCGCTGTTACATGTCCAAATTTATTTTCCTTATTTCCTTTTCGTCTTTAAACAGGAGAGTGTAAATGCGTCCGAAAATATTTCTGCTAAGACCAAAAGCGTCATTGAGTTGAAAAAGATACAGTTACTTCAGATACAACGACGGTTACGGAGGTCTCATCTGACCTTGAAATTGATTTATTTTTGGCAAAGATTAAGACCGGTCTTTCTTTGATACCTTTTTCTTTTACTATTTCAGTGATTTTTTGAGAAATTTCTTCAAGCCCATTTCATCAGAAATGGAACATCTGAAGTCCATTAAGAAATATAGACATGGAAGGAAAATAAAGCAGTTGGAGAGGTTTGAACAGAAGATGAAGGAGGAAAGGCAAAAACGAATCCGAGATAGAGAAAAGGACTTCTTTGGCGAGTTAGAAGCCCACAAGTATGTAACTTATAAATTTTAACTTTTTTGATCGTTTATAATTTTACTCATAGTTGCTGAATGTTATTTCATTAAAAGTTGCTGTTAAGTAGTTTTAATTTTAACTCTGAATATTTAGGGAAAAAGTGGAAGATTTCTTTAAGATAAAGAGGGAAAGATGCAAGGGCATTCACAGATACGTTAAAGAGTTCCACAAGAGGAAAGAACGAATCTACAGAGAAAAGATAGATCGGATCCAGCGAGAGAAGATTAACCTGTTAAAAGCCAATGACGTGGAAGGCTATCTAAGGATGGTTCAGGTTCGTTTTATTAGCAATAAATCGTTCAAAGATTCTCTCTAAATTTTTCTTAATTCTATGTTTTGCTTCTGGTTGGATAGGATGCAAAATCAGATCGTGTCAAGCAGCTTCTTAAGGAAACGGAGAAATATCTACAGAAGCTCGGTGCAAAAATACAGGACGCAAAGTCTGCAGCCAGGTTGTTTGGGGGAGAAACGGATGCATCAGATGTGGCCTTGTCTGAAAAGTCTGAAGCACCGATGGATTTAGAAGATGAAAGCGACCAGGCACAAGTAAGCTTGCTTGTCGGGCTTCTTCTAGTTTCAATTTTTTCGACTACTTAACGCTTATGCTTTCTTTGCAGCATTACTTAGAAAGCAACGAGAAGTATTACTTAATGGCGCACAGGTAGTTTGTCTTCTACTTTCTTTTCTTTTTGTTGGACATTCTACATATTCAAGACAAATTTATCAGATTAGCCGACACTTTTCTGTAGCCAATTCGTTGCATCTTGACTTTTCCTTACCAGTGGTCGGGAGTCCATGTTTTTACGATTGCCGAAAGTTGGGGCTTTCAAATAATTTCCTACCAATATATAAGGGTAGAACACCTCTTGGGTAATCATGAAGAAACCAAGAATTGAAAGAGGCTCAACCTCATAAGTTTGATTTAGGGTTCATTACATGGTGCTTATAGTGGGAGGAGAGAGAGTCCGAAATGGGCCCATGTTAGTGGGCTATTACATAGATATAGAAAAGAGAAAAAGAAAGAGCCCATTCAACAAACCAATATATAGATATGGATCCTAGAACAACAACATAGTATGATGAGCGGTGCTTGGATATAATCTCGGACTTTTAAATACGTACTATAGCTTATTTCTTTGAAACACGTTTTCTTTCTCCAGAGAAGGGTGAAGCGCATTGTTTTCCTTAATTTCTGCTCTTCTCTGATGAAAATTTTGATAGACATGATACTTACTTTCGCAGTGTGAAAGAGAATATTGAAGAACAACCTGTTTTACTGCGGGGTGGAAAGCTAAGGGAGTGAGTTTTGTTCTGATAAACAATTTTTTCTTACAGTTTATTTAAAGACATTTTCCTTAGAAGCCTCTACACTGTTCCATGCTTTCTGAGTGCAGATACCAGATGAATGGGCTGAGGTGGCTTGTTTCCCTATATAATAATCACTTGAATGGGATTTTAGCCGATGAAATGGGTCTCGGGAAGACAGTACAGGTCTATTTTACACGTTTCATACTCTTTGGATGTTACTACGTTCTTTAGGCAGTGGCTCATTTGTCTAGAAAATAAATTGTGGACTGAGCGAAGGAGTCAAATCCTTGCTGCAACAGAATATTAGATCTGCTTTATGATTTTCAAAAGGTTAATTTTTTTTTTCAGGTTATTTCTTTAATATGTTATCTCATCGAAAGCAAAAACGATCGGGGTCCATTTCTTGTGGTTGTGCCTTCCTCTGTGCTGCCGGGATGGGAATCGGAAATCAATTTCTGGGCGCCTGGAATAAATAAAATCAAGTATGCTGGATCACCAGAAGAGAGGCGCCGGCTTTTCAAGTAATTATAAAGCACTAAATATCATAATGGTTTGTCATAATCTTACATCTGGCCACTGATGGATTCTTATCATCTCAGGGAAAGGATTGCCCATCAGAAATTTAATGTACTCCTGACAACATACGAATACTTGATGAATAAGCATGACAGACCGAAACTAAGTAAAATTGATTGGCACTATGTTATCATTGATGAGGGGCATCGTATAAAGAATGCATCCTGTAAGCTTAACGCAGACTTGAAGCACTATCGAAGTAACCATCGGTTACTGCTTACTGGAACTCCTCTGCAGGTCAATTCTCACTTTCTTAGAATACACTGATTCCTTTGTGTTTTGTGATGCCCATTGCTGTGCTTGTTATTCGACAATTGACACTTTGATTTTCATGATGACTGTCTTGGCTATGAGAAATGGCTTGAACCTTCTTAGACTAGAGTTATTCCGTTTTCAGTATATATTTCACTTTCAGGAACAAATTGGTTCTTCGTGGATACTCCACTGGTTGGATCTCGTGAACCTTTTTTCTATCCATCGAACTGATGTTTGCCTTGAAATTTGCTTTGTACAAAGTTTAATTTTCAATTTCACGGTTTCTTCCTGGTTTTCCTTGCATTTTTTGAATTTTTTATGTTTCATTCAACGTGCGTTCTCTTTCAAATGATTTATGTTAGATGGATCAGGGTGACAGAAAGTTCATCATCTATGTTAGATGGATGAGGGCGCTAGAAAATTCCAGTGATTGACCAAGCAAGGAATAAGTTGTATAGAATGGGCTGCCGTCTCCTAAAGGGAGGGTTCTCCTTGTGCAGCTTCCATTGTGTGGGAGGTCTGTAACCTAGCGGCATCTATTTATTGCATAATGCTTTGTGAAATTTCCGCGAGATTTACACACTAATGTTCGATAAAGGTATCAGACGAAAACAGGAAAAAGAAAGAAGAAATGCTTAAGTTTCCATGACTTTTGACACCATTGTATCCCTTGAGAGCCACCACTCTCCTCACTCATAATCTTCCCTTAAGAGTCTACGTCATTAGTTTCAAAAAAAAAAAGAGTCTATGTCATTCCACTTCTCTCCCTTTTAACGGTTATAACTGGATCCTTTTTGGGCTTTGGCGTCTTGAAAAAGGAGCGTTAGGCCCTTTGGTCAAACTCAATTTTAGGTGGATTCTTGACTCGACATTGTTTTCTTTTACTCTCGTTAGCTTTTCTCCAGACGTTCATGCTTATTTTTTCTTTGATAACATTTTTTCATAGCCAGAGGAATGTAGGTACCTCTGGTCTGAAACTGCCTCTGTTGATTGTAAAGTTCGTTCCTGCTCTGGTTTTTCCAGTGATTTATTCGGGAAGATCAATCTTCCTGTTGTTTATCTTTTTTTCCTAATTGCTGATAGATCTTCATTCCTCTGTATGCTTTCCTTAAGGCCAGTTGTGCTAGCTTGTCTACTACCCAATGTATTTGTGTCTTGCTTTACAATTATCAAATCTAACTTGTTTCAAAAAAAATTATCACATCTAACTTCATTGTTTTATTTATTTTTTACTAACTTGCTCTAAATTTTTAGTCATGGGTGACTGTTTCGTTATGGTGCTGTCTGATGAATTAAGAAGGCTGAGGAGTCTTGATTCTTTATTTATTTTCCACAGATTCTTTTGTCTTTCGTCTGGTCGATTTAACAGTATTTTTATTGATTTCTGCTTCTAATATGCATGTAATTTTCTTCACAGAACAATCTTGAAGAACTCTGGGCTCTATTAAATTTTCTGTTGCCCAATATATTCAACTCAGCAGAGGACTTCTCTCAATGGTTCAACAAGCCATTTCAAAGTAATAATGACAATGCTCCAGACCAAGTAGGATTTCTCTAAGATCAGTTTCTCTAAGATTTTATCCTTGCAAACTCTTTATCCAAAATTTTCTAATTTTGCTGCGCTCATTAGGCTTTGCTCTCAGAGGAAGAGAATCTTTTAATAATCAACCGTCTTCACCAGGTTCTCAGGCCATTTGTTCTCAGACGGCTTAAACACAAGGTCCACAGAACATCAATGTTTTTCATCGGTTTATTCTGCTCTTTTTTATTTCCCTATAGAGTGGTTTATTTGTAATTTTCGTGGCATCAATACCACCAATTGTCGCATCTTTTTCCCATGCATGTGCTGCTCTTTTTTTGTTTATTAAAATTATAAATGCTGGTTTACCAAGTATGTACTGATTTATAGGTTCTCTTTTTTTTGCTTTTCGAGTCATGATAGTGCTTCATTATTATTCTTTTTTTTTGAATAAGAATGCTACAGTATTCTACTCGAGTGGTTGGATTTTATTATTATATTCTTGCCGACTTGCTTTTTATTTTTCTCGTCAAAATATTCTAGTTTGTTTTACTTTCATTTTGATTTTTTTCACGCATTTTTTTCTGTCTATCCAGGTTGAAAACGAATTGCCAGAGAAAATTGAACGACTTGTTAGATGTGAACCGTCTGCATATCAAAAGCTCCTAATGAAGCGGGTGGAGGACAATCTTGGGTCTATAGGAGCGTCTAAGGTTCATATCTCTCTCTGCGTTCTGTGAATGACTCCTGCATTTAATTCGATAACATCGCTCGATCTTTCAAAAAGAAATCACTCTTATTGCTTTCAATGAGCAGGGCCGTACTGTTCATAACACCGTAATGGAGCTACGAAACATTTGTAATCATCCATATCTCAGCCAACTTCATTCTGATGAGGTGCGTATTTATGTGGGATCCTATATTTTCACCAGATAAAAAGTTGCTACTTTTTTTCACCGTTGCTCAAGATTCAGCTATACCATGACCCAGGTCGAAGCGTTATTACCAAAGCATTACTTGCCCCCTTTGGTGAGACTTTGTGGCAAAATTGAGATGGTGGATCGCTTATTACCCAAATTAAAGGCCACTGGTCATCGGGTAAACTACTCTTTGTTTAATTTTCTCGAAGTAATTTTTTTATTCTCATTAATCTTTTTGGTAAATTTAGTAGAGATTGGGATACTGTCAGTCATTTTTTTCTCCTAGATTAACGATGTTTCGTTGAAAGTGGGTGGGGGAGAAATGTGATACGATCCCCACTCCGGGCTCGTATCAAAGGGGGAGTAGACGAGCGAGGTGAGGTAGAAGTTTCCGGGGTAGAGAGGAGAAATGGGAAGGATCGGAGATGAGGCCGAGCAGAGGGGTTAGGGATAGGCCAGGGACGAGTCGTCTGATGACGTGGTGAAGGGTTGACAATCGCGGGGACGGGGATAGTCGGAGACTAGAAGAGAACCGAGCGGTAAGGGTAGGGATTGGATTGGAGTGGAGCCGGCTGAAGATCCGGTGAGACGATCACGGGGATAGGGGATCACTGGACGGTCAAGGGGACGGGACCGAGACAGGGAGGATCGAGATAGTGAGCCAAGAGGCCGATCTTACTATAAGTCTTGACTGCCTTCCTCAAGAGAGGGCTACGCATATTTATAAGAAAAGGAAGCAACCTATCCTAAACATGAGATGACTAAAGTGCCCTTAGTGGGCTAAAAGGCCTCAGATACCCTTGGGGGTACAGGATCGTATCAAAATGTCTTATCCGACTTCTAGATGAGAAGAAAAATTTTCTTTGAATAGTGTCGATTTGGCCTGACTACCTTGAGGCCAGGGTGAGCGAGAGAGATGATCAAGTAGAAGGAAGAAGAAGCAGAATTGAAAGAAGAAAAGACGGTTTTTCATTTACACAGTGGGTATTTATACATGCCGATTAACGGCTCATTTGACCGTCTATAACGGCTAGTTTTACTAGCCGTTATAAACCCGATTTAAATTGGGTAGTGGGCCCCACAGTAATTAGCCCATTGGACATAGCAATGTATATCTTTTATCCGACACTCCCCCTCAAGCGCAGGAATGTATACTGGTCATTCCAAGCTTGGACACCAGATATTGCATATTCTGATAGGATCCCCAGCCCACATGAAGGGCATTATCGTCATTCGCTATGTTTCCTTTCCCCTATGTTCCCTTTAAATAGCACAACCCTCCTTGGAGGAGGGCAGACTGAGATTTGGTTATTAGCGATCAGTTGTTCTCTTCCTCGCTCGTCTCTCCTACATCCACGCGCCTCCTCCCTTGACGATCCCCGTCCTCGCGATCATCTTCACTTCACCGCGTCTTCAGGCGGCTCGTCCTCGGCCGATCCCTACCTCCTCAGCTCGGCCCGTCCTCTACCATTCCCATTTTACCTCTCTACCCCGGGAACTTCTACCCTATCCTTGTCCTCTACCCTCCCTCCAATACGACCCGAGATCAAGGATCGTATCATATTCTTAGTTGGTAACCCCGTGGTGAAGATGTCGGCACACTGCACCTTAGAGCTGACGTGTTCTGTCTGGAGAATTCCTTGCTCCAGATGATCTTGTATATGAAATCTATCAATGTTCACATGCTTCATTCGATCATGATAAACTGGGTCATGAGCAATGCTGATGGCAGACTTGTTGTCGCAGCGGATAATAATTGGTCTTGAATACGTAATCTTCAAGTCATCAAGTAGGCTTTTGATCCAAATTGCTTCATTGATTCCTTTTGACATTGCTCTGAACTCAGCTTCAGAACTTGACTTTGAAACTACACTCTGTTTTTTACTTCTCCATGTTACTAGGTTTCCTCCAAGGAATGTACAATATCCTGTAGTAGACCTGTAATCAAGACGAGACCCAGCAAAGTCAGAATCGGCGTATAGAATAAGGTCTAACTTACCTGTCCTTCTGTATGCGATGCCCAGTCCTGGGGTTCCCTTCAAGTACCTGAGAATTCTGTTAACTGCCTGAAAATGGGAATTTCTAGGTGAATGGATAAACTGATTAAGTACATTTACCGCATAACATATGTCCGGTCGCGTATGTGAGAGATATGACAATTTTCCCACAATACTTTGGTAAGAACTAATTTCTACCTTGGTGTCGTTCTCACTAATGGTTAATTTGTGGTTGACTTCAATCGGAGTTTCACTTACATGACAATTCAGATGTTTAGTTTCATTTAGGATATCGAGAATATATTTCTGTTGTGTCATTAATACCACTTCACTTGATCTTGCAAATTCTATGCCTAAAAAATATTTTAGAGGTCCTAATTGTTTAACTCTACAGTTTTTGTCTAAATGATTTTCAAGATTCTTAATTTCTCTTAGATCGTTTCCAGTAATGATTATGTCATCCACATACACTAATAAAATTGTAATCATTCTTTCAGTTTGGAGTTTAAAAAACAGAGTATGTTCACCATTACTTTGACTATATCCAAGATTTTTCATAGCTTGGGCAAATTTTCCAAACCATGCTCTGGGTGACGGTTTCAAACCATATAGGGCCTTGCGAAGTCGACATACCTTACCCTGACTTAGTTTGTCTTCATAACCAGGGGGAATATCCATGTAGATTTCTTCCTTCAGATCCCTCTGGGTACAAGGCGTGCCTTATACCTGTCTAGACTACCATCAGACTTACACTTTATCGTATACACCCATCTACAGCCTACTGATTTTTTTGTCTTTTGGTCGATCAACTATTTCCCATGTATTATTCTGTTGTAGGGCCCTCATTTCCTCATCTATAGCTTCCTTCCATCTAATGTTCTTTATAGCCTCAATTGGAGATTTTGGTATTTGAATGTCCTGTATTGTGGTGAGAAATACTTTATATTCATGTGAGACGTGCTTAAAATTCAAGTAATTTACCATTGAATATGGGACAGATTTCACACATGCTCGTTTTCCCTTTCTTAGGGCAATTGGCCAGTTTGTCCCAGCACTATCCGGTTCCATATTAGTAAGCTTATCTTCTCCTCCCCCTTCATTCAAATCCACAAGTTCTGTTGATTTTTCCTTTTTTTCCTCTGATAATATTTTGGATATGGGGTCAATTGATGTACCCCTTCCAATTGTCCTGTCGTGACTCCTATTTCAGTGTGTTGAGTCGGATCTGTAGATTCTGTTTCATGTGCAACTTCATCTGGCTCAGGGGAAGTAGTATCAAATCCATTTTCTTCTAATCTAAATTCTACACATGACTCTTGGTTAGTACCCATACTTGGTGTTGGTGTTGCTTCACTTGTGAGCAACTGAGTTATGTTTATATGGGCCTCAGTACCGTGCGGCTTTTAATAAAAAGATTTCTCATAAAATACTACATCCTTGGATACAATGTACTTTCGGGTAATTGGATAATATAACTTGTATCCCTTTTGAGTGACAGAATATCCAATAAAAACACACTTCAATACTTTTGTAGATAACTTGTTCTGTTTATGTGTAAGATTGTATACGTAGCCAATACATCCAAATATTCTAACAGGTAATCCAGTCTTCAATCGCACGTTGGGATAGTACATTTCCACTAGTTCAAGAGGACTTTTGAAATCTAAGGCCCTAGAAGGAAGTCGATTTATCAAGTGAGTAGCTGTCATTATCACAAATCCCCATTGGTTTGCTGGGACATTTCCTTGGATTAGTAAGGTTCTGCCCTTGTCTACTATATCTCCAATTTTCCTCTCAGCTACTCCATTTTGTTGTGGAGTATAAGGACATGAAGTTTCATGTCTTATGCCTTCAGTAGTAACAAATTCTAGAAGTCCATTGTTCAGAAAATCTTTGGCATTGTCTGTTCTAAGTCCTTGGACTGAGTCACCAAACTGTCTTCTAATCAATGCACATAATCCTTTTATATTTTGGGTTACTTCATGTTTGTGTTTCTGAAGGAACACCCAGCTATATCTGCTATAGTCATCTACACATACTAGGAAATAGTTGAATCCTAGCATATCCTGTTGCGGAGAAGGTCCCCAAACATCACAGTGGATTATTTGGAAAGGTTTAGTTGTATAGGATTTACTCGGTGGATATGAAGTCCGTTTAAATTTTCCTAACTGGCAAGCTTCGCATATCAATTTTTCCACTAAAAGGTTCTTGAATAGGTGAGGGTACATGTGTTTAAGAGATGGAAAGATGGATGACCCATTCTTTGTAGAATCTCCATGAGTGACTCCTTTGATGTGGCAGTAGCTACCACTTTTGTTTGGACTCCACCAAAGGGTCCAGAATTTTGGCAAGGGAGGTAGAAGAGTCCTTGTTGGACCTTAGCTAGTCCAGTCCTCCACCCGAGTTCCTTATGACATAAATACGCATCTATATTATCAAGAAGAACATTATTCTTTTCTCTTAGCTAATTGTTGTACTGAGATTAAGTTTACAAAAAGTTTTGGAACATGCAACACGTTTTGCAGTTCACCAATTGGTTTTATATTCGAATTGCCTATTCCCACTACTGGAAGTGTTGTTCCATCGGCAGTTTGCACATGCTTACCAGGAGTATTTTTTATATGTTATGAAGGATTCTCTCCTAGATGACATATGATCCGTCGCTCCTGAATCTAGGACCCATGCAGTTGTTAGATCCTTAGTAAACAAAGCTATTTTCGTAAAAAAATCATTGTTACCAGTATTGGCCATCGAGGTGGAGCCGATGATAGAACCAGAGTGTATGATCGTCTTCAAGTTATGAAGTTCCTCCATCATCTTCTGGAAATCCTGCATTGAGGGAAGAGTATTACCAGAATTTTGCTCTCCTTGCTGTGCTAGATGCGTTCTTGCAATGTGAGGAGGCTTCCCATGCAGCTTCCAGCATTTGTCTTTGACATGACCCTTTTTTGCAGTAATTGCAAAAGATGTCTTCCTCGTTAGATTTTTCTTGATCACCCTTTTGCTGGATCTGTCCTTTTGTTATATAGGCTTTGCCGTCAATGGCTCCTTTGACAGAGTTTAAACGACTTTCTTCTTGCATGGCCGTGGACTCAGTCTCGTTGTATGTAGGTTCATCTTCACGATTATAGAGCTGACTCCTGATCAGTTCAAACTCTGGTCTAAGCCCCTGAAGGAATTGACAGAGGCGATTAGTCACCTCATGTGCTCTAGCCACTGGGTCAATGCAGGGTGGACGACAATGATCCAGCTCATTGTGAATATCTCTCAGCTTATTGGAATCGGTAAGCACATCCATGTCTCCTTGCTTGAGAGTATAGGACTGAACGATGAGATTGATAATCTTCGTTTTGTCATTCTTCTTAGAATGATTTCGATGGACAGCTGCCCATAGAGCTTTAGACGTTGCATAAGTGCACCTTGTTAACTGCTCCGAAGAGAGAGAATCAAGCATCCATCCAAATACGAATTCTTCCTCCATGGTCCATTTCTGGTAATCTGGATGAGTTTCACTTGGACAGTCTTCGGTCAAGTGATGTAGGAGCTTACGGGGCTTCAAAGCAGCTTGGATAGTTCTTTCCCAGAGAAGGAGATTGTTTCAAGTACTGGGAGATGTGCTAGCCATTGATCAGGGACTATCAACTGGTGCCCGGATGATGCAGTTGACACAGCAGGAGCCTGGAGCTTCATCGGCTCGTCAGCCATAGCGCCTTGTGTTCGAGATCCTCCAGTGGAATGATCCTAGCTTCTGCCAATCGAGATCCTCTCGTAGGATGATCTGGATGTAGCACATAAACTCTAAACAAAATGACAATCAGACCTGCTCTGATACCATGTCGATTTGGCATGACTACCTTGAGGCCAGGGTGAGCGAGAGAGATGATCAAGTAGAAGGAAGAAGCAGAATTGAAAGAAGAAAAGGCGGTTTTTCATTTACACACAGTCGGTATTTATACATGCCGATTAACGGCTAATTTGACCGTCTATAACGGCTAGTTTTACTAGCCGTTATAAACCCAATTTAAATCGGGTAGTGGGCCCCACAGTAATTAGCCCATTGGACATAGCAATGTATATCTTATATCCGACAAATAGTATGACAAAAGAAGGTTTTTTCTTTGATCTTGCACAAATAAAGGTTTCATCAACTTACCCTTTGGGGCCCGGATTCTGCATTAAAATTATTTTTCACATGAGTAACAAATCCATACATAAAACTATTTTAGATTTAGCCGAAAAAAGTATTATGGTTTCACATTTATTAAAATCAGTCAGGTTGTATATTTGAGTCTTCATTGTTTGGGACGTTTATTGATTAAAATGTCGTGTGATGTAGGTTCTTTTCTTCTCTACGATGACCAGACTTTTGGATGTTATGGAAGAATATCTTCAATGGAAACATTATCGGTACCTGCGATTGGATGGCCATACGTCCGGAGGTGATCGTGGAGCCCTTATTGAGGAGTTCAACCGACCTGATTCATCAACTTTTATATTTCTTTTGAGGTATTCATATTAATTATTGGATATATAAACATAACAATTTTCTTTTCATTTCAATTTGCATGAAATTACTTGTATTTATAAATTTGAAAGACTTGGAACAATTATGTATCTCAGTTGTAACATAAAATGGATTATTATACTGAACTGCCGTGTATATTTTCTGGCTTTCACATACCTCCTTTATTGCAATCCTAGATAATATAATTGCCCTTTATTTTTTTTAGCATCCGAGCAGGTGGAGTTGGCGTGAATCTTCAAGCTGCTGATACAGTTATTATATTTGACACAGACTGGAATCCTCAGGCATTATATAACCTTCATTCTCAGGTATACATTTTTTGATGCCTTGATTTCTAATTTTCTTTTATTGTTTTCTAGGTTGATCTGCAAGCTCAGGCCAGGGCTCATAGAATAGGCCAGAAGAGAGACGTTCTGGTGCTGCGCCTTGAGACGGTAAGCATTACACACCTTGAGTTTTTGTAATTTTATTTTTGCCAATTGGTTTGCGGGACCAAATTTAGGTTTAACATCTACCAGTGCTCACTTGAAATAGCCTTCATTTAATGAGGAATATTGTTTTCCTCATTATTAGCTTCAAAATGCATCTTAATGATGAAGATCATTTTCGAAAGAGACTCTTTTGTCATATTTTTATCTAATATAACTAGGTAAACTCTGTCGAAGAACAAGTACGCGCTGCTGCAGAACATAAACTTGGAGTTGCTAATCAGAGCATAACTGCGGGTTTTTTTGACAACAACACCAGGTAAACCTAATGCCTTCAATTATACTTGCTTACATATTCTTACTGAAGCCTTCATGCACTTCTTTAATTGTCATAGCGCCGAAGATAGAAGAGAGTATTTAGAATCTCTCCTTAGGGAGTGCAAGAAAGAAGAGGCAGCTCCTGTATTAGATGATGATGCTTTAAACGATATACTTGCCCGAAGGTAATTCGGCTTTCTGTCTTTTCAATTCACACATTGTTGAATCTTTTTTGTATTTGAAGTAATTGGGCCTTCTAAACCGTTCATTCCCTGTGAAATGCCTTGGTTTTCAGTGAATCTGAAATTGACGTGTTTGAGACAGTGGACCGATATAGACGAGAGCAGGAGTCTGTGAGTATTTTTTATATTTTGTTGTTAATTTGCTCCTTTGCTTCTTTAGTTCGTTGATATCTTGGTTGATATGGCAGGCGATATGGCAGAAATTGACTCAAGAGCCTTCCCCGATGCCCCCTCGTCTGGTTACAGATGAAGACCTGGAGCCCTTGTATAAAGCCTTGCGCATATTAGAGGCGGCGCCCCCTTCCAGTGTGAAGCGAAAAGGTGACGTCGGCCTTGACACTCAACATTATGGGAGGGGAAAAAGGTCTCGTGAGGTAGTCTGGCTTTCATAAATTTGCAGTTCATTACTAAATTATGGATGATTTGGCACTGATAAAAACCACCTTGCTCCGCTTAGGTCCGGTCATATGAAGACCAGTGGACTGAGGAAGAATTCGAAAAACTCTGTCGTGCTGATTCACCAGGGTCATCTTCCTTCAAGGTTGAAGAGTCCCTAATTGCAGTTGCTTCGGCCAAGGATTCCATTTTACCAAAGGCTGATGACGACAACAGAAGTCTTCCATCTGCAGAAACACCGTCTGGTGCAAGAGAACACTCAATGACTCTGAAGCGTGGAAGAGGGAGACCCAAAAGACCGGCAATGGATACATCTGAGCCATCTGATCCCACGAGCTCCCAGGAGATGGCTGATATTGATGCTGCCAAAGGGTCTGGAGAAGGAGCTCATGGGCGTGGGAAGAAATCCTCTGTGTCGGGCTCTGCTGCTTCTCTGGGAAGAATCAGGATCAGAAAGAACAACTCTGAGACACAGAGAGGGCCCACCTTGATTACAACTAAAGACCATGGTCTGCTGAATACTGAGGAATCTTTGAAGTTGAAAGCAGATACTAGTCAGGCTGTCAAAGTTTTGAATGTTGCTCCTGAGAATGATCTATCTGGCAGGAGACAATATTCCAAAGTTCTTAGCACAGCAATGACTGTTGACTCTGGTCCTGCTTCGGTTCGGCCTGTTTTGGAGAAGAAAGTTTCTGTTACAAGCAAGAAAGCGGCAGCACGGGAGGCAAGAAAAGCTGGCAACATTTCTCAAGAAACACATAAAAGTGATTTGCGATCTACTACTTTGAGCAAGTCGAAGTCCATTCGTCTAAAACGCACTCTGGATGGTGGGAGCAGAGACGTTGGGATTTCAGGTGTCACAACGCTCTTAAGTCAGAAAAAAGAGCACAAAGTAAAAACACAAGAAAGCTCCTCAAAAACCCTTAAGGATGTCAAGAATGGGGAAAAACATGCGGAATTTGTTGAAAAAAATGTGGCTGGCGATGATTTTAAAGCAATTGACCTGGCAAGTTCAGGGATTGACGCAAAACATGATCAAGATTCATCTGCAATTGTTCCCATTTCTTCTTCCATGTTCAGAAATCAGGAGATCAGTGAAAACTCTGAAGCATTCGTCTCCAAATTTCAAGATACGTATCCCACTGAACGTCAAGAAATATCACCAGTTGATCCGATGTGGTCTTCCCAGACAGCACAAGGCCATGAAAAGATGGAAGGAGCCGATGGCAATGAGCGGGATGATCAAGTGGAGACTTGTGATTCTCGATCCACGAGTGACCACCAGGTTTGTGAAGGTGCAGATGCTTCTATTATTGAAAAAAATCAAGAAAACCTGGTAAATGATCAAAACCAGGATGAATCTGCCTCACATGTCCCCTCCGCAGATTCCACGTGTACTGTGAAACTGGATGGCTATGTTTCAGGTGCAGCTGAGGAGGACCATTCAACGCGTGTTGCGTCTGTGGCTACGTCAGCCTCTGAAGTGCTTTCAGTAGACCACGGTGATTCACGCTCTAACATGCAGTCAACAGCCACCATGTGCATTATTAACATTGAATCTGTCGCAAAGAAGGATTCATCAACTACAGAGAGCCATTCAGAAGATACCATGTACCCCCAGGTTGTAGATCAGCATATTAATAAGGCATCGGAGGGTACGAATGATGCATCGTCTGCAGAGAACTATCCTGCAGATACTGTATGTGCTGAGACTGTGGTTGAGCATGTTATCATGTTGTCAGAGGAGAAGAATGATGCTTCAGTGGTGGAGAACCATCCATTACATGCTACATATTTGGATGATGTGTCAGCCGTGGAGAGCCACCCAGTAGATGCCATCAGTGTGGAAGATCTGGCTGAGAATATAATCATCACGTCAGAAAGCAAGAATGATGTGTCAGCCTCAGGCAACCATCCACTAGATCCCTCATATGCTGATGGCATAAATGATGCTCCATCCTTGGAGAGCCTTCCAGCAGATATTGCATATGTTAAAGATCCTGTTCTGCGTAAAATCACTGCATCTGAGGACCAGAATGATACATCTGTCTCAGACGGCCTTGCTTCAGATGCTGCTTATGTTAAAGATGCATCTGGAAGCAGGAATGGTGCTTCACCCTTGGAAAACCTTGCAGAAGATGTCACACAAGCTGAAAATGAGGCTGAGCATATTATCATCACCTCAGAGGGCAAGAATAATGCATCTACCGCAGATCAGCATCCAGAAGGTGCCACATATGCTGAGAATACTGCTGAGCATAGTATCATCTCCTTAGAGGGCAGAAATGAGGCATCCGATGGTGAGTATACGGTCGTTGCATCTGAGATCAGAAATGATACATCAGAGAACCTATCATCAGATGACATGTGTGTTGAGAATGCAGTGGAGCATGTTTTCATCTCATCAGAGGGCCAAAATGCTGTGTCAGCCTCGGAGAACCATCCTGTAGATGCCACGTATTCTGAGAATGTGGCTGAGCGTGTTATCATCACATCAGAGGGAAACAACGATGTGTTGGCCTCTGAAAACCATCGAGCAGGTGCCATGTATTCTGAGAATGTGTCTGAGCATGTTATCATCTCATCAGAGGGTAAAAATGATGCGTCAGCCTCGGAGAATCATCCAGCAGAAGCTACGTATGTTGAGAATGTGGCTGAGCATGTTATCATCTTATCAGAGGGCAAAAATGAGGCGTCAGCCCCAGAGAACTGTCCAGCAAAAGCCATGTATGTTGAGACTGTGGCCGAGTATGTTATCATCTTATCAGAGGACAAAAATGAGGCATTTGCCCCAGAGAACCATCCAGCAAGAGCCATGAATGTTGAGAATGTGATTGAGCATGTTAGCATCTTATCAGAAGGCAAAAATGAGGCATCGGCCTCAGAGAACCATCCAGCAGATGCCACGTATACTGAGAAAGTGGTTGAGCGTGTTATCATCTCATCAGAGTGCAAAAATGAGCCATCATCCTCAGAAAACCATCCAGAAAAGGCCACGTATGCTGAGAATGTGGTCCAGTATGTTGTCATTTCATCAGAGAGCAAAAAGGAGGTGTCATCCTCAGAAAACCATCCAGCAGATGGCATGTATTCTGAGAATGTGGCTGAGCATGGTATTATCTCATCAGAGGGCAAAAGTGATGCGTTGGCCTCAGAAAACCATCCAGTAGATGCGATGTATGTTGAGAATGTATCTGAGGATGTTATAATCTCATCAGAGCGCAAAAATGATGTGTCATTCTCAGAAAACAATCCAGCAGATGCCACGTGTACCGAGCATGTTATAATCTCATCAGAGGGCAAAAATGTGGCGTCAGCCTCAGAAAGCCACCCGGCAGATGGCACGTATGCTGAGGATGTGTCTGCATGTGTTATCATCTCATCAGAGGGCAGAAATGAGGCACCGGAGAACCCACTAGAAGATGGTAACTACGCTGATAATGTGGCTGAGCATAGAGTCATCACATTGGAGATCAGAGGTGATGTATGGGAGAATCCTCCGTCACATGCCGCATGTGTTGAGAATATAAGGGAGGATGTAATCGTTTCATCAGGTGACAAAAATGATGGCCCTGACTCTGTGAACCATCCAGCTGCTGAGAATGCAGCGGAACATAATGTCATGGAATCAGAGAACTTTCTACCAGCACTCATGTATGCTGAGAATGTAGCTGAATATATCAGAGATGATGCATCAGAGAAATCCCCGTCAGATGTCACCTGCTCGGAGAATGCAACGCAGCATGTTATCGTGTCATCAGAGGGCAAACATGATGGCACTGGCTCTGAGAACCCCCCAGCAGATGTCACATATGCTGAGACTGTGGCTGAGCTTGTTGTCATGGCATCAGAGATCAGAAAGGACACAACTGAGACCGTCCCAGCAGAAGCTACATATGCGGAGACTCTGGCTGAGCATGTTGTCATGGCATCAGAAATCATAAATGACACAACTGAGGACTCCCCAGCTGATGTTGCATATGCTGAGACTGTGGTTGAGCATGTTGTTGTGGCATCAGAGATCAGAAATGACACATCTGAGAGGCCCCCAGAAGATGTCACGTATGCTGAGCATGTGGCTGAGCATATGTTAGTTGCGTCAGAGATCAGAGATAATGCATCGGAGAACTCTTCGGTAGATGCCATGTACACTGAGAATGCATCAGAGCTTGTTTTCTCATCAGAAGGCAAAAATGTTATCACATATGCTGAGAACCAACCAGCAGATATGACAAATGCTGAGAATGCAGAAAAACATGTCATCATCTCACATGAGGGCGAGCACGATGCATCGGAGAATCCATCAGCAGATGCTACGTATGCTGAAAATTCAGTGAAGCATGTTAATATCTCATCAGAGGGCGATGATGATGTATTAGAAAACCCTCCACCAAGTACCGCGTATTCTGAAAAGGCGACAGAGCTTGTTATTGTGGCATCAGAGTGCAAAGATGATGTATCAGAGAGTCCAGCTGCAGATGTCTCCAAGCAAGTTATCATCGCACCAGAGATCAGAAATGATGCATCTGAGACGCCCCCAGCAGAGGGCACATATGCTGAGAATACAACAGATTGTGTTATCATCTCATCAGGGATAGGAAATCACACATTCAAGAACCCACCCGCAGATGCCATGTACGCTCAAAACGGAGGGGAGCATGTTATCATCTCGTCGGAGGGCGAAAATGCAGAGGACCATCCAGCGGATGCCACTAGTGCTAAGAATGTGTCTGATCACGTTGTCATAGCATCCGAGATCAGCTATGACGCTCCGGAGAACCCTTCCCCAGATGCCATGTATGTTGAGAATGCAGCAGAGGTTGTTATCATCTCATCAGAGGACAAAAATGATGCATCGCAGGACCATACAGCAGATGCCACGTATGCTGGAAGTGCATCAGAGCATGTTATCATATCATCAGAGGGTAAATACGATGCATCCAAGAATCCACCAGGAGATGCCACGTGTGCAGAAAAGTCAGCGGAGCATGTTATCATCTCATCAGAAGGCATAATTGACGCAGTTGAGGACCCTCCAGCTGATGCCACGTATGCTGAGAATGCAGCAGAGCATGTTATCATGACATCCGAAGGCAAAATTGACGACTCTGGCTCCGAGAATCATGTAGAGGAGAATCCAGCAGGGCACGGTGAGAGTTTAGCTGATCGTATCATAATCACATCTGAGATTAGAAATGATGCATCGGAGAACCATCCAGAAGATGCCTCCTATTCTGAGAGTGTGCCTGAGCATATTACTACATTGGATATCATAAATTTTGCGCCGGAGGGCGATCCTGCAGATCCCACGATTGATGAGCATGAGGCCGAGCATGTTATTACGACATCAGATAGGAATAATGATACATCTTATGCGGAGGAAATGGTTAGGTACAAAAATGATGCATTGGCCTCGGGGAGCCATCGAGAAGATACCACTTATGTCAAAGATGACGTGGCAACCTGTGTCCCTGTCGGCCATCCAGAAGATGCCATGTGGATCAAAGCGGAGAGTCAACCGCTTGCCACCTCATCTTCAGTGGATTCACTGGAGCAGCCCATTGCTGAGGTGAATGTTGAAGACTCATTTATCGGTGAAACGACAGTCAACGATGCAGCCTCTATGGAAGTTGACGCTGATCAGCTTCCAGATGTGAGCAGAGCCTGTGAGAGTGCTTCCTCCAGTGGTGTTTTGGAAGAAGACGATGGCTGATGAACGAACCGATTGAAATTGGTATATACTTCTTCTTTTATGAGTTTTCTCTTTTCAGAAATGATTCGATTAAAATCCAGTAACTTCTGACTAAGGTTAAGCATTGGATGATGGTTCATCATCAGTTCATCCATTATTGTCATCAATTCTCCCTTGTTTTGGAAGAAGACGATGGCTGATGAACGAACCTGAAATTGGTATATACTTCTTTTTTTATGAGTTTTCTCTTTCCAGATATGATTCGATTAAAGTCAAGTAACTTCAGACTAAGGTTAAGCATCAGATGATGGTTCATCATCCGTTCATCCCTTATTGCCATCAATTCTCCCTTGTTTTGGAAGAAGACGATGGCTGATGAACGAACCGATTGAAATTGTTATATACTTCTTTTATGAGTTTTCTCTTTTCAGAAATGATTCGATTAAAATCAAGTAACTTCTGACTAAGGTTAAGCATTGGATGATGGTTCATCATCCGTTCATCCCTTATTGTCATGAATTCTCCCCTGCTCAGGCCAACAAATAGAACAAAAGCCTTTGTACATTCCGTTCCGTCATCTGCTGGTGATTTACCCAAGGTTTACATTCATCCTGTGTCCATTTCATCATCCGTTTCGTCCAGCCCCTTGAACGGAAATGGAATGAAACTGCAGACTCTCTGATGGATGTCTGACCAAAATGCTGTTTTTTCCTGTTCTGTCCGTCCTATTCTGTCATCCGTCTGCGACCCTTATTTCCAACTAAGGTTTGGGGACAAATAATGGAGTAGAACAAAATGAACGGATCTGTTAGGCATCAATTACAAACAGAATGAATGGAATGGCTGACCAAATGGAAGGCACAATGGTTTCGGCCCGCTTCTGTTTCAAGGTAAGGAGGGATGACATATGATGATAAGGGACGAATTGATGATATTTATTTTATGAGGGTTTGCCATTTTAGACCCAAGCTCCAAGGCCGATCATAGACTGCCAGACTGGTTTAGGTCCAATAGTAAACCGGACTGAGGACCTCTGGAAATGATTTCCATTCTAATATTCTTCCTTTTAAACGTTCTTTCTTCTATAAGTTTCTATATATCAATCATATTGTTGTTGCTGTTCGTTTCATTTCATAAAGTCTTATTTTTATTTTCTGTTACGTTTTTCTAATGTTGTTTACATAAGATAAGATAACGTTCTTATGTTTAATATCAAATCATGATACCCTTTCTTCAGCAAAATGTTGTGTTCTTCTCTTCAGTGGTTCATTTTAAAACTTCCGCGTGATATCAAAAACTTTAAATAGTTCCTTCAAACCATGCGTTCCATGTTGTTGAAAATTGAATGACTTGAATTGTTGGTTCATTTTGTCTCATACAATCTACCATCGAGATGTGGCTTCTCCAGTATATAATGTTATGATCAATTGTGTTCAAAAAGAGGAAGGGCAAGCTACTAGCTCTATGATCAAGAATTTTGTTAGTCTAGTCTCTCATTGAATGAAGAAACTAGTTCAAAAAAAAAATCTTCCGAGGCAAACGGGGTCATGTGAAACATGATTGAACAATGCTTAGTGAAGAAAATAAATGATTTTGTTTCTAACGAGTTCCAAAAACCAAACGTAACTTTTGTTCCGCGGATGAACAGGTTGATTGATTTTGGAGCAAATGTCTATATTTCAATCACCTTATGAGGGCCTTTGATAAGCCAATATTCAATTGAGAAAGAACAATTTGTCATTTTTTTAGTCAGACATGTTCACATTTCAAGTCAATAGGAGGATACTAGACTTGAAGGCGATACTGTTTTTAACTGAAATATTTATTTTCCATCATTTGAGAGGAACTTGGTACTTGTACTCAGCCAAAACAAATTATAGCAAATTTATGCATGTGGCAAATTGTATCTTATGCATCTAATTTGGGAACATGCTTAATGTTTCTTATTTTGATATCCATTCTCCCTCTTGCCCTTAAAAGTAGACATGGTTCTGTTCTTTTTGTGCGAATTTGTGTGAATCGTTCGTTTGGTTTTCCGAATAGAACAAAAACAAATTCGAACAGAACATCTCACAAATCTATGTGCGGTTCTTTTGTTCGCTTTGTGCAAATTTGTTCTAGTTTTGTACGAATGTGCGAATATGCAAATTGTGTTCGTTTTTTTTGTTAAAAGAACAGAACAAAGAACAAGGACCTGTGTGGTTCTTTTGTGCGAATTTTTTGTCTGTTAAAAATGAACAGAACAGCACGACCATGTCTACTTAAAAGGTAATATAGACTTATGTACCTGTGGTATTCTATGGATTAAAGGTTGAGATATATCCCAGAAGTAACAAGAGAAATTGGTGACTTTTAATTTAAGTCTTCCCGGATGTCTGGATTTATCTCTAGCACGATAAATAAATACCTACGATTTATCCATTCATTTTCTCGTATTAGAATGATTTTGGTTACAGTGCATGATATAAACCTTGTTTATGACATTGTTATCTCAATGTGATCTCATGTCTTTTATTAATGTGTTTATCCCAAATTTGTGGTATTATTTGACCCACTTTTCCAAACACGTGACAAATAATTTAACTTTTTTTTTATTTTTTGGCATTTTCAAGATTTTTTAGCACTGTGAAACCCTATTTAGGATAAGAAATAGAAGAATGATTATTGGAGGAAGAATGATTATTCTATATCCTTGTTGGACCTAATAATCTGATGGTTTTGGCTCATAACATTCAAAATGCATCATTACTTCTCTGCGGTTCATATAATTTCAGCCATATCTTGAATATCATGTTATTAAGAACACATATAGAATATTAATGCAGTTTCATTAAATATATTTATAATATGTATAGGTATAAAGGAATCAATCAATAAACATAACATTTTATTTTCATTAAGTCCACACAACATACCATTCAACTTCCAAAACCAATTTCTAGTATAATTTTTATTTGTCTTGCTTGGATTTGCGAACAATTTATGTCGTACCAGTTGTAGGTATTGTCTGGAAATCTTTTGGTAATCTCTTTACTGGTGTAATCGATTTGTGATAAATGGAGTTGGCTGAAGACCAGATAAATGTCACTCATTTTACCCTTTCATATTAAAAATATGAAACATAAAAAACCAAACTTCACCCAACTGACTTAGAGATAAGTGATGATATCTTTATAAATGACACTGAAGCCTCCCACCATACAAAACCATCACATATCCTGAATATGGAAATTTGTAGTCAGTGGTCCGAAAATTTGCACACGTGCAAATTTTTTGGTGGCACCAAAGCCCTTGTGCAATGTTTGGTGCAAGGTTGAGCAGAAATTCAAATTGCGTGTTGCACAAATTCAAACGAATCATTGAGAGAGAGAGAGAGGGAGAGAAGAGTGAGAGAGGGAGAATAGCAAGTCAGAGAGAGAAAAGCGATAAATAAATCGAGAAAGGGATAGAGGAGTAAGCAACATAGAGAGAGGGAGAGAAGAGTGAGCTGGAGAGAGATATGAGTGAGCAAGAAATAGAGGGAGAGAGAATCAAGCGAGAGAGAGAAGAGTAATAGAGGGCGAGAAAGAGGTAAAGTGGAGCCTTGATAAGCCCTCTTTAAAGGAATATCCTTGGCCCCTCTTCATTCTCTATAGGGTCTCTTCTCTGCCCTCATGGAAGCGATGTTACAAAGCTTTTTTTGTGAGGGGGATGGAAAAAGTGGAAAAAACAGACTCGTGTTTCCCAGTCAAAAAGAATTCGACAAAGGTTCTGAAGGTTACCCGCGCAGTGGATAAGAAGGCGTGTGAGGTTACGATTAAATTCATTCTGAACCTCAGTAACCTTACTCATCTGAATCTGAATCTTCATTGACTTTGTGACATTCTGATGAAGATGAATTTACTTCGTAACATTAAGATGAAGATGAATTGACTTCTTTTGCTCCTGCTCCAAAGCGCTGCTCTTAAACTCGCGCCTTTAGTTTTGACGAAGGCGCGAGAGCGAGAGCAACAAAGGTGCGTAACGAAGGTTCTGAAATAAAGATTATCTTCAAGATCAAACTCCTAAACCCTTCTCCGAGCCATGTATTGTAAGTGATCTGAACCCCCCCCAGAGCGAGAGCCCCCTTAGAGGCAAGTGCTGTTGGTGAACTGTATGATGGGCAACCATCTCTTGCGGTTCGGAGAGGACTCAGCAAATTTCTTCCATTTGATCGTAACCTCATAACCTTTCACTCTATTTTATTATATATGCTAAGTGAAAAGAATGTTTTTTGATAGACCTAGGAAATGTATTTTTTATGAACCAATGGATCGTAACAAGTCATTACTACTAGCAATGATTTCCTGTTTCATTATTTCATCCTTTCCATATGGTAGAGAGTGAGAGGGAGAGAAAGGAAAGTCTGAGAGAGAGAGGAGAAAAATAATAATTATGGAGAGTGAGAGGGAGAGGGGGAGAGAGAGAGGAGTGAGCAAGAGAGAGAGAAGAGTGATATAGAGTGCAAGGCAGAGAGAAGAGCGTGATAGAGAAAGAAAGCTTTTGGGAGAAGAGAGAGAAAGAGAGAGGAGTGAGAGAGAGAAAGAAAGCTATAGGGAGAAGAGAGAGATAAGAGTGAGTGAAAGAGAAAGCTCTAGGAGAAGAGAAAGGGAGAGAGAGAACTATCAATGGAAGATCTAAAGATAGAGATAAGAACTATCAATGAAGAGGGGAAGGGACAGGAGTGAGGAAGAAAAAAATGAGTGATCGAGGGAGAAGAGCGAGTGAGCGGAGAACAATCAGGAGAGAGGGAAAGAAGAGTGAATGAGATAGAGAGAGAAGAGTGAGATAATAGCTATTCAGAAAGAAAGGAAGAAAAGAGTGAGATTATATATTTTTTGCTTTTTATGTAAATTTGAACAGAAGAGTACATTCTCATATCTCGTTCCAAAATCAAACCAGTCGCGCAAATTGCACTACCCAAATCTTGCAAGTACTATACCAAAAACAGGGACGGTAATTATAAATGTAAACTTTGGATAAAAATTAGGCGACATAATGACTAGGGATAAGATTGAGAGTACATCAAAGTTGTAGAAGTTCTTGAAAGTGAGTCAAAACAAGGAAGAAAGGAGGTAAAAATTCAGGCATTATGAGTGTCGGTAGATATGCCTTTGTCACTTATTGACCGTCCAAAATTTAAGAAAATATTTTTATGTCATGTAAAAAATGATGATTTTAAAATTACAAATGGGAAGAGTTTATGATGCACATTAACTGAAAATTTTGTGGAGGAAAAGTATATGCAGAAAGGATCACTCAAGAGATAGAAAAAAATGTGCTCATGATGGACACTTTGATAAACTTGAACGTATTGTTTTACTTGAGGACATATGTGTTAGATTGATGAATCATGAATGCTTCATGAAGGATTTCCAGATGTCCAACTCTTGGTTTTTATCGAGGCACATACTTGGTCGAGACATTACTCACCATGCTGAAGGATTATAACCACACCAATAAGGTAAATAATATTATAAAATTTTTATTCTGTCGTAATTCCTAAGTTAGCATGAATTTTCACTTTTATAGGTTATTACTGTCGCAATTAACAATCCTAGTAATAATAAAATGATAGATGAAACTTTAGAAAGATTGATGAAATATATTTTGTCATAGTTCATCAACCATTATACGTACCATACATGGCTCATGTTCTAAATTTAGCATTGAGATAATGCTTGAAAGACCTATTTATTTTGAGTAAATAATATTTTTTCGTTGTATGATTTTTTGATAATTCTAGTGTACTGATATGCTCAAATTTATATTTCCAAATTTAGGTCATTCTGCTTTTGAGTTTCATCAATAAATTTCTAGAAAAATCTTCTTACTGTAATAAATCTAGCTAGCGATGATTATGGATTGTCTCCACAGGGAATATGATGATTTGGGATTTAATATTATTCAAATCATGATTAAAGAGATGAGATTAGATACATATAAAATACAAGATAGTTAGATGAGGGAATTGGTGAGTAAGAAGGTGATAGTGAATATCTATTTACATTGATGGCTTAAGAGGTGATGACGATGCTACAAATAGATGTGGAAGTTGGAGACAAATCTAAGCTAATAATGATGAATATGATGAGAACTTACCTAGGTCCTTATGTTCTACCAGGACCACGGAACTTTTGTGATGCAGTCAAGCCTCTCCATTTCGCGTTCCCTCTCTTCACTCACTCAAACATACCAAGAAAAAACCCATGATGGATCCTTAGTCTCTCTCTATCTCTTTCAATCAGCCTACTCAAGTAGGAAGTAAACATAAAGATAGTTTTTATAGTGATATGTATCTCATATTATAAATCTGAGGGTATATATGAAAATAAGGGATAAAGACAATTTGCCCACAAAATTTCTGCTCTATCATCTTTCTGGATCATTAGTCCAAGCCATATATTTAATCCAAACATTCTCTCTCCTTATATCTTTATGCCTAGGTTTTCTGTCCTTGTCTTTTCCAAATTTCTCCGAATCATTGGCTGTGATCTTTATATTCTTGATAGAGGGTTCCTAATTTTCCATGTGTCTCTAAGAGAATAGGACAAGAAATGTTTAGCTCGTTTAATAAACAATACTATGTGATGTGGCCATGTGTCACCAACCACCACATCTAACATTATTAGTAATGTATAACAGTGCGCCACCATGTGACCTTGAAAAAAATAAAAAATAAGTGACTAAATAAATAGGAACATATGATGTGGCAAAGCATTACTTCACACCACATCAGTGCACTTTTCTCTTTCCTCCAATCATATCCTTACAGGCATGCGCTACCAGTAAAGTGTTGTGTTCGTGCCGTATAGCATAAAGTGCTGATGTGTTTGGTGTTTCCAAGCTGGCTAAGTTCCTCTAAGATAACAAATGATAGCTGCGGAGGGTATCCCATTACTAGCATATCATATTATTTTTTGCAAAAGGATGATACCACAAGATCATGAACATGAATTCTGGCCTCAGAAGTTTTGTGGTGGCTTTAAATAGGACGCTAATGTTGGGGACGAAATTCATCCCCATCATCAATGTGGACAGGCTCAGCGTAATCTTCGAGCAGAGTTACATCAACACGTACCAAGGCTTGTGTAGGATTTATGCACATATTTGAGGACCTACAATCTTCTCCATGACAAAGACATCTTCTCTCTTTATGAATGTGCATGAGCTCAATGCTAGTTTGACCTAGCGTGACTTTCTTAGTGTTGGGTTCTACAGACTTAATTGAGATGAAACATGATTGATTCATGCAGCAGAATAAGAATAACATAGCCATTAAAACATTCACGACGCCCCGCGCGTCGTGAGGTTGGCGCGATGGTCTGCGCGCGGGGGCGCAGCCGGACAGCGTCGGCGGGCGGTCTTCTCGGCTGCGTGTGACCAATGCAGCAGAGGCCTCAAGGCGCCCTTCCTCCTTTCAGGACGGCGGAAGAGGGGCTTCTCTCCTTCACGACCTGCATGCAGAAGACTCTAGGCGCTCTTCTTCTTCTCAGGACGGCGGGAGAGGGCTTCCTCCTTCGCAATCTGCAGGCAGAAGACTCAAGGCCCCCTTCTTCTTCTCTGGACGGCGGGAGAAGGGCTCCTCTCCTTCACGTTCTGCAGGCAGAGGTCTCAAGGCGCTCTTCTTCTGCTCAGGACGGCGGGAGAAGAGCTTCTCTCCTTCACGATCTGCAGGCAGAGGACTCAAGGCATTCTGTTGAACAATTAAATTCCCACTTAGCAAAAAAAACTTCTCCCCCTTTCTCTTAGGGCATCCTTTCTCCTTTTATAGGGGGAGAGTGGATGACCCTAGAGGTTGGGCTTGGTTAGGGGAAGAAAACCCCACGATCAAGCCACAAGGTTCAGGGGTTCTTCTGAAATGAGATAACGGGCCAAACACGGGGCCCACAAACATGACGATGGAAAACGTTCTAAATTACGAGAAAAACAAGAGAGGGTCCTCAAGCTGTGTACTTGAAGGATGAGTCCTTCTCGTCGGCTCGAGCTTCACGGCGGGGTTGCTCGCGGGTCGCCACGGGCCGGTCGCGTGCTTCAGCTGGCGGATGGTCCTCCATCATCCTCCCCGGGTGGGAGGAACTCGGCTCCGGCGAGTTAGAGCTGATGATCTCGCCCAAAGGTTGGATGAGTTCTGGGTGCAGCCGTCGTAAGTCTTCCTCCGAAATCCAGGCGTCCTCGCTCGACGGTTGGCCCTGCCAATGGACCAGGAACTTGCGATCCACCTTGTCCCCTGCAGCGTTAATTACCTCTTGCAATACAGATTTGATATGCTCATGTCGGGGTATGGAAGATACGGGAAGGGGTGGGATGGGCGGTGAAGGGTGGGGTCCCTCACTCACATCACTCGACAGGCCAATGGGGGTGTGAGGCTCTAGGTCTCTCAGGCTCTCTGGCATGGGACGATAAGGGGCGAGGTCACTAACATTGAAGGTAGGACTGATCCCCCAGTCAGAGGGAATGCCCACGACGTAAGCATTCTCGTTGATCACACGGGCTATCGGGAAAGGCCCAGCGCTACGAGAGTGGAGCTTCGTAGCGACCCCAGGAGAATATCTCTCGGACCTCAATCGGACCATGACGAGGTCACCTTTGGAAAAACTGACAAGACGCCGACCCACATCAGCGGCGGTTTTGTACTTCTCATTTTGAAAGATGCTGCGAGAATGAATGTCATGATGCATGTCCTGCATGTAACGAGCAAATGAGATGCCTTCCTCTGAGGTTCTAGTATGAGGATCTACGGGTGCGAGGTCTAACGGCCGTCGTGGTATCTGGCCATAAACAATCTCAAACGGAGCGCGACCTGTGGTACGGCTCACTGACGAGTTGTAAGCAAACTCGGCGCGCGGTAGTACACGGTCCCACGTAGCGAGGTTGTCTCCGACGAGGGAGCACAATAAGTTCCCTAGGCTGCGGTTGACCACCTCCGTCTGCCCGTCCGTCTGTGGATGATAAGCAGAGGAGAACTGCAGCTTTGTGCCCATAAGTATCCAAAGTGTCTTCCAGAAGTAACTCGTGAATCGGACATCGCGATCGGATACTAGCGACCGGGGTAGGCCGTGGAGCTTCACGATCTCGTCGAAGAATAGCGTTGCAACATGCGAGGCATCGGCCGTTTTTGAGCATGGCACGAAGTGTGCCATCTTCGAGAACCGATCGACGACGACTAGGATAGAGTCGTGTCGACGGGCGGTCCTAGGGAGACCGAGAACAAAATCTAAGCTAATATCGTCCCATGGTCGCGTCGGCACAGGTAGGGGCTTGTAAAGGCCGGCGTTCTGTTTTTTCATCTTCGCTCGGGATCACGTCAGGCACCGAGAGACGATGTGGCCAACATCCCTCTTCAAGGAGGGCCAATAGAACTGATACTCCAGCGCGAGTATGGTCTTGTTGACATCCGGATGTCCCCTGAGGCCGCTGGCGTGTGCCTCCCATATGAGGAAATCTCGTACGGAGGTGCGTGGGACGCACAACCTCTTCCCGTGAAAAAGGTAGCCTTCGGTCATGCAGTACTCACTGTGCTCCTTCGACGGGCCGTCGCCAACGGCGAGGAAGATCCTCCCGAAGTCTGGGCAGTCAGCGTAGGCCTCCTTCAGTTGCTCGAAACCGGTGACGTGCACGCGCATCGTGTTGAGGACATAGGGTCGTCGGCTCAGGGCGTCGGCAACTACATTGTCCTTCCCCTTCTTGTGGCGGATGACAAACGTATAATCTTGTAGATACTCTATCCAGCGTGAGTGGCGATCATTGACCTTCCTTTGATCGTGTAGGTGCCTTAACGCACTGTGGTCGGAATAGAGGACGAATTCTTTCGGAAGTAGATAGTGGCACCAATGCCTCAAGGATTGGACTATGGCATAGAACTCGCGATCGTAGTTCTCGTATCAGCGCTTTGTGTCGTCCAGCTTCTCGCTGAAAAACTCCACTGGATGGCCCTCCTGACTAAGGACTCCACCCACGCCCATGGCCGAGGCGTCGCATGCAACTTCGAAGACCCTTTAGAAGTTGGGTAATCGTAACACTGGGGCGGCGGTCATGAGTCGTTTGAGCTCCTCGAAAGCCTTCTCGGCAACCTTCGTCTACTCGAACCTCTCGAGGCGGATCAAGTCGGTAATGGGTGCGGTAACTCTGCTGAAATTCGGTACAAACCGACGATACAAGGTCGCTAGCACGATGAAGCTTCGGACATCGTGGGCGTCCTTTGGTCGCGGCCATGTAGTAATAGCCTCGACCTTGGCGGGGTCGGCAGACACTCCCTGCTCGGACAAGATGAACCCCAGGAATGCAACCTCTGCCGCGAAGAAACTACACTTCTTCGGGTGGGCGTAGAGCTTCTCCCGGTGTAGTGCGGAACACACCTCGCGGAGGTGTCGGAGGTGGTCGGATCGGGTCCTGTTGTAGACAAGTATATCGTCGAAATAAACGACAACTGATCTTCTGATGTACGGAAGCAGGACCTCGTTCATCAGCCGCTGGAACGTGCTGGGGGCATTCGAGAGCCCGAAGGGCATCACATTCCACTCAAAGAGACCATCCTTAATCTTGAAAGCCGTCTTCCATTCGTCCCCGGGTCGGATGCGAACCTGGTGGTATCCGCTACGGAGATTGATCTTCGAGAAAATACTCGCTCCTGCCATCTGGTCGAACAAATCCTGTACGCAGGGGATCGGGAAGCAGTACTTCACTGTGATTTTGTTGATGGCTCTCAAGTCGCAGCACATACGCCACGTCCCATCCTTCTTTGGCGCCAATAGTGCGGGAACCACGCATGGACTGAGGCTGTCACGGATGAG
The DNA here is from genome assembly GCF_029677425.1 of Wolffia australiana. Taxonomy (NCBI): domain Eukaryota; kingdom Viridiplantae; phylum Streptophyta; class Magnoliopsida; order Alismatales; family Araceae; genus Wolffia; species Wolffia australiana. Next base: position 6,063,094 of record NC_135841.1, on the reverse strand, counting down.
TCCCTTCAACATGAGCTCCTATACCTGTCGGTACAGTTCTTCATACTTTACCGGGTCCATCCGGTAATGAGGTAAGTTCGGAAGTGCGGCACCCGGCACGAGGTCGATGGCATGCTGAATGCTGCACACGGGTGGAAGCGCGTCAGGTAGCTTGTCTGGAAACACATCCCGATACTCTGACATCAGCTCAGCTAGCTCCGGGGCGTCCGCAGAGGACAGTGGGTCGTCTGAGGGGATGTCGTAGGCGAGCGCGTAGGATATTATGGATATCGTGACGTTTATCAACTGATAGATATTATGTGGCCATCAAGCCAATGACATTACAATATTTATTTAAGTTCATTGAAAAAAATATTATGTTCATTATTATCCCAGTGATAATTATAATGAAATCCTTGAATATGTGCAATGACCTAGTGAATCATGATGAGATCATAATACAGTGATCTATAGTCTTTAAACATGTATTCTAAATATTCCTATTCAATAGATAGTCGAGATGGACATCGAATTCTCCGGATAGAATAACACTAATTGATCATGTGGCTATTACTATGACATCAGTAAGGACAGATAGTGGGCGCTCTTTAAAGAACAAGTTCATCGAGTTGATCTGTATGAACTATTGAATTGCCTCTTATACCTAAACGTCAATCACGTCACGATTGTATAATTGATCCACTGACCTGAGACACCAAGGACATCTCGTCAATAGAAGACTATATTTTGACTAAGACTTACAAGCCTCTAATGATGTAGTAAGAAGCTCACGAAGATGATTGAGTGGTCATTACATGAGCATCCACCATCGATATAAGAGGAGATTGACTTAAGGAAGACAATGAGGAAAATCACTGGCCAGGGTAGTTAGAATATTGGAGAAGGTGTTCTCCAATGATCCCCATTACGCATCAATACTAATCAAATGACAGATTAGGGTTTGATGATCAACCATACCCTAAGTCGTTCGAGAGTCTCAAGGGAATGATGGGTTATACATATACGATAACCGATGACGGTAAAGGTTCCATGAGGGAGTTCAAACATTACTTAGTATCTTCTAGAGCATGAGGTGTAGCTTGACACTCTATGGTTACAAACTTAACCTATCGATTAGATTAAATAGATCCTTAGTTAATTAATCTACATGTCGATATAGTTAATTAATAAGGTTGATCAATAATTGTTATTAGGCCACACTAGAATGATAGATGGGTCTAGAGAGTTACACGCATAAGATCATAAGGGCATTGGTGAATATATTTTACTTTATGGGTTTTTGAGAAAAACTTAAGTGAAATATAAATAGGGAAGGGCCACCCATTTCAAGCACCCACACAGCCAGATTTGAGAGCCCCCCTTTCTTAAGTCTACTCTCTTATCCACTCAATCAAGGAGAGTGTCTTCATGATGAGAAGATCTTCAAGATTTTCAAGGAGTCGAAGAAGAAGAGGTGGAGATCCAAATGCCAAGTGATCACGTGGATACTTTTAGAGGCTGGACACATGGACGGCTTCAGAACAATCTAAGCGTGATAAAGTCAAGGGTGGAACAAGTTCCCCACAAGGTACATTTGATGTATAGTTTCAAAGATCGATTATGCATCGATTAACACACTTTTGCATCCATGGAATCACGTTTTCTATGGATGACCCAATGAATAGAACCCAACATCAGCCTCATTAGATATTTGATGTAATATTATCGGTGGATTCATATGGATCAATTAAATGAAAGCTTTCCATTAAAGAGCAGCAACTACATACATATCCTTTGTGTCTCCACACTAGAGGCTACATAATCAACCATACTTGTCATATGAGTGGGACTAGATAGTGTTATTCTTCCAAGATGTTTTGATGTACTTCTCAAGTACCCTTTGAATAAGAATGTTTGGAACACATGCTTAAAGACTATTGATATTTATATGACAATCTTATCGTAATTCACTAAGTATGATCATTTATTCATGCACTTCATTATGAGCATCACTCATGGACTATAATTATTTTTTTTGAAAAGGACTCATGGACTATAATGAATATATGGAACAATACATGGATTGTATGATTTGTTTGTAGACCACATATATTTATATAGCTTAGCACATTGATGAAAGCTATGAAAGCATGGCCTTGTCACCCTCCCCCAAGACATCACCACCCTCGCCTCATTCTTAAGCTTTGACACCACTCTCATTTGTGCCAGCTTACCACCCTACACGCCTTTCCGACTTCCTCGGTGCATTGCCCTCACACTGTCTCCATTTCCGCGCTTGCTGTCTTTTCTTCCCCCTTTTCTCCATCTTTTCTTCCCCTAAATATAACTCTTGTGCGCATTTGTTGAAAGTGCAAATTTCCACCTAAAAATTACACCCCACAATGAATTTTGGCATGTAATGCCATCAAATATTTGCACATTTGGTGTGAAAATTTTCACCCTACCACATAACCACGTCTAATTGAAACGACAGGGCGACGTGGATACTCTTGGTAGTGAAAATCCATATCAAGTTTCATTGACTTTTTAATATGACTTTAATCTCGGCTAGTCAACCAAGGTAGAATGAGACCACACCAGATTGAGACCAGATCTAGACCAGACCGAAATTTGGGTAAGGTTTGTACATTTGCGAAGCTGGGGACAAAGACGAGGACCAAGACAGTCCAACCTTATTCCGAACTGAAATGATAACCTTAGAAAACCTCTTTCACATAGAATAACATTACCATCCAATATATAGTTCCGAATTGTCCGGGACGTGGACGATGGATGGGACGGGACGAAGATTTTCCCATCTGACGTCCGGAATCAGCGCAGGGACATGGACGTGATGATTTTTTTGTCCGAGTTGACGAAAACTGTCCCATCCATTCGTCATGGAACAAACTTCTGTCCCAGTTTTTGTCCAAGCTTGCAGATGGGATAATTTTTCCATCCTAGTACGAAAAAACCATCCCATCCGCGTCCCTGCACTAGTATAGTTGCGAATCGTCCGGGACGTGGACGATGGACGGGACGGGACGAAGATTGTCCCATCTGACATCCGGAATCAGCGTAGGGACATGGACGTGACGATTTTTTTGTCTGAGTCGGCGAAAACTGTCCCGTCCATTCGTCATGGAACGAACTTCTGTCCCAGTTTTTGTCCAAGCTTGCAGATGGGATAATTTTTCCATCCTAGTACGAAAAAACCATCCCATCCGCGTCCCTGCACTAGTATAGTTGCGAATCGTCCGGGACGTGGACGATGGACGGGACGGGACGAAGATCGTCCCATCTGACGTCCAGAATCAGTGCAGGGACATAGACGTGACGATTTTTTTGTCTGAGTCGGCGAAAACTGTCCCGTGCATTCGTCATGGGACAAACTTCCGTCCCGGTTTTCGTCCAACCTTGCGGATGGGATGATTTTCCCATCCCGGGACTAAAAAACCATCCCGTCCGCATCCCTGCACTAGTATAGTTCAGGATCGTCCGGGACGTCGACGATCGACGGGATGGGACGAAGATCGCCCCGTAGGACGTCCGGAATCAATGCAGGGAAGCGGATGGGGCGATTTTTTCGTCCAAGTGGACGAAAACCGTTCTGTACGGAGGTCTCGGGACGAATTTCCGTCCGGTTTTCCTGCAGGGACGCGGACGGGACGATTTTTTCGTCCTGGAACGAAAAAACCGTCACGTCCGTGTCCTTGTAGTACGGAAAAGACCTTTTTACCCTCAAGCAACAAATTAGCGCCTTCTGTTTAGAGACTGTTCTAGGGTTTTAGGGAGAGGAAGGAGTTCTCTGCCGGGGGGGCAAGGGCGGAGAGCGACAGCTCAGTTGCGAAGATGGGTAAGCATTCCTGCGAGATCTACCAATATCGAATCGGAATTCTGGAATCCTCGCTGCGCGCATCGATACAATTTCATCGAAAAATGGCGAAATTCTGTTTCTTCTCCGATTACAGGTATCTCCCGCGATTCTTTGCACAAGAGGCGCGCAACTGGAGGCAAGAAGAAGGCGTGGAGGAAGAAACGAAAGTAATTCCTCTGAAAAAAAGCTTGATTTGTTCGATTTCTTCGATTCAGGCTGTGATTTCTTCGTTTTTAGGTACGAGCTTGGGCGGCAGCCGGCGAACACGAAACTATCAAGCAATAAGACAGTCCGACGCGTGCGCGTCAGAGGAGGAAATGTCAAATGGAGGGCGCTGCGTCTGGACACTGGGAATTACTCTTGGGGAAGCGAAGCAGTGACGAGGAAGACTAGAATTCTTGATGTGGTTTACAATGCGTCGAACAACGAGCTCGTAAGAACACAGACGCTTGTGAAGAGCGCCATTGTTCAGGTGGATGCTGCTCCTTTCAAGCAGTGGTATCTTCAGCATTACGGTGTTGATATTGGGAGGAAGAAGAAGACTCCCGCTGCCTCTAAGAAGGAAACAACTGAGGTAGTATTCTAGCTCGTGCTTCATCTATCATTTCTTTTCTCTCCAGCTTTGTTTGAATTTTGATTAGCGCTAATTGGATGCAGTCTTCATGAACCCACTTTTTGGCTTTTCTTGAAGAATTCTTGATGTCTTTTTAGTGGTCTAAGTGGGAGCCTATTAGGTAGCATAATTGTGGTTTATTAAGCGGATGGAAACTACTCCATCCAGTTTTATGAACCCAGTTTTTGGCTTTTCTTGAAGAATTCTTGATGTCTTTTTATTGGTTCAAGTGGGAGCCTATTAGGTAGCATAATTGTGGTTTACTAAGCGGATGGAAACTACTCCATCCAGTTATTTTCGTTCATCTTGGATTATTGTTTTTTTTTGTGAAGAAAGTTCTTCATGGACGCAATGTTTTGGAGAATCTTTAGTCTACCCAGTTTTTGGCTTTTCGTGAAGATACTGATTTGTTGCGTCTACTTAGTGGTTTACTTGGGAGCTAATATGTAGCATTATTGTTTTTTACTTGGCGGATGGAAATTACTGTCCTCAACCCTCCATCCATTTATTTTCTTTCGTCTTTTTTAAGTTTTATGATAGCTGGTGTGTTATATTTTTTTCACGGACGCATTTTTTGGGAGAGTTGACAATCAACCGGCTTTTCATGGTGAATTCTTCGTCTCCTCTTAATCGTCCAAGTGGAAACCCATATGAAATGATCTCAAGATTTTCTTTCATCTTTATTTTAATTTTAATCATCGTCAATGATATATATTCTTTATGATCTCAATGTTTTGGAGAGCTGCTGGCTTTTTATGGAGAAGTCTTAATGTGCCACTTTATGGGTAGAATAATTGTGTTTATCCGAGTTACTATTTTTTCTTTTAACAAAGTAAACTTTAAAGTGTTTGTCTAGAAGCCCTCGGTAGCCTGAAGAATCATGGAAAAACGTTACAATTTTTTGAAAAAAAAATACGGGTGAAGCATAATTAGATTGAAAAAAGGGACTAGATCTTCTGAACCTTAAGTGGAGCCTAATTCCACTCTGTAGATTGAGGGATTACAAACTGATAAAATTGGTTTGTCAAATCACAAACCGATAAAATTGGAACGATGCAGAATTTGTAACTGACCCTGTTGCTACTTTAATTTGTGCCAATACCCTTATAAATTGTCTTAATCCTAGGAAATTATAGAATCACTTAAATTGTGATGTCAAACTTATAATTACCTAGGATATACTATTATTTCTGCATTAATTTGATACCCCAGTTGAAAATACTTAAAATCTAAAACTTCTCACAAAGGATGCAGTTAATTTGATATTCTTGATGGATCAAATATCGCCCTTCTTCAAATACATCTCTTTTACATCCGTTATATGGTATATTTTTCTGTAAATATGTAAATCATGAAACAACTTCGTCTGGCCCTGCCAAAATATCCTTTGATCTTTGAAATCCTAAAACGGAAACTCTTCCGGTTTCTTTGCATAATTCTTGCTCCGATTTTGATTCTATTTTATAATCTTGGTACAGGAAGGCGACGGTGCTGGGGATGAATCCAAGAAGAGCAACCATGTTGCGAGGAAGCTTGAGAAACGGCAAGAAGGTCGCTCTCTTGACGCTCACATCGAGGACCAGTTTGCCAGCGGCCGCCTTCTCGCCGCCATCTCGTCTCGCCCCGGCCAGTGCGGCCGCGCTGATGGGTCCGCCTCTTTCTCTCTCTACTCTCTCTCTCTCTCTGTTTCTCTGTCTAGCCGTGCCGACCCGGTTTATTCATAATTCAGGTACATCTTGGAAGGTAAGGAGCTGGAGTTCTACTTGAAGAAGTTGCAGAAGAAGAAGGGCAAGGGTGGGACCGGCACTGCCTAGCCTTTCTCTCTCCTCGGTTGGCTCTCTTTCTCTCTCGTCCCATTAACGGAGTTTTTGATCAAATTGTAAGTTCTTTTTTTTCTGGCGTTGACCTTTTCCCATGAAAGGACCCTTGACCTGGGACTCAGGTGGGCTTCTCTCTCTCTCTCTCTCAATCTGTCTACTTCGGTGACTGAATTGTTGGAGGAGCTGGGGGAGATGGGATCTGAGCCATCCAATTCATGAGGTTTGGCGGCTGGGATCCTCTAATGGTTGACCAGTCATGTCATGTCTCTTTCTATAAGTCTCTATCTCTCTCTCTCTTGTTGGATACATCTGTCTCTCTATTGTTTTAGCGACGAGGACCACTGTTGTAGATTTGTTGGTGAGAAGGCGCTGACTTGCAGCTAGACATGGTCGTTCTATTCTTTTTGGGCGAATTTGTGCGAATTGTTTGTATTGTTCGGTTTTTTGCACAGAACAAAAACGAATTCGAACAGAACATCGCATAGACCCAAGTGCAGTTCTTTTGTTCCCTTTGTGCGAATTATGTTCTAGTTTTGTGTGAATTTGTACAATGTGTGAATTTTGTTTGTTTTGATTAAAAAAGAACAGAACAAAGAAAAATGCCTTGTGTGGTTCTTTTGTGTGAATATTTTGTCAGTTTCAAACAAACAGAACATAACAACCACAAAAAATCCAACCTCAATCTCCCCTCTCTCTCATATATCCCTTTATTAATATATCTTTCTTTCTTTCTATCTATCTATCTCTCTCTCATCTGGGTTTATGCTCAGACCCATATACTCATTTCCATGTATCTCTCGTCATCTGCGATTATGTTCATACGCATATATCTATTTCTATTTCTATCCATGTCTATTTCTATCTTTCTCTCTCTGTGCATCTATCTATCATCTCCCTCAAACTAATTTCTCTTTCCCTCGATCTCTCTTTCTCTGTGTCTCTTTGTAACCATACAAACTACTTTGATCTCTCTATATATATCATCACTCTGCCACTCATTTCTCTTTCCCTCGATCTCTCTTTCTCACAGGTTATGTTTATACTCATTCATGCACTTCGATCTTTGTATCGACTGTCCCTCTTACACTTATTTCTCTTTCTCTTGATTTTTCTGAGTTTATGTCTATACCCATTCATCGATTTCCATTTTTCTATCTATCTTCCTTTTAAAACTCATTTCTTCTCTTCATCTCTCTTGCTCTGCGTTTGTGTGGGTATCCATACATCGATTTCCATCTCTCTATCTTAACTCTGACTCTTGATTCTCTTTCTCTTGATCTTCGTTCCCGAATATCATATCCATGTCCTCCATATATCTCTTCCTCTGTGCTGGGACAGTGCTGGCTATAGTTCAGGGACGCAAACAGGTCGAAAAAATCATCCCCTCTGAGGATACAGATGAATTTCGGGACAAAAATTCGTCCCGGAGACCACCGGACGGAACGGTTTTTGTCCCGTGGGACGAAAAAACTGTCCGTCCGAAGATCTCGGACAATGGACGGATGGACGTGGATGAAAAACCACCGGATTCACATCCGACGGTTGAGATCTCACCATATGGCCTCGTTATGACAATTTGTGTCAAGGTCCCTGTATTTTTTCACGCGTGCAAACTGACCAGCTCAGAATTAATTGTACATATGTCCATTTGCATTCTCTCTCCTCCATATTTCTCTTTAAAAACTTTAAAAAATCTATATTAATATATTAAAAATACAAAATGGGTTTTTTTCATCCGGGATGAAATTCGTGATGAAAATTCGTTCCAGGAGGACTGGACGGGATGAAAAACCATCCCTGTATGAATGTACGGGACGATTTTTTTATCGTTGGACGAAAAACCGTCCCGTCCTTCGTCCCTGAACTTACTCTGGACGTCGGATGGGACGAAATTCGTCACGTCCCATCCATCTTCCACGTCCAGGACAATCAGGAACTATAGTGCTGGCAAAGATAAGAGGAGATAAATATATATGTATTAAAAAATAGAGAGAGAAAGAGAGAAGAAAGACTGCACGCGACTAAGCAAAAACGCACAGTAGCACCTCTCGTCTGTCTCGGGACAGCGACCCCGTTAATCGCGCGTTGACAAATCCCAAACAACAAGAGAGAGAAACAAGAGAGAGAAACAAGAGAGAGAAACAAGAGAGAGAAAGCCATGACAGACAGATTGAAGTTACGTCATACATGAGGCGCTACAAATCTACGCACCACACAGTATGGCCACATCAGTGCACTTGAAAAAATTTTACAGTAGCCGGCGGCGATCGATCTCGAAGAACAGCTCCAAAAGAATCAGTAGAGAGAGAAATAAGGTACCCCCCTCGCTATGTACACCGGACCTAGAGAGAGAAAGATTGAGTCTTGAGGGGCCAGCTACAGCCGAATAGTCATGTGGGAAGCCGGCAAGGAAGAACTGTTAACGCCATTTCCGTCGCCATGGAAGCTCTGCGACGACAACGCGCCCAGCTGAACGACGCTGTGGAGATCGTCCTCCCAGAACGCCGGAAGCTGGACGAAGAACAAGAGAGAGAAACGCTCTCAGCGCTGTTCTTTCTCTCTCTCTAACCAGACTTCGACTTACCAGCGAGGAAGCTTCGACGAACCCCGCCGACGAGTTGATTCCGCCCCCCGCGTGCGCTTCCGCCGCGGCGAAGGAAAACGCCGGCGAGCAGCTCTCCGGCGACGCGAACGACGTAATCTTTTGCGAAGAGAATCGCGTTAGGGTTAGGGTTAGGGTTCCTTGGAACGAAGAACAGAGACGGAGAAGAAGAGATCACCTTCGGGAAGACGTTCTCCACGCCGAATTCGACGCGCGGATTGACCGTGGCGAGCTTCATCGACAGGAACTGCAGGCGGAGGTGAAGTTTAGGGTTTTGCTCGTTTTTAGGGTTAGGGTTTCCGGGTTTTCTTTCTCTTACCTCCACCTGACGCTGCAGCGATTGCACGTAGTTGATGATCTCGTCGAGCATGAGAGCTTTTCCTGTCACCTGCACGCCCAAAATCCACTCAATTTCTCTGAATTTCGCCGCGGGAAGAAGATCGATCGCCATTACCTTGTTGCAACCCGGCACCAGATCTTGCAGAAACTTCATCCGCTGGCTTATCTTCTCTCTTCTCACCTGTATCGTCATCCAAACACCCACTTATTAGAGAGAGAGAGATATGAGCAGGGAGATGGCTGGATAGCTAGAGAGAGGAGAGAGAGATGAAAGATGGCGCTGGAGGATCATCTTCCTCGCGTTTACCGTATCCCAAACACCCACTTTATCAGAGAGATTGATCGATGGATGGGTGAATAGAGAGAGAGATGGGATCAGAGGATCAGACATCTCTCTCACGTGTACCATCTCCCTAACACCCAGATATATGAGAGATTGATTTATTGGCAGATAGATAGAGAAGAGGAGAGATATGGGACTGGCAGATCACCCAAAGATCATGTAGAGAGATAGATAGAATGGTGTAAAGATCTAGATATTTTGATCGGTAGATAGGTAGACAGAGGAGAGAGAGATGGGATTGGAAGATCACCCGTCTCCTCACCTGTACCCACCATCAGAGAGATAGAAAGATAGATAGAGAGAAGACAAGAGAGAGACGGGATTGGAGGATCACCCATCTCCTCACCTGTACCCACCATCAGTGATAGATAGATAGATAGATAGAGAGATGAGGAGAGAGATATGGGAACGGACGATCACCCGTCTCCTCACCTGTACCTACCATCAGAGAGATAGAAAGATAGATAGATAGAGAGAAGAGGAGAGAGAGATGGGAGCGGAGGATCACCCATCTACTCACATGTTCCCAGAATCAGAGAGATAGAAAGATATATAGATAGAGAGATGAGGAAAGAGAGATGGGAACGGAGGATCACCCATCTACTCACATGTTCTCAGAATCAGAGAGATAGAAAGATATATAGATAGAGAGATGAGGAAAGAGAGATGGGAACGGAGGATCACCCATCTCCTCACCTGTTCCCAGCATCAGAGAGATAGAAAGATAGATAGATGGAGAAGAGAGGAGAGAGAGATGGGAGCAGAGGATCACCCAACTACTACCTGTTCCCAGAATCAGAGAGATAGATAGATAGAGAGATGAGGAGAGAGAGATGGGAATGGAGGATCACCCTCTCGGCGAGGCTATGGCTATCAGTGGCCTGGCCCCGCCGGGCGCGGACATGGATATAATCCTGCTTGGGCGGCGCCGCCGCGCTTCCACCGCCGTCGTCGGCGGACTCCTCCGACTTGCTCCGCTTCCCATTCTGCTCCTCCGATTTCTACCCCGACCAAAAAAAACAACAAATCAAACCACCGCCTTCGCCCAAACGATCAAACCAAAACGCACGATTTCGAGAAATTCACCGTCTTTCCCTTCGCCGGCGCCTTCCTCTTCCTCGCGCCGACCTTCTCCGCCGAGTCCTCCGGCGAAGAACACAGCGAGAGCTTCGACCCTTCCGCATAGCCAGCGAAATGGCACGGCAGCTCGTTGGAGTTGCAGATACTGCCGAGACGGCCGATGAGCTCGCGAAGTACGAGGTTCTCCGGCGGAGGCGCCACCGCGATAACGTTGAGCGGCGCGTCGTAGTCGCCGGCGACGCCCCAATTGAGGTGCTCGTCGAAGATCTTTTCCTCCATTGCCGAAGAGAAGCCGCGGATAGAGAGAGAAAGAGGGAAATTTTGGAAGGGGGAGGGGCGGAGAGAGTGGCCCAGAGTCGAAGGAGAGGTCGGATTTGTAGTGTGTGGAGAGGAGAGAGAGCGGTGGAGAGATATATAGAGAGAGAGAGAGAGAGAGGGAGATGTTGACCTAAGACGTAGAGGGGATACTGCCGAGATCGACGGTGAGAGGGTGCCGGGCCTCGAACGTCAAACTAGGCAGAGGAGAGAGAAGTGGACAGCACAGAGACAGGGTAGAGAGAGAAAGAGGATGAGAGAGACGGGTACTGCTCGGAAAGCCTTCTCTGGGCCATCAGACAGACATCGGAGAATGGAGACTGTCGATAGCGAAGGTAGAGAGAGAAAGAGGGCAGAGAGAGAAAGATGGTAGAGAGAGAAAAATAAGGGGTGAGAGAAAGAGGGCAGAGAGAGAAAGATGGTAGAGAGAGAAAAATAAGGGGTGAGAGAAAAATAAGGGGTGAGAGAAAGAGGGCAGAGAGAGAAAAATAAGGGGTGAGAGAAAGAGGGCAGAGAGAGAAAGATGGTAGAGAGAGAAAAATAAGGGGAGAGAGAAAGAGGGTAGGGAGTAAAATAAGTTCTCGAGAGTAGAGAGAGATGATAGAGAGAGAAAATAAGGAGAGAGGGAAAGAGGGTAGGGAGTGAAATAAGGGAGAGACTAGAAAGAGTAGAGAGAAAGATGATAGATGGAGAGAGAAAAATAAGGGGAGAGAGGAGGGTAGGGAGTGAAATAAGGTAGAGAGAGTAGAGAGAAAGATGATCGATGGAGAGAGAGAAAGGTGGGGAGAGAAAGAGGGTAGGAAGTGAAATATGGAAGAGAGAGTTGAGAGAAAGATGATAACTGGAGAGAGCGAAATAGGGTGGAGAGAGAAAAAGGGTAGGAAGTGAAATAAGAGAGAGTAGAGAGAGAAAGATGATAGAGAGACGAATAAGGGGAGAGGCAAAGAGGGTGGGGAGTAAAATAAGGTAGAGAGAGTAGAAAGAAAGATGATAGAGAGAGAGAGAGAGAAATAAGGTGGAGAGAGAAAGAAAGTAGGAAGTGAAATAAGGAAGAGAGAGTAGAGAGAGAAAGATGATAGAGAGACAAATAAGGGGAGAGGCAAAGAGGGTAGGGAGTAAAATAAGGTAGAGAGAGTAGAGAGAAAGATGATAGAGAGAGAGAGAGAGAAATAAGGTGGAGAGAGAAAGAGGATAGGAAGTGAAATAAGGAAGAGAGAGTAGAGAGAAAAAGATGCCAGAGAGACAAATAAAGGGAGAGGCAAAGATGAGTAAAATAAGGTAGAGAGAGTAGAGAGAAAGATGATATAGAGAGAGAGAGAAATAAGGTGGAGAGAGAAAGAGGGTAGAAAGTGAAATAAGGTGGAGATAAAGATGATTGGGAGAGAGAGAAAAAGGATAGGAAGTGAAATATGATAGAGGGAGAAGAGAGAGAGAAATAAGGTAGAGAGAGAAAGAGGGTAGGAAGTGAAATAAGGTGGAGATAAAGATGATTGGGAGAGAGAGAAAAAGGATAGGAAGTGAAATATGATAGAGGGAGAAGAGAGAGAGAAATAAGGTAGAGAGAGAAAGAGGGTAGGAAGTGAAATAAGGTGGAGATAAAGATGATTGGGAGAGAGAGAAAAAGGATATGAAGTGAAATATGATAGAGGGAGAAGAGAGAGAGAAATAAGGTAGAGAGAGAAAGAGGGTAGGAAGTGAAATAAGGTGGGGAGAAAGATGATTGGGAGAGAGAGAAAGAGGATAGGAAGGAAATAAGGTGGAGAGAAAGATGGTTGGGGAGAGAGACAAAGAGGAATAGGAAGTGAAATAAGGTAGGGAGAGAAATAAGGTGGAGAGAGAAAGAGTGTGGGAAGTAAATACGGTATAGAGAGTAGATAGAAAGAAGGTAGAGAGAGAAAGAAGGGCGAGAAAGAGGGTAGGAGAGTAATAAGGTAGAGAGAGAAAGAAGGTAGAGAGAGAGAGAAAGAAGGGAGAGAGAGAGGGCCTTTGGACAAAAAGGACTCTTACCTCTCGTGGAGAGCCGGGCATTAAAAGTTCACAACTTTCTGCTTTTGCCACGCTGATCTCGGAAAATGTGACGGCCTAGAGATAGAGAGAGAAAGTTTCTCTGCTCTCTCATTGGTCGA